>NC_066585.1:9703493-10057993 GCF_024323335.1 Lathyrus oleraceus | reverse complement strand
CATAAGGAATCATAAGCATTTAGAATAGTGAACTCCAATCTTGTCAAGCTTTTACACTTGATTAAAACCATTTTACTGTTTTTAGTGACATTTACTCACAAGATAATTTTCCAAACAAAACAACTTTGTTACTTTTCAAACTTATAACAAATTGGATTATAGAACGGCGGTAATAACAACCAATCTCTGTGGATACGATATAAAAATATTTGCCAAAGATATATTTTTCAACAAATTAGCGCCGTTGCCGGGGATTGGTGTTCGATATCACAAGCATTGCAATAATTCATTGTTTTAAGTTTTGTTACTTGTATTACTATCCCTCTTTTGTTTCACTTGGTGTGTTAGTTTTGTAGATTCTAGTGCATGCGAAGAAAAAGGAAACTAGCCGAAGAGAGGAACCGGAGAGAAGACGCATCTACTTCCGCACTTGTTCAAATTGAAGAAGTGGTTGTAGAAGCTTGTGACGGAAACATGGCAGATGACAATCGTACCGAAATGTCCGCTAATAGTCCAAGAAGAAATGCTCAATTTGTCCGTGGAGGAAGAAATACGGAGATGAAGATCGGAATCCTCCAACTTCTCTATGCAAATCCATTCATCGGAATGGACCATGAAGATCCGTATACCCATCTCATCAAATTCTATGAGATTGCAGGTTCTACGGGAATTGATGAAACGGGTGAAGAGGCATTATTCAAAAGGATGTTCCCACACTCCTTAGTGGGAAAGGCAAAGGAGTGGTACCTTGATCAAGCATCGAGAGTGATGACGGATTAGAATTTGTTAGAAGAAAAGTTCTTAGAAAGATATTTCCCTCAATCCCGATTCATGGAAGCCAAAACGGCTATTGCGGTGTTCACTCAAGGAAGCAACGAGTCTCTAAATGAGGCTTGGGAAAGATTCAAGTCAATATTGAGGAAATGCAAGGGTCATGGTTTTGATGAGCTCACTCAAATCCATATTTTTCTAAACGGGCTCCAATCAACTCACAAGACACTTTTGGATGCTACTGCGGGTGGCTCTCTTATGTCAAAGAATGCAGAAGAAGCTAAAGTCATTATTGACCGGATGGCACTCAATGATCGCCAAAGTCAACATGACCGTAGCCCTTCACAACGTAAACCGGGAGTTATTGAGTTAAATACCAATGATGCCATTCTTGCTCAAAACAAGCTACTCTCTCAACAAGTGGAGTTGCTTACTCAACAAATGGCCAAGCTTCCACAGTAAATGAAGGAAATTCAAGGGTCTCAAGTTCGACATCAAGTAGCATGTTGTGAATTATGTCAAGGAGATCATCCTACTGGTTTTTGCCCCCCACTACAAGAAGTAAGCTATGTGAACAATCAAAATCAAGGCTATCAAAGGAACAATCAAGGTTATCAACCATCAAGGTTCAACAATCAAAATTTTCAGCAACAAAGTCCCTATCAACACCCAAATTCTCAAGGACAACAATCGCAAGGAGGAAATTCAAAGCTAGAAGACACTCTCCAACAATTCATGCAAGCCTCCATGGCAAATCAGAAGAGCAACGAGGCAGCAATCAAGAATTTGGAAAATCAAATAGGTCAACTTGCGAAACAACTTTCGGAACAAACTGCAGGAGCTTCTTTCTCCGCTAACACTCAAACTAATCCAAAGGAGCATTGTAAAGCAATTTTTACTAGAAGCGGTAGAGAGTTGACTAGTAAAAAAGTGAGAAAATTACAGTTGAGAATGATATGGATGTGGCTTGTGGAAAGGAGAAAGTGGCAGAAACTGCTCAGTTTACGCCGCGATCTCCCTTCACGCCGCGAAAACATCAGAACCAGCAATTCATGGAGGAACAACAGTGTGAAGCGGAAATGAAAAAGGAAATTGAACCAAGAAAAAAGAAAACAAGAGACAAAGGAGTGAATGTCATTCCAGTTCAACATCTACCTTATCCGCACGCACCATCAAAGAAGGATGATGCTAGACACAATGCACGGTTTATGGACATATTCAAACAACTTCAAATCAATATTCCATTTGCCGATGCATTAGAGAAAATTTTGCGGTATGCAAAGTTCATGAAGGATATTCTCACGAAGAAAAGAAGACATGTGGAAGACAAGACAGTCTTGCTTGATGCACGTTGTAGTGCCATCATTCAAAAAAATCTCCCAAGAAAGGAATCCGATCCGGGCCGAGTCGTTTTACCGGTAACCATTGGAGACACCTATATTGGTAATGGCTTGATTGACTTGGGATCTAGCATTTATTTAATTCCCCTATCCATTGTCAAAAGATTGGTAAATGTTGAGATCAAATCTACAAGGATGACTTTACAACTAGCTGATAAGTCTACTACTTCACCATATGGAGTTGCTCAAGACATGTTAGTGAAGGTGGACAAATTCTTGTTCCCGGTAGATTTTGTGATAGTAGACATGGATGAGGATTGTGAGGTTCCTATAATTCTTGGAAGACCATTCATGAAAACGGCCTGAATGATGATTGATATTGATGATGGACTAATGAAAGTGAGGGTGCAAGATGAAGAGGTAGCCTTCAATCTTTTTGAAGCCAAAAAGCACCCTAATGTTAAGCATGACTCCTTCCGAATCGATGCCACCAAAGAGGGACTAGTTGAGATCGCAAACCAGGTTCATGT
This sequence comes from Lathyrus oleraceus, assembly GCF_024323335.1. Taxonomy (NCBI): domain Eukaryota; kingdom Viridiplantae; phylum Streptophyta; class Magnoliopsida; order Fabales; family Fabaceae; genus Lathyrus; species Lathyrus oleraceus. The sequence continues at coordinate 10,055,352 of NC_066585.1, read as the reverse complement.
TTCTAATTCATCAGAGAAATCTCTTATCGGAGTCTACAAAGTTTCGACCAAAAATGAAGGAAAAGAGATGGAAGCATGTTGCATAAATTAGAGTCTTGTGGAGAACTTGTTTATCATGAAGAGACAACCGAAGGCTTGGATATGACAAAGAAAGTGGAAGAACCAAAACTAGAGCCACATTTGAAGTATGTGTTCCTTGGTGATGACTGTACTAACCCGGTGGCCATTAGCAATACATTGTCCACAAAAGGGGACAATCAATTGATACGAGTGCTTAAAAAGAAGGAAGTTGTCAAACTAGTAGAGGCCGAGATGATTTGTTCTATCTCCGATGGTGAATGGGTGAGTGTTGTGCAAGTAGTTCCGAAAACGGGTGGTATCAGATTTTATCGAAGGTTCATCAAAAACCTCTTGAAGACAACAAAGCCATTGAGGAAGTTGCTCAACAAAGTTGGATCGTGAAGACCGTTGAACCGTCGAGCTCAAAACGACGTTAAACAAAGCGCTTGTTGGGAGGCAACCCAATGTTGTAAGTCTGAATTTTACATTTTCTCAATTCTGTTTTATTGATATTCTGCTGTGTTAAATTTTGAAAAATTGGGTTCTGTTTTTTGTCGTTCGCCCCGCGAACAGCGTTCGCCCAGCGAACTGAATGGAAAGCTTCAGTTCGCGCCGCGAACAAAGTTCGCCCAGCGAACGGTGCGTGGCAGAACCACTTAAGTTCTGTCCACTGTCAACAATTTTGTTTGAAATTTCCTTCAGTTCGCCCAGCGAACAGTGTTCGCCCAACGAACAGTGTTCGCCCAGCGAACTGAATATAAAAAATAAAAAATAATAATAATAATAATAATAATAATAATAATAATTGAGTTCGAGCCGCGAACGGTGCGTGGCAGAACCACTTAAATTCTGTTTAGGTTATTTTCTGTTCACTCTTATTATTCACAAACAGCAACTTTTCTTCAACAACCCCACTGCCCCACTTCCAAAACTCAAAAAAATTTCCTCTCCATCTCCCAAATCCCAACAATTTCAAAACACTTTCCTTGCACCTGAAGCCCGCACATTTCATTCCCAACGGAATATGTTGCTTATGCTAATTGGCCTGAGGGCAGGCCAACTTTTATGGGGGTGCAGGAGGTGGTGCAACCCATGGCGATGAAATTAAGAAAGATTGAGGAGTTTGTTGAATTGTAGGGTTTGTTTTTATTTTGAGTTTTCTGTGTATTATTACTGTTTTTGTTGAATTTGGAACTTTGTTTTGTTAGTTGTTTTGATAATTGCATGAATACTCTTTGAGATTTAAGTGTGTTACAATCAAATTGGTTTACCAACATTTTTTGTTTAATTGTTCTTACTCTTAAGTCAAGCTTAAAGCAACCAAGAAATGTTCGCAAAGAAAGAAGCATATGACACTTCGAGTGGTGATGATAAGAATTAGTGTCGGCATTTCAAGGTACACTTTATCGCTTTCTAGACTTAACATGAGTAGTTTGATGGTGTGTGCAAATTCCATATCATAAACTCATTGAAATTTATGTCAGTTTTGAATCAAAATAGGACTTAACCAATTGTGAGGAAGCTTTCCATTGTACACTAAAAAGCGGGAAACCGAGCATTATTTCAACTCATTCTTATCATGCTAAATCATGCATCAATCTATTTTTGTGTAAAAATTTTGAAAATGATAGAGGCATTGTTTGTTGAGAGAAACCACTTAACCAAAAAGTTTGAATCAACTAACCTTGTGAGGAGTAATCCTTAGTTAAACCCCTTTGAGCTTATTTTAGGATTCATTTGATTGATCATTGTAAAATCAATTGAAGATTTTGGAATAAATGAATCCTAATTTCTTTCGTATCAATTGAAACCTCAAACCGAGTTGTTGCAAATTTTGCCTTTTGCTTATGTCTAAGTAGGGAGCATTATTGAATAAATTTGGTTTTGGAATCCAAAGTTGGGGAGAGTAAAGTGAAAAGTTGATTAGAAACTTGGAAAAGTGAGTTTTTATGAAAGGGTAAAAATATGAAAAGAAACCAGAAAAAGAAATCACCCTTGAAACCATAGAGCAAAGAAAAAAGAAAAGAAAGAAAAAAGTAAAGAAAATGCTCATGGTTGTGTGGATTTGAAAAGAAAAAGAAAAAGAAAAAGATAGGGATCAAAGAAAGGGAAATCGTGTAGAGTTGAATGTTTGGGATTGCTCCCTTAGGATAGGCAACTTTGTTGAATTCTCTTAATCATATCCTTTCTTGTAACCTAAGCCACATTACAACCTTTAAAAGACCTCTTGATTCTCATTTTTCACATGATTTGGTATTTGTTGTGATAACCGCATGATTTGAGTTGTTGTTGATTTCATTTCTTGGATGAGTGAAAGTAACCCTTCATGTTATTCATCATTATTATGATGTGTGTGTAAGTTTGATTCAATTTTGACATATATGGCTTTGAATTCCTTGGAATGATTTTTGCACTCAACCATTTCTCTTATTCATGTTTTGTCGAGAATTGAGATAGGTGGATTGAGAAAGTGTCAAACACTTTTGAACCATTTGAATTCCCTTGGTTAATCCTTGTTTCAATCTTTTGTCTCATTGCTTTGGTTGTGTTGGTGGAAACTTTTGTTTAGGGACAAACAAAATGCTAAGTTGGGGAGAGTTGTTAGGGACCAATTAGTACTACTTTTTATATAATTTTATTGGTCCCTTTTACCAATTTTTGATGTAATTACACACTTTTATTCTCACTATTTTGTATAAATGCAATTAGGTTTAATTTATGTTGTTTTGAGTAGTTATTTCACATTTTTGTTAGTTTTGTAGAATTTTTGGACAAGAGAGCTTCGGAATGCATAATCATAATTTGGAAGAAGTGTTGAATGCAATTTGGAGGCCTATTCTTGAAGATTAACACTTGGAAGAACAATTACATGAAGCTTGCAAAACAAGGAAGCTGAGGTAGCTTCAGTTCGCCCAGCGAACAGAGTTCGCCCAGCGAACTGAATGGAAAGCTTCAGTTCGCGCCGCGAACAAAGTTCGCCCAGCGAACCCTGCGAATCCAGCAAGCTATTTTGGCCAAGTGTGTTGTTTCCAATGCCAGCTGGTTTTGCCATTTTGGTGTCTGCCTTGGAATAGCTTTTCTGCTTTGGATGAAAATGATCAATTAAGGAAATGTCAACTCTTTTGGGAGAGGAGAACACATTATTCATTATTTTTTACACACTGATACATTGAGATATTTTGGAAGAGAGAAAAACAGAGTTTTTCTTCTATTAACATTCTGCTTTGTAACAATGATGATGAGGAGCTAAACTCCATTTTGTCAAGATTGGAGGTAGTAGCTATTCTCATTTGTTTATGTATTCCATTTGACTTTTATATATGATAAGGATTGTTGATGTATTGAATATTGTTTTTGCCCTAAGTTAAAAACCAGATTTGAGTAGTTGTTGAAAGAGATTATTTGAGTCTTGACATAAAACAGATTTTCAAGTAGTGAATAAGTTGTAGAGATAGGTTTATTCATTACTCTTCTTTGGTATTAAACATTAAAGATTGCTATATTGATAGTTAGGTGGAGAGATCGTCTAAGGATCAATATAGTGATTATCACAATATCATTTAGACATAAATGACTTTGAGAGGATACTTGAACATCATCAATAATCTTAAATCTATATAGTTATCATAAGGAATCATAAGCATTTAGAATAGTGAACTCTAATCTTGTCAAGCTTTTACACTTGATTAAAACCATTTTACTGTTTTTAGTGACATTTACTCACAAGATAATTTTCCAAACAAAACAACTTTGTTACTTTTCAAACTTATAACAAATTGGATTATAGAACGACGGTAATAACAACCAATCTCTGTGGATACGATATAAAAATATTTGCCGAAGATATATTTTTCAACACCTGCTTCTACTGCCCACTTCGCGCCTAACCTGCCTGCCAGATTCCCGTGGGGAATGCCGCCTAACTTTGTGCCCGAAGGCTTTGCGGCTAAATTTGCTTCCATGCCGGCATCTAGCCCGGTCATGTCCATGCCACCTCCCGTTGTGCATACTTTGCCTCGCGTAGAGGATACCATCTATCATTCCAAGCCGTCTGAGGGTCCGGATTTTTATGAGAAGATGGACGAGATGAAAGATCAATTTCTTGAGCTGCGCAAGGAATTGAAGACGTTGAGAGGTAAAGATCTGTTTGGGAAGAGTGTTGTCGAGTTATGTTTGGTGCCCAATGTCAAAATCCTGGTGAAGTTCAAAGTGCCTGACTTTGAAAAATATAAAGGGAACTCTTGTCCGCTCAGTCATCTTGTGATGTATTCCCGCAAGATGTCAACTCAGACAGACAATGACCAATTGCTTATTCACTACTTCAAAGATAGCATGACTGGTGCTGCACTCCGTTGGTACATGGGGTTGGATAGTGCAAGCATCCACACTTTCAACGACTTGGGAGAGGCTTTTGTGAAGCAATACAAATATAATGTGGACATGGCGCCGGATAGAGACCAGTTAAGGTCTATGTCTCAGAAGGACAAATAGACATTAAAAGAATACGCGCAAAATGGAGGGAGTTGGCTGCCCAGATCACTCCTCCTTTGGAGGATAAAGAGATGACGAAAATCTTCTTGAAAACCCTGAGTTCATTTTATTATGAACGCATGATCGCTAGTGCCCCCAGTGATATTACCAAAATGGTAAATATGGGGATAAGACTTGAGGAAGGAGTCCGTGAGGGACATTTTTCAAGAGATAGGTGTCAACGAGCAAAAGATATGGTAGCAACTTTGGTAAGAAGAAAGACAGTGAAACCAATGCAGTAATTAGTGGGAGGCAGAGGAGGCCTCAGATCAAATGAAATCCACCACCCCGTCAACACCTTCATCATCATCAAGTGTCATCAGTAATTCCGGTATTTTCTAATCAACAAGCAACACCAATTCAACAACAACAACATCAACGTCAACAACAACCACTGCAACAAAGAACGAATACCTACAACAACAACAATACCAACAACAATCATCATTAGCAGAACTTTGAGAGGAAGAAGGTCTCTTTTGACCTGATTCCTATGTCGTATACAGAGTTGTATCCCTCGTTAGTTCTCAAGAACTTAATTCAACCAAGGAACCCACCGTAGATCCCAGAACCACTTCCCTGGTGGTATAAACCTGAACTCCGTTGTGCTTTTCACCAAGGAGCACCCGGACATGATATTGAAAACTGTTATCCATTGAAGTATGAGGTTCAAAAGTTTATGAAGAGTGGTATGGTGTCCTTTGAGGACCGCACGCCAAATGTGAAAGCAACCCCTTTGCCCGCTCATGGGAACTCTTCAGTGAATATGGTAGACGGTTGTCTTCGAGAATTCAAGGTTTTCGATGTCCGGTTTATCCGAAGATCTTTGGTGTAAATGCATAAGGATATCTGTTTGGTGAGTGACTGTGAACATGATCATGATGGTTGTGTTGTTTGTAGTGTGAACCCAAGAGGGTGTGATATGGTGAAAAGGGGACATCCAGCGTCTGATGGATGAATGCATGATTCAGATTGTTCAATATCGTCATGTGGATGAAGACGTCAATGTCATAGTGCTCGTTTTTAAGCAAAAAGAGCGGTTGGTAATTCAATATGATAGCAGTAACAATAATAATGTCAGTCAAAGATCAGTATGTCGTTGGTAATACGGTTAGCGGGCCCAGTCCCGTATTCATCTGATAAGATTGTACCGTACCAGTACAATGCTACAATGATAAAGAATGGTCAAGAGGTCCCGTTACCTACGACTCGTTCAGTGGTGAGCATTGCTGATGTTACGAAGGTGACCCGCAGTGGTCGAGTGTTTGGGCCGGTGTTCCCAGAAAACAAAGAGGAAATGATTGTTGGTAAGAAGGCGGAGGTGCCTAATGTAGATCCAATTGGTTGTTCAAAGGATAAGTCTGGTGAATCTAGCAACTTGAAAGCCAATGATGATGATGAGGTACTCCGACTAATCAAAATAAGCGAGTTTAATATGGTGGAGCAGCTGCTTCAGACTCCCTCGAAAATCTCTGTGTTATCTCTGCTTTTGAATTCCGAAGCACACAGAGAAGCAATACAGAAAGTTATTGAACAAGCATACGTAGAGTATGATGTTACTGTGGATCAATTTGATCACATTGTGGCTAACATCACGTCATGCAATAATCTGAGCTTCTGCGATGAAGAACTCCCCGAGGAGGGAAGAAATCATAACTTGGCTTTGCATATTTCAATGAACTGCAAGGTGTAAGTTTAAGGAGTGCCTTAGAGGGGGGGTGAATGAGGCACTTAGACTATTTTCCGGATTTTTGATGGTTTATGACTTTTACTTTCTTGAGATGCTTATGTGATGAAAAGCGGTAAAGTGCGGAAAGTAAAGAACACCATGATGTATAGTGGTTCCCCTCACAGATTGAGAATACTCCACTCCCCTTTCAACACGAAAGAGAATTTCACTATAATGTTAGATTCTTAGACAAGACACCTTAAGGTATTTCTATCTAATTCTAACACACCAAGAACAATCCTCTTGGATTTACAATGTTTAAAGTCCAATCGAGACTCAATTTCTCACAAATGGACCTCTTGTATCCACACACCGGATAATAAGGATAACACCTTACAAACTTATTCTTAACAATCCTAGAAATAAGTTGTAATCAAGAAAAACAATTCTGAATTTTTGTAGTAGATAAAATAGTTGGAATTTTGCAGTATATCAATTTATCAATTGATCTTCTCCTTTGTAACACTCAATTCTCACAATAATTATACAAGTGTTCTTTGTATGAAATGAAACTATGATGCTGAAAATGAAAGTTTATGCAAGGTTTCACTCTTAAGAAAATTTGGAAGAACACTTAAATTTGTTTGAGAGAATGTGTGTAAATGATTTGAAACTTTGCAAGAAGGTGAGTTTGAAATCTGGAAAAATGATGTTTATATATTGTCTAAACACCTCCTCAAATGGATGCAAATGCCCAATGGATGCCATGGTTCATGGTAAAGAAAATAGAAAAGTTTCCATGAAGAGATGCATTTATGTTTGCCTTCGGGTCAGTGGTAATCGATTACCTTAATATGGGTAATCGGTTACTTGCATTCAACGTTAAAAAAGATTTGAAATTTTCTCAGAGTAATCGGTTACCCCAAAAAGGATAATCGATTACTTGGTTCCAACGTTCAAAAATATTTGAAATTAACACAGAGTAATCGGTTATCATAAAGTGGATAATCGGTTACTTTGTCACAATTTTGAAAAATAGTTAAAAGAGTGAAGTGTTATGATTTGTTTGATGCATAAAAATACTTTCAATGATTATGGCATGAATGAAACATGTTTTGAACACTTGTATAACTATCTAGAGTTCAAGTGTTATACCTTATCCATTTGAAAGAAGATTCTTCATGCGTTTCATCGAGACTTGATCATTGGTTAAAAACTTCATTCATCAGCTTGAATCTTGATCAATCCTTTTTGTTAATCAGTCTTAGCTTTGTAGCGAAGTTTGTCGTTATCAAAACATCTGAGAAGTCATGTCTTCACAATCTCCCCCTATTTGATGATGACAACCCAAAAGAATGAAATTTTGATCAAAGTATTTTTCTCTAGCAAATGCTCCCCCTTAATTGATTCTCCCCCTTAATTTATGAATTAAGGAGTCTTTTGAAATCTGTATTTTGTTAGAGAGAAAAAAAAACAAGGAAATAACATAGTAACAATCTCTTCTCCCCCTTTGTCATTAACAAAAAGGGTGAAATAGAAAAAATAAGTATCAATCATGCAAACAATATATACTAAGCACCACATAACACACAAGATAATGCAAACATAACATAAACCAACAGTTTTAGCATAGTCTTAAAATGAACTAAAAGTACTAACTTAAAAACATAAAGTAAAAAATAAAAAGATGACCAACTCAATCACTTTTCGACATGTCGATTCCATCATCCTCTTCACCTTCTTCATCACTTTCCTCAACACCTTCTTCACTTGGGACAGGTTGACGGTTAAAGGAAAGGAAGAGTTTCCGAAGAGATTTGATTCCACGTTGAGTGACCCTGTGATTATGGTGCATGGTGGTCTCAATAGAACACATCTTGTTATACAGCATAGCATTTGTGATTTCACCTTCCGGAGTTGTTGGAGGAGCGGAAGAAGCGGCCGAATCTTTGTACCGAAACACTTCATTTGGTCTAATACTAATCCCGGTGTTCTTCGTTGCGGTAATCTTGTTGATTTCACAATTTCTAACCGTAATTGGAGTCTTTGGTTCCCTTTGAAGCGGAACACCATGAAATTCCAAAATCCTTGAAACAATTCTACCATATGGAAGTCCGCCACTTAGAGATAGTTGATGCTTCATGTGTTGGTAGATGACATAAGCCCAACTAATCTTCATATTTAGTTTCAAGGCTCTAATAAGTTGCAGTTCAAGTTCACTAACTTGGGCATGGTTAGAATGTTTTGGAACTAACACATAAGCAAGAACATAATGGAGCATTCTATCGCTCACAGATAACATGTTAGCAAATTTCACTACCCTTGAGGATTCTGATCTCTGTCGGCTCATGAGGCTAGCCTGAGTGCCTCTAGAAATTGAAACAAAATACTCCAAACTGTTATAATTTCTCCATGCATCATTGTCGGGTTCAGTACCTTGACGAAATGCTTCTCCTTCAGAAAGGATTTCCAGACATGTTCCCAATTGATTCAAATCCATACAGATTTCAACATTTTTGACCTTAGCACTAAATACCAAATCTCCAAAATCATCGGTTCCAAACTTTATAGTGGTAAAGAAATCTCTTATCATATCAGGGTAATAATCACCAATATCAGAAACTAGCTTATCTACCCCTGAATTTCTCAGCAAAGTTTCAAAGTTAAAGCTATGAGACCGAAAAGCTTGGAAGTTAACATATTTTACCATCATTAGAGTTCGAGTCTGGACAACATAGCTCAACCGTCTGGATTTCACAGTGCCAGCATGTTGTTCTTCTGTATGCTGAGAAGCTTCTTCATCCATTTTCTTCTTTCCCTTGTGTAGCGGGGTTTTCGTTACCTTTAGGTTTATTGACTAAACCAAAAGGAAACGTACAATTCGAGTCGCCACCACACTTTTATTTGTCCAAAGGAAAGGCTAAAAAGCGAACAAAAGCCAAGTAAGAAGTTTTATCAAATCAAAAACTAATAAAAATGCCAGAGATCTAGGTAAGGGGATTGGTTATGAGATGGGAAGCTTTTACGCACCCAAAACATCCTTAGTACTCTAAGGGAACCTCTTTTTGCAAACATGTGTTGTAGGTTGGTATTTGTGAAAATATGTGCAAAAGATTTGAGGGATGAGAAGAGAATAGATTATATTTACAAATTTGTTGTTTGAATGGATGAACCCATTGCCTATGTACCATCACAAAGGAGGATCAAAACCTCGTAGTTCGGGGTAAAAATCTCAAAGATTGGTGAATTGATTTGATCAAAAAGCCTTAAGGTCTTTTGTTATCAAAGGGAGAAAACTCAACCTAAACCAACAATCCACCATGTGAGGAGGGCTTCAACATACTAGTGAGGGGTTAACCCTATAATAAGTATGGAAGACTTATAATCCAATCACTAAGGATGAGGTGAGATTTACATCAACCACTATGATAACTCAAATCTATGACTAATGTTTATGAAAAGGTTTTAATAAGGTGGTCATTGGAACCACAAAAACAACTTGAAGTGAGTTCTACTTACAAGTTAGGTTTATTTACAAAATGAAGCCAAAGTTAGATTAAGATTTATTCACAATGAGTATTGATGAAAAGTGAGTTCTACTTACAAGTTACGGTGTACTTGAGTAGAATACGAAATATGGTAAGGTACCATGGGCTTAAGTGATTTTGGGCATATTATAAGATATGGGCCAAAATACACTTAAGTGGGCCTTTTAGCTTGAAGCCCACACAAGTGGTTCTATAAATAGAACCCTTGTGCAAAAGCATTCTTTTGCGGTTGCATTAATTTCGTTTTCTCTCTCTCTCTCTCACTCAAAGCCTCCATTCGTACCAGCTAGCACTGAGATTGAAGGAATCCGTTCGTGTGGACTGAGTAGAGACGTTGTCATCGTTCAACGTTCGTCATCGCTCTGTGGATCTTTATCAAAGGTTTTGATCGTCACAAGAGATCTGCACCAAAGGTTTCAATCGTCACAAGAGGTAAATATTCTATCTCTGATCATGACCATTCGTAAGGATCTCTAAAGGAGAAAATTTTAATTTCCGCTGCGTTTTGGACCGCGATTCTCCTTCAGATATAACTTAGGGGAGTAATTCCATCCCGATACACAACTTGGGGAGGAAACTGAAACAATAATCATCCACGAGGACATAACTCAGTGGGGAAGAAAGGAGGAAAGATAGACACTTTCTGCCTATGGGGCTGACTCTAAATGGAGAGATCAGACACAGACATCTGCTTGGGGAAGAACATTTCACCATTAGCAGGAGATAACAAGCAAAGATATATGGCAAAGAATGCAAAACGTGAATATATGAATGTTATAATTATGAATGTATATGCATGATTTGTGTGTGATTAATAATGGCAAACAGACATATCTAACACAAACAAATCATAGAATCACAAACGGGCATCCGTCACAACATCTCAAGAAGAAGGGCACAACCTACAAGAGAATCAGTTCTGGTGGGGATGATCAAATATGGGAAGACATCGATCACCGATGGGGATAGGCGAAGTCACAACTTCCAACCACCAGGGACTTCTCATCCATTTTCGGGAACGAGGGGCTAAAAAACGATAAGATCCGTCGTAGAAGAAACTCTACTAGGGAACTTATCAAGGAAAGATATAAAATTCTGTAGGGAACAAATGCCAAACAGATGCCTTTCCATCAAAATATTCCCTTCTAACTGCTGGGGAGACATCTCTGCTAAGGGGAGACAGAACAAATTGCTCCGCTGGGGAAGGAAGCAACACATTTTCCTCAGCATCTCTCAATTCTTAGAAGAAATCTTCAACCACGGAGGGGATACAAATTATCAAACTCGGGTCAGGCAATCCTGCCGGGGATAAACTGTAGGCGACCCTCAAAGGAAAACATGTCTTGGCTGAGGGAATCGGGAATGAATCCTCTGTCAACACGAGTCATGCTGGGGATGAAAAGGGAAACAAGCCTTTCACCAATTGCTCTAAACCACTTTCTGTTGAGGAGACAACCTGAAAGTTGATGAAGAGGACATAAACATGCCAGAATATGAACAAATGTCTTTCCCTTTTAGAAATAGTACTATCCTTGGGAGAGCACTGAAGACGTTTCGACTATCCTTTCAGTCATTGGGAATGTTCATTTTGTTTAAAAACAGTTTTATAAAACTTTATTTGTTTAAAACAATGATATTTATCAATTAAAACATGCAAACATTTGTTAAACAGAAACAAATAAGAGTGCCAAGAATTGGATAAAAGCCCAAATTTATTTAATGGAATGGTAGTTCGCAAATGGAGAGACTCCATGGATCTTTACAAATTTGAAACTGGTGATATTCATGGAAAAAGGGCTACATTGAACATAATGACCGTTTCTCCACCAACTCTGAATCCACTGTATTTGAGGCTTTAATTGATGATGACTGAAAGAGAATCTTTGACAGATGACTGCTGTAGAGCAAAGTCATGTCAGGATGCAGTTACTTGCCAAATCCCTAACTTTTGCCTAGATTGCCCCAGGGTGAGGTACGGAATCTAGCGGGATGTATATATTCATTTTTTTTATGTCTCTAACTTTTGATTGGACCGCCCTTTTGGTTTTTCAATCCACCGAGACGCTCCTTTTTGCCTAAGTCGCCATTTCGGGTTTTCAACTTAGCGAGCTATTTAGTTTTTATTTTTAGGCGAAGTATTTCTTGACTGCATCTGAGTTCACAGGACGAGTGAAATCTTCCCCATCCATAGTTGTAAGCAACAAACCACCGCCTGAAAAGGCTCTCTTAACAACATATGGACCTTCATAGTTTGGAGTCCACTTGCCACTGAAATCGGACGCGAAAGACAAGACTTTCTTGAGCATGAGGTCACCTTCTCGGAACACACGAGGCTTGACCTTCTTATCAAAAGCTTTCTTCATCCTTTGTTGGCACATGGCAGTCAATCTCTTCTCTTCCATCAAATTCAGCTGGTCATAACGACTCTAAACCCATTAAGCCTCAGTCAACTTGGCTTCCATCAAAAAACTCATTGATGGGATCTCAACCTCTACGGGAAGCACAACCTCCATGCCATATACAAGGGAGAAAGGGGTTGCCCCTGTTGAAGTGCAGACAGATGTACGATAGCCATGCAAAGCAAATGGCAGCATCTCATGCCAATCTTTATACGTAACATTCATCTTCTGAATAATCTTCTTAACGTTCTTGTTAGCAGCTTCAACACCCCATTCATCTTGGGTCTATAGGGAGAAGAATTATGATACGCAATCTTGAACTCACTACATAGCTCTTTCATCATCTTGTTGTTCAAGTAAGATCCATTATCAGTAATGATCTTGTCTGGTGTAATACCCCAAAATTTACCCTTCATTTGTTTCCTGGAAGCATGGGATTATGTTTCACACTTCATTAGCATCATACTTGGTCATACTCATTGCATACTGCATTAGTGACATGGAAATCAGATTTTGATTGATCACTCCTTAACAGAAGGAGCCCACACAAAGCAAGATTGAGAATTGGACTTCATTTTCTAAATATACAAGTCTCAAGGTTCTCAGGGGGGATCCTAGTGTCTTATTATGGTCCTTAGTTCATCAGTGAAAGATTCAGAGCTATCAGAGTGTTCATCTGGATTTAATCAGAAATTAGGGTTTCATGGCTACCTGCAACAGGCAATGTTTGGTTGGAAGTAAAGGAGCTTATCCATGTCATGATTGGAGAGGCATCTTGGCCTAGGAAGACTCACAATTATCTCAGAAAGATCCATTGGCAAGCAGTGCAATCAGTTCCTAATCGTTTTGCCCTAAAATTAGGGTTTGGTATAAAATCAGTTTATTTCTGATTCTTTGGGTAAAACTCTTTTCCATGGCCCTCCATATGTCAACAAGGATCTACATACAAAAAATCAGCTCTTTATTTGAGCTAGAAGTGCTTCAATTGATCATTGGAATCGGGAATCAGACAGTTTGGGAAAAGTCAATTGTGGGGCCAGAAAAGTCAACTCCTGACATTTTGAGAGTGGAATCTCAAAATTCATGCCTAGGGGAGCCTACATGTGAAATTTGATCAAGGTTGGATCATGGATTCATCATTTAATCAGGAATTGGAAAAGTTACTTAATTTGGAAATGGTTGACTCTCCATTTAGGGCAAATTTTCATGATTATTGCACTCACTTTAAGCCCATTTTCCATCAAGATAAAAGCTCCATTTTAAACTTTCTCCAACATGAAAGTTTTTCCTCTTGTTCCAAGCTTTCTAGATATATAAAGTTTGCTCCATTTGGATTAAAATTGAGAAAGTTATGCTTAGTCAAAGTGAGACATATTTTTAGGACACTTAGAAAAATTTCTAAGTCCAAAGATCTTCAAAGTTTGTCAAGACTTCTTGGCCAGATTTCTTGCACTTCAAGGCATCATTTGAAAAAAATTTCTTCACAACAATTGTACCTTGCCATATCCTCTTTCACCTCCTTTTGGAATCATCTCATTTGGATCTATGGTTTGAGAGATACATTCACCTAAAGTGGGCATCATAACTTGATTTTCTAGGCAGATTTAGGCCAAACTGGCCCAACCAATTTTGCATGATGAGACCTGAACTTGAGGCCCATTTTTCACCTTCTTCCATTCATCATTTCAACTTGTGATCAACATGAAAGATGACATACTCCATGATATCTTGCTACTGTTTGCATTATTTCTCCAATTGGTGACTTGATCATCAAGTTACATGGCCATAAAGTCACCACCTTGGAATGTTTTCTTGCTTGCCAAACCAATCATGTTGCATGCTGCATGAACCAAGCCATGTTTGTTTCCACATTTGGCCATGCATTGGAAATCCATTCACTTAAGTTTGACCCAAAATAACACAATCTCACATGCCCTCACCAAATACACCTCACTTTGCATTTTTTATTCTTATGGATAAATCATGGATTTCTAAGCCCATTAAACATTTGACCTACATATTTAAAAGCTGCAAACCCTAAACCTAGGAGGAAGCATTGGAATTTCGTGGCAAGCAAGGCAAGTTCAGCTTTCATTCTCTCTCAACAAGCTCTTGAGTTAGGGTTCTTGAAACACAAAGGAGGCATCATATTCTTCCATCATCTTCTTCTATCAAAGGGGAAGTGGACCTAACCTCCACTAGGTAACCACCTTATTACATTTTCTATGGCCATGTATTGATATACTTGTGCTCATCATCATGTTGCTTACCATGCTCATCATTATTATCATTACTGTTTTGCCATTGCTAATCATATGCTCATGTTTGTTTCATGTTTGTTTATAATGCCAATCATATTGCTTGTGTTCTTGTTATTGATTTATGTTGAATTTTTTGCCCTAGCCCGTGTCCATGTTGACCTCTTGTGGTCAAATTTTCTCCATGATTAAGCCATTATTTTTGCTAAAACAAGTTACCATGATGATCTACACATTTTGTACTTGAACTTTGGTTTTTATTTCGTGTCATTTGGTGCCCTATAGAATGTGTATTCTTGAGTGGAAGATTGAAGAAATCCACTTGGTTTTCACGTTTTTTTGCATGAATATGGCATTAGGGTTTGGTTTGTGAGGAAGATGATGATGTGGCGCCTCCTGAACCGTTAGATCCAATGCTTTTGTTTTAATCCTGGCCGTGCATGTTTGTTTTGTCCTGTAGTGACTTAAGTACCTTTGCCCAATTGATATAATGTCACATGATTTTTTAAATTAAAATGTTATTTAAGTTGTTTCACGCCTGGATTTTATTGTTTGGACCTTGGGCCTTCCTCTTTCTGCTTTCCACACCTCCCTTTCAGGGCCCATCAATACCAATTCACTTTCTCTTTTCATTTTCTTTTTAATTCACATTTATTTTTCTGTTTTGATTTTAACTAATAAAATATTTTCTTTGTCCATAAAATTATCGAAAAATATTTTCCATATTTCTTAATGTCTTATTTAATTTTATTTAATTTTTATTTTCGTATTTATTTGATGTTAATATTTTATTTTAATTATTTATTCTAAATGGTCCATTTTAACACACATTTTTTTCTTGATTTTATTTTTATGACTTAAAATTATTTTTAGCTTTTGATTTTTGGTATGAAGGTTGACCACTGTCCCATGGTCAACCTGACCTTTTCTTGGAATTTTATTTCCCATTTTCAATTTATTTTGGATTTATTCTTGACCTAGTTTGGTTGGTTGACTTTTGTTTTGACCTCTATTTTATTTCAATTGATTTATGAACCAATTTTCATTATTTTTAAAATCTTTTTGGGGGATGATGATTTCCTGACCCCACTTTATTTATTTTAATTTTTCATAATTTTCTTGATTAATTTTCTATTTATTTGATAATTTTTAAGTTGACTTGAATTTTCAGTTGACTTTTCTGTTATCGATGTTTGACTTAGGGATTGCTTATGGCAATTGAAGAGATCTTTTGATCCTCCCTTGTTCATCTCATTTGCCATGTATTAGAGGCCTTTCATCTTGATTTTATTTGATCCTTGCATCATTTCCTGATTAAATTATTCAGTGAATCCTTTGGTGCATTTCTTTTCATCTGTCTGATTCATCTATCATCTTTTATACTTGTTTCTTTCATCCATGCTTATTATGTCTTGATTGTTTAACATGTTTATACTTCTCATGCATTGTTTAATGTTCCATTATTTCATTCTTTGATGCTTTGATTTGATTAATACATTGTTTGCTTATCCGATTTGATTGATAATTGTTGCCTACTTGTATGATGTATGAGGCATATATTCTTATTGTTTGATTGCCATGAACCATCCCCATTCATAACAAATGTACCCCTCTCCCATGAAGTGTATAATATGTATTCTTTCATTCTTTATTCATCTGTTAATACAAGAATTAAAACGAACATCCGATAATCATTTCAAAACAAGATCAAAAGCTCGATCCAACGCCGAGTAATCATTTTCAAAACTTAACAGAACCAGCACGCATTCATCCATCCTTTTGTAAGTCGATTGCTTCATGCATCGCCATTTCTCTTATAAGTCGATTGCTTCAGGCATCGCCATCTACCTGTAAGTCGATTGCCTCAGGCATCGCCGTCTACCCTTATCCGTGGCTCCTCTCCTTGCTCCATCCGTCGACTCTTGTTCCGTTTAGGTAGCACCCATTAGGTAGAACCCTTTGTATGATAACATAGGTAGAATTCCCTTATTCTTTGCATGCTAACATTAGGTAGATATTCCCTTTTGTAAATCCTAACACATAGGTCCATATTGCATGACAACTCTAGGGCAGAGCTTCCCCGCTTTTAGACCTTCCGTGCGTCTCCGATCTTGTGGCATGTCAGTCCGTTCTATTGCACAGAGGTAACTGCCTAAGACTCGATTTAGCGAGCTGCGACACCTACTGCTAGGACGTTGAACACATTGCCCACTTTCCTTTGACACAGCCGATGTCCTCTTTTGTAAGTCCATGTTCAGATGGCAATCCCTAACCCCTAGTTAGCCGAACTACGACAACTCTGATTCTCATGTTCAGATGAGATACGTAGGCACAAGATGCGATGTCTTGCCGAGTTTGACTGACGACTAACAACTAATCCTTGTTTGCTTTCGCCCTTGCTGCGATTCTTTTCTCTCGCCCTCGCTGCGATCGAGACCTTCCCTTTCTCTTGCCCTAGTTGCAATCGAGACCCCTCGTTCCCGCAGTTAGCTGAACTACATTTTGCTCTGATTCTCATTCCAGATGAGATACGTAGGCATAAGACGCGATGTCTTAGCGAGCACACTTCCCTTACACCCATAGGTAGCCGAGCTACGAAGACTCTGATTCTCATATTCAGATGAGATACGTAGACAGTGGATGCGACATCCTTGCGAGTCATTTTCTTTCAACCTTTCTTTTAGTAAATAGTATATTAGATAAACCTACACCCTTTAGACTAGAATAACAAGAGTGGATCCCGTAGAGTACTATGGATGCGTAGGGGTGCTAATACCTTCCCTTTGCATAATCGACTCCCGAACCCAAGATTTGGTTGCGAGACCTTGTCTTTTCCTTCTCTTCAGGTTTTCTTCGATCGTTTCCTTTCCCTCCTTTGGGATAAATAACAAATGGTGGCGACTCTTCTATTTCTCTTTTTTCGCCGGTTGTTTTTTTCACAGCCTAGTTGCGACATCTGGCACACCATATCGGCATATAAGTTGGTTCTTAACAAACTTCACAACCACCTGCCTAGTCAAATTTGAATACGATGCCGCTTCAACCCACTTGGTGAAGTAATCAATAGCTACGAGAATAAAACGGTGATTGTTCGACGCCTTAGGTTCAATCATGCCAATCATGTTAATTCCCCACATGGAGAAAGGCCACGGTGAGGAAATAACATTCAGAAGTGTCGGGGGAATATGAATCTTATCCGTATAAATCTGACACTTGTGGCATTTCTTCACATATTTGCAGCAGTCAGACTCCATTGTCAGCCAATAGTAGCTTGCTCTCAACATCTTCTTTGCCATGGCATGTCCATTGGACTGAGTACCAAATGAACCCTCATGGACTTCAGTCATTAACAGGTCTGCTTCGTGTGTATCCACGCATCTGAGCAGAACCATGTCAAAATTCCTCTTATAAAGTACATCACCATTGAGGTAGAAACTGTCGGATAATCTCCTCAAAGTCTTCTTATCTTTAACAGATGCCCCAGGCAAGTAAGTCTGACTCTGAAGAAAACACTTGATATCATAATACCATGGCTTATCATCTTTTACTTCCTCAACTGCAAACACATGAGCTGGTCTATCCAAGCGCATCACAGTAATATTGGGGACTTCATTCCAATACTTCACCATAATCATTGAAGCAAGCGTAGCAAGAGCATCTGCCATCCGATTCTCATCTCGAGGAATATGATGGAAATCAACCTTAGTAAAGAAAGTTGAAATCCTCCTCGCATAATCTCTGTATGGGATGAGGCTAGGCTGATTCGTCTCCCATTCACCCTTTGTCTGATTAGCAACAAGGGCCGAATCACCATAGACATCAAGATGTTTGATCCTAAGATCAATACACTCTTCCAAACCCATAATACAAGCCTCATACTCCGCCATATTATTCGTGCATTTGAAAGTTAGCCTTGCTGTAAAAGGAAAATGTGTGCCTTGAGGAGTAATAATCACTGCCCCAATACCATTTCCATACTGACTAACAACACCATTGAACACCATACTCCATCGGGAACTAGGCTTTGGTCCTTCATCGAGTGTAGGCTCATCACAATCTTTCATTTTCAAATACAGAATCTTCTCATCAGGGAAGTCGTACTGCACAAACTGATAATCTTCAATTGGTTGATGTGCCAAATGATCAGCCAAGATACTACCTTTAATAGCTTTTTGAGCTCGATACTCAATATCATACTCAGATAACAACACCTGCCAACGGGCAGTTCTCCTAGTTAAAGAAGGCTTCTCAAAGATATACTTGATTGGATCCATTTTGGATATCAACCAAGTCATATGATTCAACATATACTGGCGTAAGCGCTTAGCAGCCCAAGCCAAAGCACATCATGTCTTCTCAAGCGTTGAATACCGAGACTCACAGTCAGTGAATTTCTTACTCAAGTAGTATATTGCATCTTCTCTCTTTCCTGATTCATCTTGCTGACCTAAGACACAACCCATGGAATCAACAATTACAATTAAGTACATAATCAACGGTCTCCCTTCAACAGGCGGAGACAAAATGGGAGGCTCAGACAAATACTCTTTAATACTGTCAAAAGCTTTCTGGCAATCTTCAGTCCAATCATGACGCTGATCTTTCTGAAGGAGCTTGAATATAGGCACACATATGGCAGTCATGTGGGATATAAATCTCGAAATGTAATTCAAGCGGCCAAGAAAACCTCGGACTTGCTTCTCAGTTTTGGGCGCAGGCATCTCTTGTATTGCTTTGACCTTGGTAGGATGAACTTCAATACCTCTCTCACTGACAATAAAGCCCAATAACTTGCCGGAACAGACTCCAAATGTACACTTGTTCGAATTCATGCGGAGTTTGTACTTCCTCAATCACTTGTTCGAACAGACTACACATGTTCAACTTCCGTTTTCGACTTTGCAATCATATCATCAATATATACCTTAATCTCCTTGTGCATCATATCATGAAACAAGGTAGTCATAGCTCGCTGATACGTGGCTCCGACGTTCTTCAAACCGAAGGGCATCACTCGATAACAAAATGTTCCCCAAGGTGTGATGAATTTTGTCTTCTCCATATCCCCGGGTGCCATTTTAATTTGGTTATAATCGGAAAATTCGTCCATAAATGAGAAGACATTGAATTTAGTTGTATTGTCTACCAACATATCAATGTGTGGTAGAGGAAAATCATCTTTCAGACTAGCTTTATTCAAGTCACGATAATTCACACACATTCGGACTTTTCCATCTTTCTTAGGCACATGCAGAATATTGGCCACCCATTGAGGATATGTAGAAGTCACCAGAAACCCCGCATTAATTTGCTTATGAACTTCTTCTTTAATCTTCACTGCCATATCAGGATGAGTTCTTCTGAGCTTTTGCTTCACAGGCATACACTCAGGCTTTAATGGCAAGAAATGTTGCACAATAGCAGTATCTAGACCAGGCATGTCTTCATACGACCATGCGAAGACGTCGACATATTCTCGTAGCAACTCAATCAACCCCTTCTTAATAGACTCTTCAAGGAGTGCCCCAATCTTCACTTCACGAATGCAGTCTTCAGTCCCCAAGTTGACTGTTTCCAGATTCTCAAGATGTGGTTGAATGATCTTCTCCTCGTGCTCAAGCAGACGGGTAATCTCACAAGGAATCTCTTCAACATCATCTTCTTCTACCTCAAATACAGGGAACTCAAAGTTGGGAGATGGTGTTGGATCATTATGTTCAATGGGTTTGATTAACCTGCATAATGATTTTGAGTATAAAAGAGATTTCAGAATTCAAACAAAGCAAATCATTATGCAGATGGAAAGATTGATTTTATTCTCTTTTTAGGGTTTTATAGTGATTACCAATTTCATGCAAAAGCAAAAAGGAAAAATAATTTTGGAAAAACAAACATTTATCATGTGGTTATTGAATGAATATCATTGTATTAATCAAATTGTGCCAACAATGTCTTTACTTTTCCTTTTGGCATGGGATAAGGGTTTTCAAACAAAATGAACACATTACGTTGACTTATGGATAATTGTTGGAACATCAACAGCGACCCAATTATTGCAGATCCCGCCAGGTATGACAAAGTTGCCCAGGTCTTCCTCTTCATCATCTTCAACAATGGCAGTAGCTTCCCGATCTTCAATGGTGTGGATAAAACCTCCACTCTGGAACAACCCACGATCATTGGAAACACCAGAAGAATACCCTATGCCAACTCGGGACTTGTTATCTTCCAACTTTATCATTTTCCCCAAACCAGTAGTTGCACCATGCTCAATAGCCAACTTCGCGTCATTATAGGAGACAAATGAAGGAAGTCCTTTCCTTGAAGGCTCAGCAATAGACAAGGCTTGGAACGGAGTCCCAACCTCATCCTCAGCATCAATATAAGAGAAGGAAGACAAATGACTGACCAAGAGAGCCTTCTCTCCCCCTATCACCACCAACTTCTTGTTCTTCACGAACTTCAACTTTTGGTGTAGGGTGGATGTCACGGCGCCTGCCTCGTGAATCCATGGTTTGCCAAGCAAACAGCTGTAAGACGGATGAATATCCATGACCTAAAAAGTGATCTGGAAATCACTAGGTCCAATCTTGATCGGGAGTTCTAATTCTCCTATCACAGTTTTGCACGATCCATCAAACGTCTTCACAACCACTCCGAACTACCTCATGGGAGGCCCTTGATATGAAAGTTTAGCAAGAGTGGACTTTGGCAACACATTGAGTGATGACCTTGTGTCCACCAACACATTGGACAAGGCATCATCCTTACAATTCATGGATATGTGTAAAGCCAAATTGTGGTCTTTTCCTTCCTCGGGAAGATCAGCATCACAGAAGCTCAAGTTATTGCAAGCGGTTATGTTTGCAACAATGTTATCAAACTGCTTTATTGTGACATCGTGGTCCACGTATGCCACGTCCAACACCCTCTGCAAAGCTTCGCGGTGTGGTTCAAAATTCATCAACAAAGATAAAACAGATATCTTTGATGGAGTTTGTAGCAGCTGATCAACAACATTGTATTCACTCCTTTTGATGAGCCTCAGCATCTCATCACCATCCTCTTTCAAAATGCCAGACTGGCCAACCAGGATAAGAGCATTATTGTTCTTGACAGCAATAGGGTCAACAACGGGAACAGGATTGTTTGAAGAAGAAGTCCCCACGGGACCGGCAGAATTAACAACAACCTTCTTCACAATGTTTTCTTGGGGTTTCGGCAGCGCCGAGAAAACACGACCACTACGGGTCACACCACTGACATCTGAGATGCTCACAACAGAGGTTGAGGGCAGCGGCACCTCCTTTCCATCTTCTAGCATCACAGTGTTATATCGGTAGGGAACAACCTTGTCTGATACATACGGGACAGGGCCCGCTGGCTTGATCACAAGAGCTGGAGATACCTTCTTCTTGCTGCCATCATACTTGACGACAACAGGCTCAGGAATTCTAAATACAGGGGAGATAACATCGACTTCGTCCTCATTACGATTCTGAAGTATTTCAATCATCCCTTGATCGATCCTTTCCTGGATGTCCTTTCTTACTTGACGGCGTCCTCTTTCATTGATAGTGCACACTTGGCACCTATCATGGTCATGCTCGTAATGTCTGTGTTCACACAACATCTTATGCATCTCGACCAAAGATTGCCTTATGTCATTCACATACAGGACTTTGTACTTGCCAGGGCATCCCTGGACCATGTTAACATCTGCTTTCCCATGCTAGGGCAATGGGTTCTTCTTGACATTTGGACCTACGTCCTCAAAAAACAATATCCCACTTCTCACAAGGTCTTGCACCTTAGTCTTCAATGGGTAACAGTCCTCCATATCATGTCCGGGAGCACCGGAATGATACACACAATGAAGCTCTGGCTTATACCACCACTGATGGTTGGTTGGTATAGCAGGAGGATCTCGTGGAGTTATCAGCTTCTTATCTATCAAGGAAGGATAAAGCTCAGCATATGTCATCGGAGTCGGGTCAAAAGTTACTCTCTTCCTCTCGTAGTTGCTGGTGTTGGTGTTATTATTGTTGCGAGGCTGGTAGGCCAGTTGTTGTTGACGATGTTATTGTTGTTGGTGGTGGTGAACTTCTCTGAAAGCAGGTGCTATATGAGCCACCTGGTGTTGGTTGATGGATGGACGCACATCCTTCTTCCTTACAGAGGGTCTTCTCTTAATATGGGAGGACACAACATGAGCCTCTCCATCCTTCTTCCTAGCAAAGCCTCCATACTTCTTTACTGAAGAAACTTCATCTCTAGATAACCATCCTTCACGGACCCCTTATTCCAATCTCATCCCCATATTCACCATTTCGGTGAAGTCTGAGGGAGCACTGACAATCATTCTTTCATAATAGAAAAAGCTCAAAGTCTTCAAGAAGATCTTTGTCATCTCCTTCTCTTCCAAGGGTGGCACTATCTGAGCTGCCAATTCTCGTCATCTCTTGGCGTACTCCTTGAAGGTCTCTTTCTCTTTTTAGGACATCGCCCTCAACCGGTCCCTGTCTGGAGCCATATCCATATTATATTTATACTGCTTAACAAAGGCCTCGCCTAAATCGTTGAAAGTGCGGATGCTTGCACTCTCTAGCCCCATATACCACCGGAGCGCAGCACCTGTCAGGCTATCCTGAAAGTAGTGGATCAACAGTTGGTCGTTATCGGTCTGTGTTGACATCTTGCGAGCATACATCACAAGATGACTGAGCGGGCATGTATTTCCCTTATATTTCTCAAAGTCAGGTACTTTGAATTTAATAGGGATCTTCACGTTGGGCACTAGGCACAACTCAGCAGCACTTTTCCCAAAAAGGTCCTCCCCCCTTAACGTCTTCAGCTCCTTGCGTAGCTCAAGGAATTGATCTTTCATTTCATCCATCTTCTCATATACGTCCGGGCCCTCAGATGGCTCGGAATGATACATGGTATCTTCAACACGGGGAAGGGTGTGCACAACGGGAGGTGGCATAGACAGGACCAGGCTAGATGTCGGTATAGAGGCGAGAGTAGGAGAAAAACCCTCTGGCATGAAATTAGCAGACATTCCCCAAGGTAATCCGGCTGGCATAGACGGAGCAAAGTAGGTTGTTGCAGCAAGCACCGTTGAAGCCGCTATCTCGGATATGACAGTCCTCTCGGGAGGAGTTGCAGGAGTTGGCGAAGCTTGGCTCTGTGCGGCCAGGACTGACTCCATCATGGCAGTCAACCTAGAAATCTCTTTCTTCAAGTCCCCATTTTCTTGCTCTAGATGCTCCATTATCTTCGGATGGTTCGCTCTAGTATTGTACTGGTGTGTCAGCTTGTCTTCAAAATAAATGAAGAGCAAAGAGTTAGACCACTGATCAGGAGCTCAGAACAAAACCTGCTTTTGCATATGATGCATGCAATGTTTGTGCATATGATTTGTTTTTATTAGAGGAACTTTATAGGGATCTATTTGCCAATGTTTGAAAATATTGAACTTTTAAGACATATATGGAATACTCATAGCAACAATATTTGGAAAAAATTTACACCAAAGAAGGAATACAGTTTTGGTAACCAAATATAATACAAGAGAAAAGGAGAATGAACATCCTATGGAGCCCTAGAAACAATCGTCCAAAGCCTTCGAGATCGGAAGATAGGTTGCACGAAGCCTCTTCACCTCTCTCTCATAAGTTGCTTCCATATCGGCCTTCTCCTTAGCAAGCTGATCATACTTCCTCTTCCAAAACCTAGATGAGTAAGGAAGAAGAGAAGTAACCACATCATTAGTCTCATCAATAACCTGATGCTCTAGAAATTCTATCACTGCATCCTTATCTTTGAGCTACTGAAGAAGCTCCTCATGCTCACGAACCCATGCACGTGATCGGTCTTCATCTCTTAACTCCTCTACTCCTTGGTTAGGGAGGGTTGAAGGTCCAACCATAACCATAGGGGTAGGTCTCGGATACTCGTACTGCATGTGATACTCAAGAGCTCTCTTTCTCACCCAAGAGGTGTACGGTCCCAAAGCAACACAATTCTTCGGACCAAGCTCATTCCTCCCTTTCCTATGAACTTTGCACCAGGCGCGGACCATTTTATCCTTCAAGTTCTGGGGATCTTTACCCTCTTGAAAGAATAATCCTTCCAACAAAACGTTGTTCGGTTTATCCTTTAAGGGGAACTCAAGCTGATGGCGAGCCAAAACAGGGTTGTAGTTAATTCCACCACATGTACCAAGAAGAGGGACATTTGAGAATTCACCACAAGAATCAATAATCTGAATGCCATCATAAACATGATTATACCAAAAGATATCATCATTATTGAGAGACATAAGTCTCGTGGACCATCGTAGACATCCCTTGTTCTACTTGAAGGCAAGCGTCTGAGGCAAGTCAGAAATAAACCACTTGTACAACAGAGGCAGACAACACACAATGGAACCACCACCCTTTGCATTCCTCATATGCAAAGAGAAATAAGTGTCACCCAACAGAGTCAGAACGGGATTAAGAGAAGAGAAAATCCTAATAGCGTTCACATCCAGAAAATTGTCGATGTTGGGAAATAACACTAGCCCATAAATGAGTAGTACAAATATGGCTTCAAAAGCATCCTCACTCATGGCCTTCCCAAACAAAGTAGCTTTGGCAATGAGAAAATCAGATGGGAGACCTTGAATTCCACCTTTGGTAGTCATATTAGCACTAATATCAGATACATCCACATGAAGCATGTTAGCAATCTCTTGAGAAGATGAAATCTTCTCCAAGCCACTGAATGGCAACTGATCAAGAATAGGTATACCCACATGATAGGCATACACCTCAAGTGTAGGCAAAAGCTGGAAATCCGGAAAAGTGAAGCACCGATACAAAGGATCGTAGAACTGCACCAACACACTCATCAGACCTTCATCCACCTTGGTAGAAAGAATAGACATGAGCTTCCCATGGCAAGCTTTGAACTCCAAGGGCTCTAGTACATAAGATGTCAAACTCCTTAACTCTTTCAAGTCGGGTTGTCTGAAACTGTACTTCTTCGTATTCCTTCTTTGCTTATCCATGTCTGAAAATTTGCAAATAGACCTCTTAAGTTCTTTGAAAACTTTTATTGTTGATGATATGGATGCATATGAATGCATGAATGCATGGATGCAACAATCACACTCAAGGATCAAGCAAGTCACACCACACAAAGGTCACGGGATGGCTCACGTTATTGTCAATATCAATCATCAATTTTGGTGGATTATGGTTTGCACCTTATCAACACCCAAGTTCCATTGATATTGAGAATGTACGAGAACGGATCAACCGCGAATCAACGGTTTGTTGTAAGTCACGAGCATGGAGTCTCAGTTAAGAACCACCCAACGGGAGTGTACTATGGTTAAACCTGACAATCATGTTCTAAAAAGGTCCCCATAGTCATCATCTCATCTTTCGAATATTATCGGATAAAACGACTACTCGTCTTCCAAAAAATATTCTCAAGAGAGACTCTTATGAGTGTAGTATCACGTAACAATCGTATCAAATCTTACACTTGAACGACCTTCGCACTACGTCCTAGAATAGGCCAAGATGGGCTAGGTATCTAAGGTCCTTGGCTTCTAAGGTTTATATTGGAAAGAGTAATGCCTAACTACGACTACTCGTGTGACATTATTGATCCCAACAAGACCTCCACCAAGTGAATGGGCTTGCAAGTCAACTTGCTAAGGAATAACTCCACACAAGTCAACAAGACTATGTCATTCTCCTATCATAAGTGCACTCGAGTTCGGGTATAGAACTCATCTCACAAGAAACCACCAAGCATACGAGCAATTAATATATCAAGCAATTCATACATTACAAACAATACAGTCATCCCAAATTTGCACAAAAGTATGTCACGAATAAATATAAACATACAACACACATAAGCAAAAAGTAGGCTAAACCCACTAGGAAAGATGTCCCCAACAGAGTCGCCACTTTTCTATAGCGGGGTTTTTGTTACCTTTAGGTTTATTGACTAAACCAAAAGTAAACATACAATTCGAGTCGCCACCGCACTTTTATTTGTCCAAAGTAAAGGCTAAAAAGCGAACAAAAGCCAAGTAAGAAGTTTTATCAAATCAAAAACTAATAAAAATGTCAGAGATCTAGGTAAGGGGATTGGTTATGAGATGGGAAGGTTTTATGCACCCAAAACATCCTTAGTACTCTAAGGGAACCTCTTTTTGCAAACATGTGTTGTAGGTTGGTATTTATGAAAATATGTACAAAAGATTGGAGGGATGAGAAGAGAATAGATTATATTTACAAATTTGTTGTTTGAATGGATGAACCCATTGCCTACGTACCATCACAAAGGAGGATCAAAACCTCGTAGTTCGGGGTAAAAATCTCAAAGATTGGTGAATTGATTTGATCAAAAAGCCTTAAGGTCTTTTGTTATCAAAGGGAGAAAACTCAACCTAAACCAACAATCCACCATGTGAGGAGGGCTTCAACATACTAGTGAGCGGTTAAGCCTATAATAAGTATGGAAGACTTATAATCCAATTACTAAGGATGAGGTGAGATTTACATCAACCACTATGATAACTCAAACCTATGACTAATGTTTATGAAAAGGTTTTAATAAGGTGGTCATTGGAACCACAAAAACAACTTGAAGTGAGTTCTACTTACAAGTTAGGTTTATTTACAAAATGAAGCCAAAGTTGGATTAAGATTTATTCACAATGAGTATTGATGAAAAGAGTATGAAAAATCAAAGGCATAAGGCCTAGGTTTCTAATTTGAAATGAAGTCAAAGTTTTGAAGAAAAGATTTTTTGGCCTGGGTTAGAGTGAGGAGAAGAAGAGAAGGGCTAGTCCTAAAGCAAACAAAGATAAGAGAGAAGATAAAACCCTTGGAGTTCCTTTTCTTGAAATCATAGAGATGATTCAAGATGCTCCTTTCTTTTGGACTTAGCAAACACACAAGCAATCAAACATTTTAGATTCAAGCTCCTAGGATCTCCATTTGGCTTGTCTCTCTTAACTTGGCTACTCATGACAATGGTCCTCCTTATTATCTCGAGATGGAATCCCTATCACACAAGAGAAAACATCAAAAAGTTCATAACACAATAAGAGGAATGGACAAAGAATAGGTTTTGGAAAGGAAGTCCTTTAAAGTGAACTTTGAAATTTAGCATTCTAAAGGCATGAGGTCTAGTTGCTCTTCAACAAGTTTAGCATTCTAAAGGCATGAGGCCTAGTTTCTCTTGAACTCCTTTAAGCATAGGTATATCCTAATTCTAAGTCCTTTATCCTTTTTGCATTGGGTTCACACAAAACAAAGACACAACAATCACAAGACAACAATATATTTATTCAATAATGAGCTCAAATGAGCAAAAGGAAAATGGCATAAACATAAAGTATGTACTCAAGTGAGCAAAATGAAAAGCAATATGAATAAATGAGCAAGAAATAAATTGCATTAAAGTAAAGGGCAAGAAATTAAATGCTCAAATTAAAGTTAGTAATTAGTATGGTTATGTTAGTTTGTCATAAGACAATGTAGCGCTATGTTAAACAATCATAAGTGGACTAATGTAGTAGTCACACCTATCTGAGGCCGGTCAATAAAACTATAGGAAATTAAACACAAGTTAGATATCATGACTAGTAAGCCAAGCTCCAAAAACTTGCCATGCCAAAACAAAAGGGGAATGGCCTTGTATGGACTTTAGGTTTTTTGCTTGACCAAACAACAACCTATCTTGGACACAAAACAACTCACTTGATCTTGGATCAAGTTGAGTTTGGTTTGGATCAAAGAAGGTTAAACCTCTCATTTGTCAAGACTAACCATAAGACATTAACTCATTGGCAAAAAATAAAAAGAAATGGGATGAAGATGAAATGGATGGAAAAGAAATAAAGTATCAAACTCAATTGATCAAATGTGAACCAAATCATCATCAGTCAATGTCAAACAGAGGAGAAATGAAAATTACAAGTCAACAAGTCAAACATATTTTTTTGGTAATTTTGGAATTAAAATAAATGGAAAAATAAAATAAACAAAATATGGTCAAACCTCAAATTTAATTCAAATCAACTTCAACAAGTCCAATTAAATTCTCATAGGTCTAACATGGTCAAACAAACTTTGACAAATTTTTCCAACAATTTTTGAAATCATAAACTATTTTAAAACAATTAAAAACAATGAAAAATAACACAATATGGATTAAAATCTCAAATAAATCTCAAATCAAATAAGAAATTGATGAGACTATTTTACATTGATTTATCACGATCCATAGGTGTTAGGAAAATATTTTTGGATTTTTCAAATATCAAAAAGTATTTTAAAATGAATTAAAACTTTTAAAAACCAAATAATTCATAAAAAAATATTAAATGGAGTCACAAAAATAATTAAAAATCAAAATATGAAACTAGATTTTTCAAGAAATTTTTTGGCATTGGTCTCATATTTTTGTTACTTCAAATAAAATATTTATGAATTTTTGAAAATAAAAGGAATTAACTAAAAATTAAAATAAAATAGAAAAAATAGAAAAACGCGCAGCCATTAGATCCTTTCATTAATTGACGTGGCAATGATCACATGGCTCTAAGGCGCAGATACACGATGCTCTCAAGTCAAGCGCGCAACACATTGTATTAAAACAAGTCAACATATGCAATGGACAAGATTAAAACGTTTCAGCATGATCCAAAGGCTGGGAGGCTACCACGTGGAGATGGTAGTGGAAACCACCATCTTCTCCGGCGATCCAACAATATCCGGCCACCACGCACAGGAAATTAAAGTGCAATGAAAATAAAAAAAGAGGACATCAAAATGAAGCTGAGGTGATGTACATCACCCCTATAACCATGGATCATCCTCACAGTTCCTATTTAGAGAGAAACATGAGCTTGAAGATCATGGTGCATGAACTGAAATGACACGATTTGCAAAATTAAGACCACCACTGGCCTGCCTCAAGCATGAGGACTTCAGAAAACAGCATAAACCAAAGAAATTCACATTATATTGCAAGATCTAAATCAAAAAAGTTTGAGGTTCTACCTCTGAAATGAAGCTTCAAACAGCACGAATCCTTTAAGCTCTTGTTTTATTTTTGCTCTGGAAGTGTGATGATGATGCTAGGGTAAGGAATTGAGCTTTGAAGATCAACTAATGATGTTAAAATTCAAGCTTGAAAGAGAAATAGAAAACTGAAAATTCCTTTAGTGAGGGTTTGGATTTCAATTCAGCAACAATTCAGATCTCCACTTGGTTGCCATTTGAATGAGAATGCACACTTATTTATAGCTGAAATGTGATGAGAAGCATGGTTCCCTCGTGTGCATGAGATTTGAATCCTCCTTGCATGGGCTTGTACAGGCGCATGTAAGGCCCAATGATATGTCATAAGCCATGCTGAACTCAAATGGAATTGAATTGGACGTGCAATTGGATTGGCATTTGCTTGCACATGAAGTTTTAATGTGAAATGCAAAAATGAACCTAAATAGAAATCTCATCAAAAATCCCACATGGAAAGTCCAACAAATTAATGTGAGTAATGGTTAGAAAGCTCTTGAAATAAGGAACAAAATTCATGTTGGGCAAAAGTTCATTTGGAGTTTGGAACTTAATGTAAACTGGTTGTGAAAGTTTGGGTACAAAACATGTCTAAGTCACCTTTGAAAATTTTCACCAAAATCAAGCCTCTTCAAGCCCTTCTGTTTCAATGATGAAAGCCTCAAATGGAAGAATCTCCAACTTAAAATTTGTATATCATTTCAAGGTGATCAATTTAGACTTAAATTTTTCATAATTTGGATTTTTCATGAGAAAGTTATGGGCACTTGAAGTTGGGCATTTTTCAAATTCAATGACTTAGGTCCAAAGTGACCTATAATGTTTTGTATTATCAAATGTATTGATTTTAGGATTATTAAATTTTGTCAAACATAAAATTTGAATTATACATATTAAGCTTTCCAATGCATTTGGTGTCACCTCAAAATCATAAACATTAAGGAAGTTAGGTCCTTGGGAAGTTGACCCAAAATCAGGGTTTCAGTCAAAATGACCTATAATGTTTTGAAATTAATGATGACCTTCCAAGTTTTAAATGGATTTTTTATGAACATGAAAGTTGTTCATATGGTTCTTAAGAACAATTTTTCTCTTGGGGTCATCTTCATTTGACAAACACATCAAAAGTTGTATCTCAGTCATCCTCAGTTTAGTCATATGACTTGACTGGTCAACTTTTCAAGGCCAAACTTCCAATCTTGATGAATAAATGATTGAGGGGCCTCACATAGGCTTATATATGCATAAAATGATGAATGAAAGAACTTCCCTTGATTTAATTTGAACATAGGTTGAGGTTGCTTCATGAGCAAGGCACAATCAAAGCATAGTTGAATTAGGGTTTCTTTGGGAAACAATCCTCAAGCCCTTTGGGTTATCTTGATCAAATTGGCAAATTGAGATACTTGGGAGACATATATGATGATTAGGAGCTTTATGAACCATTTTCATGCTAATTCTCATCTTCATCTAGCCACTTCATTGAACCTAGGAGCCTCCTAGGAGCATTGGGGCACATGATCACTTGAGCTTCAAAACAAAAAGAATTAGTGACATATTTTTGTGCTTTTTGTTAGTAATCAAAATAATAAAGGCAATAATATACAATACAAGCATGCTTGGTGGTCTCAAAACACTCACACAAGTCCCACCCTATGGTTAAGTAGCCAAACATGCTATGATCCTTGAGGCAATGCAATGAGCAATGGTATGATGTCATGAGGGATCTTAGGGTCAAAATTAGGGTCTTATGTAACACCCTGATAAAAATAAGATAATTATTTAATTTAAGTTAATATTATATTTATTAATTTAATTAAGTAATTGGAATTATTGGATTATTATTATTATTATTATTATTGGAATATAATGTTGGAATCAGTAAAAAGAGTCCCATTTGGTAAAAAGAGGTTTTCACGTGAAAACAGAGAAACGACTCAAAAAGTGGAAAAGGGAAAAAGGGCAAAGAGCAAGAGAACAAGGGTTGGAGAAAAGGAAAAGCTTGAAGTTGAAGGACTTTGCCGGATTAACTCAGGTAAGGGGGGTTATCGTCGTTTAATGGGTATTATGGGATAACATGTAATGGGTAGTGATAAACCATTGATTTGACTCTGATTAGAATGATGTATGCTGAAATTTGTGAAATATTGGATGAACGAAATTTGGATTATAATTGAAGGAAATTCGTAGGAATTAGATGTAATAATGTTAGAATTTGTGAAATTGAATAGGGTATGATTTGTGTTAGATGATATGAACGAATGTTGTGTAAGAATTGGACTGTGGAAGGTTGGATCTGAGGAATCTCGTGGCAGAGAAAACCATAGCAGATCTGGAAATCTGGTTTCTGGTCATACGCGTATGGCACTAGGCAATACGCGTATGAAATGGTCTGGTACGCGTATGGCACTAGGCAATACGCGTATGGATGAGGAAGATGATGTTTTGAACGTGGTTTGGTCTTTGTTGGTACGCGTATGAGGAAGTGGTACGCGTAGCATACGCGTATGAGGCAGGCAATACGCGTATGGGATTGGCTGAGAAATGGGCCATACGCGTATGGGACTAGGCAATACGCGTATGAGCAGAATTGTGATTTTTCTGTGCTGTTGTTGTGCAGTTTTTTTGGTTGTTCAGCTGAGTAATGTAATTTAGCTGATGTATGATATAGTAGGGATCGTTTCCCGTTGTTTTGAGCAGTATAGGTATTAGTAGAGTGTGCTAATACTGTGATTATTAATTGGCATGACATGATATGATTTTGTGATAATATGCTGATGATGTATGATTGTATGCATAATGCTGTGAATGTATGTATTATGTGGAATGGACTGTTTTATGGCTTAGAGTGTGAGCATATGTCCATTTTGGATTGTTGTTGATGTTGCATGACTAAGTGATTTAGCTTGCATATTGTGGCCTTTATGGTGGTAGCTAATTCCCATGGTGAGGAATTAGTGAGTGAATTATTTTGGATTGTTGTTGATGTTTGCATGCTAGGTGATTAGCGTGCATATCATAGCCCTTGGGGTGGTAGCTAATTCCCATGGTGAGGAATTAGTGAGTGAGTCACTAGGTCTCAAATGAGTGGGACTAGTGAGCTTGGTAGCCGTATCTGGATTTGATCGGTGAGGTTGAACTATATGTTCACGAATAGTCGGTACCGCATGCATGGGGTCTCATTGCATAATGTATGTATGTATGGCGTATAATATGAATGGATGTATTCCAATATTATACGTGTGTTTTATGGTTGTGTTGAGTTTGAGTATGATGATGATGATGATTATGAGTTGATATTGCCGTTGCTGAATATGTGTGATCTGATTAGGGTGATAATATGTGTTAAATTACTTAGCATTTCATGATATTTTATAATGCTTATTATATCGATTGAGGAACTCACCCTTACAACTATTTTTCAGGTAACGAGCAGTGATTGAGTAGAAGCTAGTCCTTGGAGTCTAGTGTAGTTCCTTAGTGGGTCATGCTCTGGTAGATGTAACATCGGGACGGGATGTTTTACCTTATTTTCATTGTTGGTTGTTGAATGATCTTACCTGTAATGTGTTACATGGTTTGCATGTTGTTGTTAATTTCTATCCGCTGCGAATTATGCAATTGTTTATTTTGATAAATAAATGAGTATGACCAGATATTTTGGAACACGGTGTGAAGTGTCAAGTGTGACACCCTTTAATTGCATATCTACTCTGATTTATGTTTTGACGTTTTAATTTAAATTTGGGGTATTTTAGAAGGGTGTTACATTAGTGGTATCAGAGCATAGTCGGTCGAGTCGAGTCGTAATTATTCTGTTTCCCCTGTACGGGATAGGTGTTGTGTAACCCGATCAGTACTTATTGTTTTAGCTTGTTGGGTTTTCAGAATAGAGATGGCTGGAAGAGGTAGAGACGATGCTGCGATTGATGAGGCTTTGGGTATGCTAGCTGGAGTACTTGGAGGAAATCCGAATGTTGTGGGAATGGGAGCTGCTCGTCAACTGAGTGAGTTCCAGAAGAACAATCCTCCAATGTTCAAGGGAGCATACGATCCAGATGGTGCTCAGAAGTGGTTGAAGGAGATCGAGAGGATCTTCCGAGTGACTGAGTGTGCCGATAACCAGAAGGTCAGGTTCGGTACGCATATGCTATCAGAGGAAGCAAATGATTGGTGGGTGGCTACCCGCACTGAGTTGGAAGCTGCTGGGAGTGCTGAGATCACTTGGGCGGTGTTCAGAGAGAGATTCCTGAGGAAGTACTTTCCCGAGGATGTCAGAGGAAAGAAAGAGATAGAGTTCTTAGAATTGAAGCAGGGCAACCGGTCTGTTACTGAGTATGCTGCTAAGTTCACAGAGTTGTCGAAGTATTACACTCCCTATGCTGAGGCTGCTGGGGAATTTTCGAAATGTGTGAAGTTTGAGAACGGGTTACGTCCCGAGATCAAGCAGGCTATTGGGTATCAGCGGATTAGAGTGTTTTCTGATTTGGTTGACTGTTGCAGGATTTTTGAACAGGATACCAAGGCTAGAGCAGAGAGCTATCAGCAAAGGGTTGATAGGAAAGGCAAGAATTAGAATGATCGTGGAAAACCGTATGCAGCTGGCAAAGGTTTCCAGAGGCAGAGTGGGATGAAGAGACCTAGTGGGGGAGACTCCAGTGCCCCTGCTAAGTGTTACAGATGTGGTCAGGCTGGACATCGTATCCATGAGTGTACCAGTAATGAGAAGAAGTGTTTCAAGTGTGGAAAAGGTGGTCACTTGGCTGCAGAGTGCCGGTTGAAGACTGTGACTTGTTTCAACTGTGGAGAGATGGGTCATATCAGTCCACATTGTCCTAAGCCGAAGAAAGAGAATCAGTCGGGAGGCAAGGTTTTTGCTTTATCAGGTTCTGAGACTTCTGCAGATGATCGTTTGATCCGAGGTACGTGTTATATTAATGGCTTTCCTCTTGTAGCTATTATTGACACAGGTGCGACTCATTCCTTTATATCTTTGGATTGTGCTGTGAAACTTAAGTTAGAGATATTTGAGATGCATGGAAGTATGGTGATTGATACTCCTGCGAAGGGTTCAGTGACTACTACTTCAGTTTGTTTAAATTGCCCTTTGAGTATTTTTAGTAGAGACTTTGGGATGGACCTTGTGTGTCTTCCACTAGTGCAGATTGATGTTATTCTGGGTATGAACTGGTTGGTGTTTAACCGAGTCTATATCAACTGTTTTGATAAGACTGTGATCTTTCCTGAGATTGAGGAAGGAAAGGGTTTGTTTCTATCAGCAAGGCAGGTGAATGAGGCAGTAACAGATGGGGCAGAGTTGTTTATGCTGTTAGCGACTTTGGAGGCTAAAGATAAACTGGTGATTTGCGATCTAGCGGTGGTGTGTGATTTTCCTGATGTGTTTCCTGAAGAAGTGAATGAATTGCCGCCAGAGCGTGAAGTTGAGTTCTCGATTGATTTGGCACCTGGTACTAGGCCGATATCGATGGCTCCGTACCGTATGTCTGCTGTTGAGTTAGCTGAATTGAAGAGTCAGTTGGAAGATCTGTTGGATAAGAAATTTATTCGTCTGAGTGTGTCACCGTGGGGTGCACCAGTGTTATTGGTTAAGAAGAAAGAAGGTTCTATGAGGTTGTGTGTGGACTACAGGCAACTGAATAAAGTGACGATCAAGAATCGGTATCCTTTGCCGAGGATTGATGATTTGATGGATCAGTTGGTTGGTGCGAGTGTGTTCAGCAAAATAGATTTGAGATCGGGTTATCATCAGATACGTGTGAAAGCTGAGGATATTCAGAAGACTACTTTCAGAACAAGGTATGGACATTATGAGTATTCTGTAATGCCTTTTGGTGTGACTAATGCGCCTGGAGTATTTATGGAGTATATGAATAGGATTTTCCATCCGTACCTAGACAAGTTTGTTGTGGTGTTTATTAACGATATTTTGGTGTATTCGAAATCTGAAGAAGAGCATGTTGAACATTTGAGAGTGGTTTTAGGAGTTCTACGAGAAAAGAAGTTATTTGCTAAACTGGCTAAGTGTGAATTTTGGTTAGAAGAGGTTAGTTTTCTTGGTCATGTGATTTCAAGAGGTGGTGTTGTTGTTGATCCTTCTAAGAGAAGCGGTATCTAAGTGGGAAGCTCCGAAGTCAGTTTCTGAGATAAGGAGTTTTCTTGGACTTGCAGGTTATTATAGGAAATTTATTGAGGGATTTTCTAAGTTGGCGTTACCGTTGACGACGTTGACTAGAAAGGGGCAAGCGTTTGTTTGGGACTCAAAATGTGAATAAGGTTTCCAAGAGTTAAAGAGAAGGTTAACTACTGCTCCTATTCTGATATTACCGAGTCCGTCGGAACCATTTGAGGTTTTCTGTGATGCCTCATTGTTGGGTTTGGGTGGTGTTTTGATGCAGAATAAGCAAGTTGTAGCTTATGCTTCGAGACAACTGAAGGTTCATGAGAGGAATTATCCGACGCACGATTTAGAGTTGGCAGCTGTGGTGTTTGTTCTGAAGTTATGGAGGCATTACTTGTACGGGCCAAGATTTGAGGTTTTCAGTGACCATAAAAGTTTAAAGTATTTGTTTGATCAGAAAGAGCTGAATATGAGACAGAGGAGATGGTTAGAGTTTCTGAAGGATTATGACTTTGGTTTGAATTACCATCCGGGTAAAGCAAACGTAGTGGCTGATGCATTGAGTCGGAAATCATTGCATATGTCTATGTTAATGGTTAAGGAATTGGATTTAATTGAGCAGTTTAGAGACTTGAGTTTGGTGTGTGAGAGTACTCACAATAGTGTTAAATTGGGAATATTGAAGTTAACGAGTGGTATTCTGGATGAGATTAGAGAGGGTCAGAAATCCGATGTGCTTTTGGTTGATAAGTTGACTCTAGTGAATCAAGATCAAGGTGGTGAATTCAGAGTTGATGAGAATGGTATTTTGAAATTTGGTAATCGGGTGTGTATTCCGGATGTTATCGAACTTAAGAAGAGTATTCTGGAGGAAGGACATCGTAGTGGCCTGAGTATTCATCCTGGAGCTACGAAGATGTATCATGATTTGAAAAAGTTATTTTGGTGGCCGGGAATGAAAAGAGAAATTGCGAGTTTTGTTTATTCTTGTTTGACTTGTCAGAAGTCAAAGATTGAGCATCAGAAGCCGTCTGGGCTAATGCAACCATTGGCTATTCCAGAGTGGAAGTGGGATAGTATCAGTATGGATTTTGTTTCTGGTTTACCGAGGACAAATAAGAATTTTGAAGCTATTTGGGTGATTGTTGACAGATTGACAAAATCGGCTCATTTCATTCCGATCAGAATGGATTATCCGTTAGAGAGATTAGCTGAGCTGTATATTGAGAAGATTGTAAGTTTGCATGGTATTCCGTCGAGTATTGTTTCGGACAGAGATCCTAGATTTACATCGAAGTTCTGGGTAAAGAAAATAGAAAAGTTTCCATGAAGAGATGCATTGATTTTTGCCTCTAGATCAGTCGTAATCGATTACCTTAATATGAGTAATCGGTTACTTGCATTCAACATTAAAAAAGATTTGAAATTTTCTCAGAGTAATCGGTTACCCCAAAAAGGATAATCGATTACTTGGTTCCAACGTTCAAAAATATTTGAAATTATCACAGAGTAATCGGTTATCATAACGTGGATAATCAATTACTTTGTCACAAATTTGAAAAATAGTTAAAAGAGTGAAGTGTTATGATTTGTTTGATGCATAAAAATACTTTCAATGATTATGGCATGAATGAAACATGTTTTGAACACTTGTATAACTATCTAGAGTTCAAGTGTTATACCTTATCTATTTGAAAGACGATTCTTCATGCGTTTCATCAAGACTTGATCATGTAGTTGAAATACTTCGTTCATGAGCTTGAATCTTGATCAATCCTTTTTGTTAATCAGTCTTCGCTTTGTAGAGAAGTTTGTCGTCATCAAAACATCTGAGAAGTCATGTCTTCACACAAGGAAGATGCTTTGTCAAATGTGCTTGTTGACACCGGTTCGTCACTCAATGTGCTTCCAAAGTCAACTTTGTCCAAGCTATCTTACGAAGGAGCGCCCATGAGTTATAGCGGTGTAATCGTCAAAGCTTTTGATGGTTCGCGCAAGACAGTAATTGGAGAAGTGGACCTTCCAGTCAAGATAGGTCCGAGTGATTTTCAGATTACTTTTCAAGTAATGGATATCCACCCGACCTACAGCTATTTATTGGGAAGGCCATGGATTCATGAGGCAGGGGCTATTACCTCCACTTTGCATCAGAAATTGAAATTTGTCAAGAATGGCAAGCTTGTGATTGTTGGAGGAGAGAAGGCGTTGTTGGTTATCCATCTGTCATCTTTCTCGTATGTTGAAGCTGAGGATGAGGTTGGAACATCGTTCCAAACCTTATCTATTGTTGCTGAGAAGAGAGTTGGGGCACCTATGTCCTCGCTGAAAGATGCTTAGAAGATTGTTGAAGAATGTATTGTTGACCAGTGGGGGCGCATGGTAGAGGTCTCCGACAACAAAGGAAGAACCGATTTGGGGTTCCAGAAAGGCTCATCAACTGTTAGATCTGAAGATATGTAACTTAGCTTCCGTAACGGAGGGTTCATTCATGGCAATGAACAACACTTAGCTGTTGTGCTAGAGGATAGTGAAGAGGAAGACTGCACCAACTTTGTAACGCATGGAAAGACATGCAACAATTGGACTGCTGTTGATATTCCTGTTATTTTCCATCGATCTAAGTAATTGTTTTTATATTTTAAAATCCTTCTCTTATGCCTAAGGGAGAAGCGAACATTGTTTGGGCATTTTAAATTGATCATTAATAAAATTAATTCTATTCATCCACATCTTTGATGTCTAATTTTACTTTTTGCTTTATTCTGAAAATGGTAATCACAAAAAACATAAATAAACAATATAATTGTCCATCTGCATAATCTTTGGTCACAAACTCACTTCTCTAAAATCAAAATATCAAATCATTATACAGGTTGGTTCCTAACCCCATTGAATACAATGGTCCTTCTCCTTCTCCAAATTTTGAATTCCCTGTGTTTGAGGCCGAGGAGGAAAGTGATGTAGAAGTGAATGATGAATTTTCTCGTCTTCTTGAGCAAGATGAAAAGATTATTCAACCGTTTGAAGAGCATATTGAGCTAGTCAACTTGGGTTCCGAAGATGATGTGAAGGAAGTCAAGATTGGGTCTCAACTGTGTCCAGATGCTAAGAAGGGGTTGATTGATCTTCTTCAAGAGTATTCAGATGTGTTCACTTGGTCCTATCAAGACATGTCTGGTTTGGATTCTGAGATTATGGAGCATAGATTGCCTTTGAAGCTAGTATGTCCGCCGATCAAGTAGAAGTTGAGAAGAACGCATCCTGATATGGTTGTGAAGATCAAAGAGGAAATGAAGAAACAGATTGATGTTGGTTTCCTTGTGACAGCTGAATATCCGTAATGGGTGGCCAATATTGTGCATGTGCCGAAGAAAGATGGAAAAGTTTGCATGTGTGTTGATTATAGAGATTTGAATAAAGCCAGTCCGAAAGATAATTTCCCTCTGCCACACATTGATATGTTGGTAGACAATACTGCTAAATTCAAAGTCTTTTCGTTCATGGATGGATTTTCTGGATATAATCAGATCAAGATGGAACCCGAAGATATGGAGAAGACCACATTCATTACACTCTGGGGAATATTCTGTTATAGAGTGATGCATTTCGATTTAAAGAATGCTGGTGCGACTTACCAGAGAGCAATGACTACTCTTTTTCATGACATGATGCATAAAGAGATTGAAGTATATGTCGATGACATGATTGCTAAATCAATTGATGAAGAGGAACATGTTAAGCATTTGTTGAAGTTATTCCAGCGTTTGAGGAAATATAAACTCCGCTTGAATCCCAATAAGTGTACTTTTGGTGTTCGTTCTGGTAAGTTGTTGGGCTTCATTGTCAGCGAGAAGGGTATCGAAGTTGATCATGTCAAGGTCAAAGCAATACAAGAAATGCCTGCGCCCAAAACTGAGAAGCAAGTCAGAGGTTTTCTCGGTCGCTTGAATTATATTTCCAAATTCATTTCCCAAATGACTGCCACATGTGCGCCTATGTTCAAGCTTCTTCGGAAAGATCAATCTTGTGAATATTTGCTTGAACCTCTGATTTTGTCTCCACCTGTTGAAGGAAGACCGTTGATCATGTATCTGTCTGTGCTCGAAGATAGTATGGGTTGTGTTCTTGGTCAGCAAGATGAGACTGGAAGGAAAAAATTTACAATTTACTACCTTAGTAAGAAGTTCACCGACTGTGAGACTCGGTATTCTATGCTTGAGAAAACTTGTTGCGCATTGGCTTGGGTTGCTAAGCGTCTGTTCCAGTATATGTTGAATCATACCACTTGGTTGATATCCAAAATGGATCCAATCAGGTATATATTTGAGAAGCCTGCTTTAACTGGGAGGATTGCTCGTTGGCAGATGTTGTTATCAAAATATGATATCGAATATCGATCTTAGAAAGCGATCAAAGGTAGTATCTTGGCTGACCATTTGGCTCACCAACCAATTAAAGATTATCAGTCAGTGCAGTATGATTTTCCTAACGAAGAGATTTTGTACTTAAAAATGAAAGATTCTGATGAACCATTGCTTGAAGAAGGGCCAGAACCTGGTTCCCGTTGGGGCATGGTATTTGATGGAGCTATTAATCAATATGGAAATGGCATTGGGGAAGTGATTATTACTCCTCAAGGCACGCATCTACCATTTACAACTAGATTGACTTTCAAGTGTACAAACAACATGGTAGAATATGAAGCTTGCATTATGGGGCTTGAAGAGGCCATGAATCTCAGAATCAAGTATTTGGATGTCTTTGGTGATTCCGCTTTGGTTGTGAATCAGATCAAAGGGGAATAGGAGACAAATCAACTCGGTTTAGTACCATATAGAGATTATGCGAGGAGGATTTCAACTTTCTTTACAAAAGTTGAATGTCATCATATCCCTCGAGATGAAAACCGGATGGCAGATGCTCTTGCAACGTTGGCATCAATGATTGTAGTGAAGTATTGGAATGAAGTTCCCAATTTATCTGTGATGCGTCTTGATAGGCCAGCTCATGTGTTTGCTGTTGAAGAGATTAAAGACGAGAAGTCATGGTATCACGACATCAAATGTTTCCTCCAAAGTCAGATTTACCCGCCTGGGGCATCTTTGAAAGATAAGAAGACTTTGAAAAGATTAGCCGGTAATTTCTACTTGAATGGTGATATACTGTACAAGAGAAACTTCGACATGGTTTTGCTCAGACGCGTGGATAGACACGAAGCAGACTTGTTGATGACTGAAGTGCATGAAGGTTCCTTTGGTACTCATTCTAATGGACATGCAATGGAAAAGAAGATGTTGCGAGCAGGTTACTATTGGCTGAAAATGGAATCTGACTGTTGCAAATTTGTGAAGAAGTGCCACAAGTGTCAAATTTATGCTGATAAGATTCATGTTCCTCCAACACTATTGAATTTTATCTCTTCCCCATGGCCCTTCTCCATGTGGGGAATTGATATGATTGGGATGATTGAGCCCAAAGCTTCGAATGGACATTGTTTCATTTTAGTGGCAATTGACTACTTCATAAAATGGGTTGAAGCGACATTGTATGCAAATGTAACCAAGCAAGTTGTTGTAAGGTTTATCAAGAATCGGATTATATGCCGTTATGGTGTGCCAAGTAATATCATTACTGATAATGGATCGAACTTTAATAATAATATGGTGGAAGCTCTTTGCAAAGACTTCAAGGTTGCACATCATAATTCTTCTCCCTACAGACCCAAGATGAATAGGGTTGTTGAAGCTACGAATAAGAACATCAAGAAGATTATCTTGAAGATGGTTGTCACC
Source organism: Lathyrus oleraceus (assembly GCF_024323335.1). Lineage (NCBI taxonomy): Eukaryota > Viridiplantae > Streptophyta > Magnoliopsida > Fabales > Fabaceae > Lathyrus > Lathyrus oleraceus. The sequence goes on along the minus strand of NC_066585.1, from coordinate 10,013,859 downwards.
TACAAGGATTGGCATGAGATGCTCCCATTTTCTTTGCATGGGTGTCGTACATCCGTCCGCACTTTAACAGGGGCAACCCCTTTCTCTCTTGGTTATGGTATGGAAGCAGTGCTCCCCGTAGAGGTTGAGATTCCTTCATTGCGTGTGCTCATGGAAGCCAAGTTGACTGAAGCTGAATGGTGTCAGACAGGTTTGACCAGTTGAATTTAATTGAAGAGAAGAGATTAACTGCCATGTGTAATGGTCAGTTATATCAGCAGAGAATGAAGAAAGCTTTTGATAAGAAGGTTAAACCTCGAGTGTTCAGAGAAGGTGACCTTGTGCTCAAGAAGATTTTGACGTTCAAGCCAGATTCCAGAGGAAATTGGACTCCCAATTATGAAGGCCCATATGTTGTTAAGAGAGCCTTTTCAGGCGGTGCATTGATTCTTACAACTATGGATGGTGAAGAGATCACTCGTCCTGTGAATGCAGATGCAGTCAAGAAATACTTCGCCTAAAAACAAAAGAACAGTTCGCTAAGTTGAAAACCCGAAAGGGCGGCTTAGGCAAAAATGAGCATCTCGATGGATTGAAAACCCGAAAGGGCGATCCAAGCAAAAATTAAAGACATAAAAACAGAAAGAAATTCCTGATAAGTTGAGTACCCCACCTTGGGGTAACTTATGCAAAAATTAGGGATCATGGCAAGTAACTGCATTCTGCTGATCTTCAGTATTTTGAAGGCTTGTTTGAGCACAAGGGTTGACATCAGTTCATCCCCAACAGCGGTCAAGAGCACAGTGGATATCAAGAGTTGGTAGAGGAATTAAGGATCATTTGTATTAAATGTAACATTTTCCATGTAAATTACCATTTTCAACTTTGTAAAAATCTATGGAGTCTTGTCATTTACACACTACCATTCCATTAAATAAAGTTGAGCTTTTATCCAAATTGTTTCTACTCTTATTTATTTAAGCCAATAGTCTTAAATTTTATTATGATCATTTTGAAATTAAATTTTTAAAATCAACATCAAGTGTTTCTTTAATATAAAAGCAAGAATTTTTCCAAAGCAAGTAAAAGGAATATCAACAATATTTCAATGAATAACAAGTTCTTAAATGCGAAGCATCAGAGGTTCCCCAAGCAGTTAACTCTTCGGGTATCCCTAGACATTAGTGTTGATTCAATTCCTCGGTGGAGTGTTTGATCCTCAGTGGAATTTCCTTGTCCCCAACTGATTTGGTTGATTCGAATACCCTGCGGCGTGTTGTTTCCCCCGACAGAGTTTCTGCCGCCCCCAGCGGAGTTTCTGCCTTCTCCATCGAAGTTCGTATCTCCTCAACAGGGTTGATCTTCAGAGATGGTTGATTTTCCCCAGTATATCACTTTGGTGTCCCCACCAATCGCCATTTATTTTGCTCCTAGTCAGAGTTTCCTCCTGGTTTCTGAGCAGCTTTTGTTGATTATTTCTCTGTAGGGTTGTCTCCCATTTGTTTATGGTGTTGACCTAAAAATTCCCTACAGATTGGATGTTATATCCTCAGCAGATCTCCTCTTTCCCTAGATAGGTTTGAACCTTTGGGATGTTGATCTCTCTGTTCTCCAGCAGTTGTCTCCATATTGTGTGAATTGACCGAGGATTATACCGGTGGTTCAATTTCTTTACGACACCTCTGTGATCGTTTTGTCAGCATAACCATCATATATACATATACATTCATATAATTTCATAATTTGCATATCATTCATCTTCATATTTGATTTGTTTGAGATTCTTATTCTCTGTTATGGCGATATTTTATCCCCATACCAAATCTGGTTCCTGTCCTCCTTCAATTGTAGAGTGTCAGCCCCTTAAGCAGAAAGACTTTAACCTTTCTCCGTTTCCCCACTGAGTTTGTTTCCTCGTGGATGGTTGTTATTTCAGTTTCCTCTCCAGTGGATTTTCTGGATGGAATTACTCCCCTTGAGTTATATCCTCATTGGGTTGAGTCTTGATTGACCGTTTTCTTTCTAGCTCTTACCTAGATAGATACTTTGGTCCTCTAAGAGTTTATTACCCAGTAACTGGTAATATTCTTCTAATTTGCAGTTTGTTACTTTTTTCCCAATACCCGACAAAAGTACCATTCTTTTCTCCTCAGTAGAGTCCCCAGGAAGTATATCCTTGATATGTTCATCCTAACCGGTGACTGATATCTTCCTTTCCCCTGCCTGAGTTTATCCTTGATATGTTCACTTTAACCAGTGACGAATATTCTCATTTTTTTGGTATTCTACCCAGTAAAAAGGTAGTTGCAATCCCTATTTTGTTCCCAGAGAGTTAATCCTTGATATGTTCATCTTAACTAATAACGGGTTTTCTTCTCCTTGTTGGTTTTTTACCCAATAACCGGTAGTTGCAAATCCTATTTTTCCCCTGTGCGGAGTCTATCCTTGATATGTTCACTTTAACTAGTGACAGATATTCTCTTCTATAGTATTCTATCCAGTAACTGATAGATATAATCCCTATTTTTTCTCCTCATCAGAGTCGATCCTTGATATGTTCATCCTAATCGATGACGGGTCTTCTCTTTGTTTGGTCTTCTACCCAGTAACCGATAGTTGTAAATCCTATTTTTATCCCCTTTTTAGAGTCTATCCTTGATATGTTCATCTTAACCAGTGACGGATTTTCTCTTTGATTGGTTTTCTACCCAGTAACCGGTAGTTGTAAATCCTACTTTGTCCCCTCGCAGAGTCTATCCTTGATATGTTCATCCTAACCGATGACGAATTCTCTTTCCGACGGTTTTTCTATCCAGCTTTCGATGGATGTAATTCCTCCCCTTTTGTTAAGTTGGTATGTCCTTGATATGTTCATCCTAACCGATGACGGTATCCTCCTTGGCATTTCCAGGCAAGTCTATCCTTGATATGTTCATCTTAACCGATGACGGATTTTCTTCCCTGTCGAGTTTATCCTTGATATGTTAATCCTAACCGATGACGGATACTCTCATCCTTGGTCTTCTGCCCAGTAACTGGTAGTTGTAAATCCTATTTTCTGCAGTTTTTCCCAGCAAGGCTATTCTTACCCAGTAACCGGTAATGAATACTCCCTACTGGCGATCCTCAGCAAGTCCATCCTTGATATGTTCATCTTAATCGATGACGGGTGTCCTCTCTGTCAGATCTTTATTATCTTCTTACCCAGTAACAGGTAGTAGATAATAGATTTCTACTCCTCCTGTGTTGAAGTTTATCTTCCCCAGTTGAGTTGAGTGCGCATTTCCTTAGTAAAATCATTTTTCCCCCACAGGAGTCGAGCATTTCAGTTTTATCCTGACTTACTCGTATCCCCTGCAGATGTTATTTTTTTCCCCGGCTGAGTCTTTCCATTTTTATATGGATTTCCTCGAGTCCCCTAGTAGTTTTAAGTCGTAGCCTAGCCTACGCGTAACTCCTTTTCCCCCAGAGTCTCTATCTCCCCGGTGAGTTTTCCTTACGAAATGCATTATACTCTTGCAGACTTTCGGTCTCTCTGATTTCTTTTCCTTTGTGGCAATATTTCCCCACAGAGCATTAACTTTTGCATTCATGTCATATGCATCATGAGGTCTCTTAGGGACCAAAATTTGTTTCTCTATGTTGTTATTTAAGCCCATTCTACTGAGTCGACATGAAGATTTTGACCTTCGCCTCTTTAGTTAGAATGTCCTTAAATAGGGGCAGCTGTAAGACCCCAATTTTGACCCTAAGATCCCTCATGTAATTCCATCATAAGCATTAGCATTGGGATCATACCTGAGCATCCTCCTTACCCCTCTTTCATTGGGTTTGTTTTGGGAGAGATCACCAAGCACTTTGTGATTATATCATACTTGTATATTATCATTTTTACTAACCAAAATACCAAAAATATGTCTTTGCATTTGTCTAACTCTTTTGTAGGAAGGGCATGATTTCATTGATTCATCAAGTTCACATCTAGGGTTTGAGACCCTCATGAACATAGAACACAACCAAGAATTGATTCAAGAATGGTTATGAACATCATATATGAGTCCCAATGCTCTCTACATGTTATATTGATCAAGTTTTCTTCAAGAGTTTAAGGGTGATTTGCCTTGGAAACCCTAGTTTGACTGGGTATCTTGAGTAACTTCTCCAACAAGCTATCTTACCAATTGATCAAATTTCTCAAGGTACGCTTAAAATTTCATCATCTTATGCATATATGTCATACGGTGAACTGACTTGTGGGTGTTTTGCTTTTTATCGCAATGTCGCGGATAGCAAGAGTCGCCACCGACTTTTCTTTTATCCAATAAGGAAAGGTGGAAAAGAACAGGAAAGACCTTAATTTAGATTCTTAGGTTCGGGAGGTACATTATACAAAGGGAAGGTGTTAGCACCCTTTGTATCCATGGTTATCCATGGGCTCTTAATTACTGGATCACTTATATTTTTGTCTGAAAAGTGTCGGTGAATTGCTTAAAAAATGTTTGAAAGAGAGTTTAACTTTGTAATGATTCTCGTATGAATGTATACAAAGTATTTATCTCATTTGATTTTGAAAATGGTTTAGAAAAATATAACTCGGTAATGATTCTAGTATGAATGTATACCAAGTGGTGATTTTCTAGGATTTGTAAAGTGTAAAGTGTGAGGGGTGGAAAATGTTTTAGGTTATGATCCAGTAATTGAGAGTTATACCTTCCTGAGGTCGTTATGGGCATTTCCTATCCTTATGAGGGTAAAATTGTCCTTACTATTGAGAAGTAAGTAATCTTACCCTTTGGATGTTTAAGGGTCACCGTAGGATCATCGATAGGTCATTGAAGGCAGCGGTTGTAAGGATACCTTAGCATTCGAAGGGACGATCATCATTTAACCGTAGGCTACACCGAAGGGTCATCGAGGGACAAAATTGTATTTTCGAAGGCAACATCCGAGGGACCGTGATTTATTTTATGATGATTTTAATCGAAGGGCCGTTGCTAAGTATATCCCCACATTCGCGGGACATGACCGTTATACCGTAATACCGTAAGGCAGCAAAGAGAGGTCCAAGATCACTTATTTAAAGGTCATATTTTAAAGCCAATTAAGTAATTAAGTCCATACTAAAATCAATACATTAAAATTAATACATTAAAATTAATACATTAAAATTAACACATTAAAATTGATTAAGCAATTTAGGGTGAGTCTCCCCAAGGGTACCCCACAAATAAAGTGGAAGACCTAACGGCAATCTTTTCCTGGGACATGTGAACCTTTGCAAAATTCAGCAAACGGGTTAGAATACCAAATCGGGGTGTAATCGAAGATTACACCGCAAAAGAAAATACAGCAGCATGAATGTCAGGCAAAACATAGAATAGATCAGGTTACGCATAGAACATAACAAATATCAATGGCTGTCCCGTTCGCCTCTGCCTCGCCTAGCGAAGGCCTAGCGAACACTCGCTACATGCTCGCTTAGCGATGTGCTAGCGAGCGGCTGCGGGTTTTGAATTTCAGAACAGTATGACTTCAACCTGCGGCATGGCTTATGGCATTCAACACATAGTTATATGGTTCAGCATTCACAATATTCAGGCACACTTAAATTCACATGCAAAACCTCAAATATGTTTATGAATTCAATTATATTATCTCATGCAAGTTAAGAACATAAAGCGGTATCACATGCAAATTAAGAAAATAACACGATAATAGTAATGCAAACCTGTTTGCAATCGAATTGCAACCTTGAGTTGGCCGATCGGATGGAATTGAGCGGAAGTGACCTTGCTGCCGCCGGCTTTTCCTTCAGGGTTTCCTTTAGGGTTTTCCGTCCGTGAGCGCTAGGGTTTGCTTGCTAGAGTTCTCCTTCCCTCTATTTTTCGTCCTCTTTTCATTACTGAAGTGCTGGTATTTATAATGCCCTTTTTCATGACCTAATGGGCTCAGAATGAAGCCCGAAATTTTTTGTTGTCTGTCAGCCTCGCTAGGCAAGCTGGTAGCGAACGTTTGCTTCGCTAGGAGAGCGTGTAGCGAACGTTCGCTAGGCGAGCGTGTAGCGAACGTAACGTTCGCTAGGCGAGCGTGTAGCGAACAGGCCAGTTTTGGGCCATTTTCTGGATTGGGCCATTCGTGAGCTGGGCCTTCGTTCCTTTGAGATCAGTGTCATAAAAATGAGTCGGAATGCCCCTGAAAAATGTCTTGAACTATTGATGGGCAAATTTTGGGGTATGACAGCTGCCCCTGTTCAATATTCTTGAACCGAGAGAGTCAGAATGGTATGTGTCGTTCGTGGTCTGGAGGTGAAAGATTATTGAACACTAGAATGCCCCAACAATTTGCGCTTGTCCATCAGTCTTGACGGAGATGGGCTTAAAGATGCCATCCAGGAAGTTTGATGAGGAGATTTCCATATTGTGTCGTACGTTAGACGATATCTGGAGACATGGGTGTCACACCGGGTCGTACGTTAGACCATATAATGAGTCATCCATCATGTTGTTGACTTTGCTGGGGAGTCTGAGTATGCTATATGCTGCTGGGGATAAGGGATCAGAATGGATCATACACTGGACCATATCTGAGTATCAGAGTGAGCTGTTCGTTAGGCAGATGACTTTGCCGAGGATGAAAAATCAGAATGGATCATACGCTAGATCGTCTCTGAGTTGAAGATCCAAATGGGTCTTATGATAGACTGTATTGGAGTTGCAGGATGAGCCGTCCATTAGGCTGAATCTGATGATAAAAAAGGGGGTAGTCGTGTACTAGACTACACTTCAGAAATGTACCGTACACTAGGTAGCATCTGAGGAGACGAAGGTCAAATTGGGTCGTACATTAGACCGTATCTGAGCAGACTGAGCCGTCCATTAGGCTGAATCTGATGATAAAAGGGGGTAGTCGTACACTAGACTATACTTCAGAAATGTACCGTACACTAGGTAGCATCTGAGGAGACGAAGGTCAAATTGGGTCGTACATTAGACCGTATCTGAGCAGACTGAGCCGTCCATTAGGCTGAATCTGATGATAAAAGGGGGTAGTCGTACACTAGACTACACTTCAGAAATGTACCGTACACTAGGTAGCATCTGAGGAGACGAAGGTCAAATTGGGTCGTACATTAGACCGTATCTGAGCAGACTGAGCCGTCCATTAGGCTGAATCCGATGATAAAAGGGGGTAGTCGTACACTAGACTACATTTCAGAAATGTACCGTACACTAGGTAGCATCTGAGGAGACGAAGGTCAAATTGGGTCGTACATTAGACCGTATCTGAAATAGTTGAAGGAATCATATGTTGGGCTGAATCAGAATGAACCGTATGTTAGGCTGTGTCTGATGATATCTGTATATGTTGTACTTGCAATAAATGTCTGGGATGAGCTTAAAGATGCCATCGTTAGGAGGATATCGGAGTGTTGTCAGAATGAACGTATCCGAACTTTTGTACGTAATTGATAAAGGTGTATGTCTGAATGAACCTTTTACCTTGACTATATCAGGAGGATGATTAACCTGCCCAGAAACGTTAGCTTCATGCTATGTCATGATGCATGAGATGTTTCGTGTTATGCTAAGAAATAAATGCGAATGTTGTATGCATGCGTATGCTGTGAAATGATGTGATGAATGAGTTATGCGTATGAGAAGTTCTGCTTGGAGACTCTACTGGGGAAAATAAATCCCCATCTACTGATTGGAGATACTTGTAATGATGACCCTTTCTCGGCAGGGGGTTGTTGATTTCGGTCTGATGGTGGAAATATTCAACAGAGCCTGGCTGGGGATGGAAGAGAGGATCAATCTGTCTGATGATATCGACTTCTTCTGGGAAATAGCTGGCTTTGCCCGGGGAATAATGCCAATTTCTCCTGAGGAAAAACAAGCTTGCTGGGGAGAATAAGATTGGTAGCGGATTCATTGGAAGCATGGTTAGACCTTCTCCTTGATCCTGAATTCGGGTAGTAATTGCTATTGCCTTTCCATGCATGTATTTTGATAAACATTGATCATATTCAAATGCATATATCAATTCAAATTAAATCAATGGACGTTTATGCAATCAAAACAGAAACAGTGAAAACAAAAGCATCTTTTTTGGAGATAAAATTGTATTGATTTTGAAAGAGGGCCTATAAACAGGCAATTTGTGTACAAGGAGACAAAAAATCCTAGTAAGAGGAAATTGTCAGGAAAACGAGGAAAAAGCTATGCAGAAAAAGTCCTAGCGATTCTAATCCCACTACTGTCATTATGTCTTCAAGCATCTCATCTCCTGCTGTCGGATATAAGTGATTGGCTTGTTCAGTCCCTTGAACTTGGTTGAAGCTGACAGCGAACGGGACATAGTCATACGCTTTAATCCCTAATTTTTGCCTGGACCGCCTTTTCAGGTTTTCAGTCCACCGGGATACCCTTTTTTGCCCAAGCCGCCTTTTCAGGTTTCCGACTTGCCGGGTATACGTCTTTATATATTTATCCCTAATTTTTGCCTGAACCCTTTTGGTTCGCCGGGATGCCCTTACTTTTGCCTAGGTACATTGACCTAGCGGGTCTCTGCTATGCGTAGTATTTTTTAACTATGTTCGCGTTCACAGGATGCGGGAAGTCTTCGCCATCCATTGTAGCAAGTATCATGGCTCCACCGGAGAATACCTTCTTAACCACAAATGGCCCTTCGTATGTGGGAGTCCACTTGCCTCTGGGATCCCCTTGTGGTAGAATGATACGCTTGATCACCAAGTTGCCAATTTGATACACCTGTCTCTTGACTCTTTTGTTAAATGCTTGGGTCATGCGCTTCTGATATATCTGCCCGTGACAAACAGCCGCAAGTCTCTTCTCATCAATCAAGTTTATCTGATTGAGTCGAGTCTGAATCCATTCATCCTCGCTTAAACCCGCCTCTTTCATGATCCTTAGAGAGGGAATCTGAACTTCCACTGGCAAAACAGCTTCCGTTCCGTAGACTAAAGAGAAAGGAGTTGCCCCTGTCGAAGTGTGTACTGAAGTGCGATAACCGTGGAGAGCAAACGGTAACATCTCATGCCAGTCTTTGTACGTTACTGTCATCTTTTGTATGATCTTCTTGATGTTCTTATTAGCAGCCTCTACGGCGCCATTCATCTTTGGCCGGTACGGAGAGGAGTTATGGTGTTTAATTTTGAACTGCGTGCAGAGTTCAGTAATCATCTTGTTGTTCAAATTAGTACCATTGTCAGTGATAATTCTTTCAGGGATGCCATATCGACAAATAAGGCTATTCTTGATGAACCGTGCCACCACATTCTTGGTGACAGAAGCAAATGAGGCTGCCTCTACCCACTTTGTGAAGTAATCAATAGCGACGAGAATGAAGCGATGTCCATTAGAAGCCGTAGGTTTAATCTCTCCAATCATATCAATGCCCCACATTGCAAAAGGCCAAGGTGCTGTCAACACGTTCAATGGAGCGGGAGGCATGTGTACTTTGTCCGCATAGATCTGACACTTATGACAGGTTCTGGAATGATGGTGGCAATCAGCTTCCATGGTAGACCAATAATACCCTGATCTCAGAATCTTCTTGGCCATTGTATGTCCATTAGAATGAGTCCCAAAAATACCGTCGTGCATGTCTTCCATAATCTTTTCTGCTTCCTTTTTATCCACACAGCGAAGCAGAGTCGAGTCATGATTACGTTTGTATAACACTCCATTACTCAGAAAGAATTTAGCGGAGAACTTCCTCAGGAATTTCCTGTCATTGATGGATGCCCCTTCAGGGTATTCCTGAGCTTCTAAATATCTTTTTACGTCGTGGAACCAAGGTTTTTCCCGTACTTCCTCAGTGTTAAGTTCATAACAGTATGCCGGTTCATCTAGTCGCTCAATGGTAATCCTGGGAGTTTCACCGTCCCATCTGACTCTGAACATAGATGACATGGTAGCTAATGCGTCTGCCAACTGATTCTCTTCTCGTGGAATATGTTCAAATGTAATCTCTTCAAAGTATGGGATTAATGTCATTACCTGCTCTCGATAAGGGATGAGATTTGGATGTTTAGTATCCCATTCTCCTTTGATCTGACTGATTACCAAAGCCGAATCTCCGTATACGCTCAAAAACTTGATTCGCCAATCTATAGCAGCTTTGAGTCCAAAAATACATGCTTCATACTCAGCCATATTATTGGTACAATGAAAACATAGTCTAGCCGTGAAAGGCGTATGGTAACCCTCGGGAGAAATGAGTACAACCCCAACACCATGGCCCAATGCATTAGAAGATCCATCAAAGACCATAGTCCATCGGGATCCCCATTCGGGTCCTTCATCTGGTTTAGGTTTTCCATTATCAGTAACAAGCATGACATCCTCATCTGGGAACTCAAAATTCATAGATTGGTAATCGTCCACCGCTTGATGAGCCAAATGATCAGCTAGCACGCTTTCTTTGATTGCTTTCTGGGTAGTATACTGGATATCGTACTCTGTTAAGATCATCTGCCATCTCGCTATTCTTCCGGAGAGGGCAGGCTTCTCGAACATGTATTTGATGGGATCCATCCTAGAAATCAACAAAGTGGTCTGATTCAACATATACTGTCTTAGTCGGCGAGCAGCCCAGGCCAAAGCACAGCAAGTTCTCTCGAGCAGTGAGTATCTTGTTTCACAGTCGGTAAACTTTTTGCTCAGGTAGTATATGGTGTGCTCTTTTCGACCAGACTCGTCATGTTGCCCCAATACACACCCCATTGAACTTTCTAACACGGTCAAATACATGATTAGAGGTCTTCCTTCGACTGGTGGTATCAGAATTGGAGGTTCCTGGAGATAGTTCTTGATTTTGTCAAAAGCTTCTTGGCATTCGTCATTCCATATCATCTCTTGATTCTTCCTCAGCAATTTGAAGATGGGTTTACAGGTAGCGGTCAAGTGGGAGATAAATCGGGCAATGTAGTTCAAGCGTCCCAAGAAACCTCTGACCTCTTTCTCCGTACGGGGAACTGGCATTTCTTGAATAGCTCTCACTTTAGCCGGGTCAACCTCAATTCCTTTACCACTGACAATAAAGCCCAAGAGTTTACCGGATCTTACTCCAAAAGTGCACTTGTTCGGGTTCAATCTCAACTTGTATTTCTTCAACCTCTCAAACAGTTTGTATAAATGATCGAGATGTTCCTCTTCAGTATGAGATCTAGCTATCATGTCATCCACATATACTTCTATCTCACGATGAATCATATCATGGAACAAAACCACCATAGCACGCTGGTACGTTGCCCCGGCGTTCTTTAGACCGAATGGCATTACTTTGTAACAGAAAGTGCCCCATTGCGTCACAAACGTAGTTTTCTCCATGTCCTCAGGTGCCATTTTAATCTGATTATAACCCGAGAATCCATCCATGAATGAGAATACTTTGTGTTGAGCGGTGTTATCTACCAGAACATCAATGTGCGGGAGTGGAAAGTCATCCTTGGGACTTGCTTTATTCAAATCTCTGTAATCTACGCACATTCGTACCTTACCATCCTTCTTTGGCACTGGCACCACATTAGCAACCCATTGAGGATAAGAAGTAACGGCTAGGAAACCGGCATTGAACTGTTTCATAACCTCGGCTTTGATTTTCTCGGACATTTCAGAACGCATGCGGCGAACCTTTTGCTTGACAGGACGGCAGTCTTCCTTCGTAGGCAGTCGATGCACCACTATATCAGTATCCAACCCGGGCATGTCTTCATAAGACCAAGCGAAAACCTCTACATAGTCATGTAACATCCGAATCAATCTTTCCTTGACACTGCTTTCCAATCCTGCTCCTATTTTGACTTCTCTTCTGTCTACCTCAGTACCCAGATTTATAATTTCGAGGGACTCTTCATGTGGCTGTATAGTCCTTTCCTCTTGCAGTAATAGTCTGGCAAGCTCTCCAGGGACTTCACAATCTTCCTCACTTCCATCTTCGGCTTGGTAGATCGGATTTTCAAAGTCATAATGAACAGTATCGGAATTATTATCAATAGGATCCAGAGTGGATACGGATCTGCAATTTGTTACGTGAGTGTGTGTAAGAAAGCATAGCTTGTTCGAAAGACGACAGGAAAAATAGAGAGCGCAATATTTGAATGCGAAAAAGTCCACTGATTTATTGAATATGAATATGCTTATGAAATGACAAAACCCTTAACAAATTAGCTATTGTGCCCCGGGCGTAGACACAATGCTTTAAGAAGTTCAATTGAAAAATTAGAGATTTGCAATACTAAATGGACAATAACAATTACTCCTGACTAAAGGAGATCGGGATAGTGTCTTCAGCCTTCCAATTATTGAGTCCGTCGCCAATTGTTGGGTAGATCCAGCTATCCAGGTCACAATCACTGTCAGCATCTTCTACAGCATTAATTTGACTCTTGTCAGGGCTGAACCCCAGGCCAAATTTGTCAGACTTGTATGGTACTTCGATCAATTGACCCCAGCCAGTACGACCACCATCCTCAACCACGGCTTGAGCGTCCTTCAGAGAAATCATAGCAGGAGGAGCACGAATAACCTTGGGTACACAGGTAGTTGGCTTAAGGACAGGAATGGTCGGAGGAACTACTTCGAATGACTGACAAGGAGTCTCAATGAATTCACCATCCATCTCGACGTATCTGAAGGTATGCACACTACTGACAATGTACTCTTCTTCTCCACACACGGTGACAATTTTACCCTCTATCGGATATCTCAACTTTTGATGGAGAGACGAAGCTACAGCACCTGCCCCATGAATCCAAGGGCGTCCCAGTAAGCAGGAATAGGCAGGACGAATGTTCATTACATGGAAGGTAGTATTGAAAACCTGAGGTCCTATCTTGATAGGGAGGACTACTTCGCCATGGACAACACTCTTTGCACCATCGTAAGCACGTACCACAATGTCACTAGGTTTCAGTTCAATGCTTTTACAATCCAGCTTATCCAGCACAGCTGTCGGCAGCACATTCAAGGAAGAGCCATTATCGATCAACACATGGGACAAAGTGATTCCCCTACACTCAATGGAGATATGCAGGGCTTTATTGTGATTCTTTCCCGCTGGTGTCAGATCAGCGTCGGAAAAGCCTAGGCCATTGTCAACAGCCAAGTGAGCAACATAATTTTCGAACTGATCGACAGATGTCTCCTGAGGTACATGAGCGGTCTTCAAGAATTTTATCAATGCATTGGCATGAGATTCAGAAGATAACAGCAAGGATAACATCGAGATCTTAGACGGGGTATGCCCCAACTGTTCTACGACATCAAAATCACTCTTGCGAATGATTTTCAGCACTTCCTCCATTTCTTGTTTGGCAACATCTTCGGGAGTAACTTCGACCGGTGTCTCTGACTGAGAAGGATTGACTGGTTCCTTTCCTCGAGTTTCAAGGATAGGAGGTGAGATTTCTGGAGAGAAGATCCTTCCGCTTCGAGTAATTTTACTAGTCCCAACAATGCCACTAGTATTAGCAGCATTATCCACTTGCCTCACGCCATGGACGTAAACATCACCGCCATAATCCCACGGAATAGCTTTGCTTGAGGAATACGGGATCGGGCCAGGTGCAGTAATGATCAGGGGAGCTACCCTGGGCTCAGCAATAATCTTCACCGGTATTCTGGGAGCAGTAATCTTCACTGGAACCTTGGACTTTGCAATCACAGATACTTCTTCACTAGGGTTTTCTGCCTTAGAAACCCTTTCAAAGAAAATTGTACGATCGTCCATCAGCTGTTGAACACCATTCTTCAACTTCAAACAGTCCTCGGGCCAGAGTATGCAGAGATTGCAATCTTCAGTACAACCTGGAAATAAACCAGCTTGCAATAAATTCCTCTTTATGATCGGGAGGGGAGATATTAAGTCCGCCACATTGGAAATGTGAGGACCGTCATCTACAGCATTAACAGTCTTGTCATGGTTAGGCATAGGAGCAGTGATGACATTAGGAGTCTCCGGAGGCTCAAACTCAATTTCTCCAGCTTCGATCATATCCTGAATCTTATTCTTCAATGGCCAGCAATCGTTTGTATCGTGCCCGGGGCTATCGGAGTGATATGCACACCTGGCATTGGGATTATAACGAGAAGAGGAAGTGTTGGGATTTGTAGGAGGATCTCTGAGGGTGATCAAATTTGCCTTTAGCATTCCCTGCAGTGCCTGTGCCAAGGTCATATTGATCCTGGTGAACTGCCTTCTTGGCCTGTCTTGTTTGGGCTGGAAGTTTTGAGATGGTGGTGCTGCAATCGTAACTGCTCCAACGTCGTGGTCACGGTTTTTCTTGTTACGACCCTTTTGACCGTACACAGCATTTGATTCGTTCTTCCCCTGGTAGGACTTTTTGCTGCTTGTAGAGGTAGTTGCCTGTATCTTTCCACTTCGAAGGCCGCTCTCCACCCGTTCACCTGTCAGTATAAGTTCAGTGAAACCTGATGAAGAACTCCCCAGTAGATGGCTGTAGAATGGGCCAGTCAGGGTACCCATGAACAGGTCTACTAATTCTCGGTCAGTCATAGGGGGTTTGACTCTGCCAGCCAAATCTCTCCATTTCTGAGCATACTCTTTGAAGCTTTCTTTAGATCCCATAGCCATATTCTGCAACTGTAGCCGAGTAGGCGCTAATTCAGAATTGTACTGGTACTGCTTATAGAAAGCTGTTGCTAAATCAGTCCAGGTGCGGACGTCAGAGCTCTCGAGCTGATAATACCATTCCAATTGAGTGCCAGACAGACTTTCTTGGAAGAAATGGATCCACAGTTTCTTATCAGTGGTATGCGGCTGGATCTTTCTCACATAAGCCCTTAGATGCATCTGAGGACAAGACGCACCATCGTACTTAGTGAAAGTGGGGATTTTGAATTTGCGAGGAATGGTCACATCGGAGACCAGACCCAAACTTTCGAAATCCAGACCAGGCGCCTTCTGACCCTCCATGGCTAGCATGCGTTCTTCCAGCAATTTGTACTTATCATCTCTTGGAGAGTACTGTTCATTTTCATAGTTCTCATCGTCATCCTCAGGGTTGGAGAAATCAGCATTCTCTTCCTCTGAGTCATTCTCCGCCCCCTCTTCTGGACCATTCGGGATTCCAAATTTGATTCCCGTAGCCTGTCCTTTACGCCTTCTTCCCAGGTTAATGAAACTCACAGCTTTCTTGTCTTTCTTCTTTTCAACCAAAAGAGCCTTCAGTTCCTCTTGCCCCTTGGATAAGCTTAGCATCATCTCCTTGAACTGAGCATTCTGAGTCTGGAGATCTTTGACAGTTTGTTCGAGATCCATTTTTCTGTTTGTAAGAGGCAGACCGTGAGAATATGGTCCTTTAGAACACCTGTTATGCAATGTTATGTTATGCGATGCAATGTATGAAATGTTTTCAAGGACTTTTGGGAATTTAACTTTGCGTAAATCACCAACAAGGGAGAAATGTTTATTGCTAATTTTTTTTTGACCAATATTCATTACAAAAAGAAAAATAATAAAAATACAATGAAAGCTCAAGTCTCCCAGGGGCGACTTCTTTTTGGGCGAAGATATGCATTGAGTCTTCGTTCCTCATTGAGCTGACTGGTAAGTTCTAACACTTTCTTCCTTTCTGCGACGAACTGAGTCTCGAAAGTATCCCTTTCTTCTCTCAACTGGATCCAGGATCTCTTTAGTTCCTCAACGTTGGTAGGCATATCTGGATAAGGAATGATCTGAGGAGCACCTCCTTCAGCTTCAGGTTCGACAATCTGAGGTCCAATTGCAAGATATGGTATGACAAGTTCACGAGCTCTGGCGCGTACCCATCTGAGATAAGGTTCCATAGGAATAGAGTTTTTCTGTCCTAAAGTGCTTCTTTTCACCATGCCCCAAGCTCGTACAAACCTTTGACGGAAACCTTGAGAATCGTTGTCATAGTCGAACACAATGCCTTCGATGATCATTTCATGTGGACCATCTCTTCGAGCATGCCCGAACTGACGTAGGGCTAAGGCAGGATTATAAGTAATACCTCCCCTTATCCCCAGGAGTGGTACATTAGGGAATTCTCCACAACGGTCGATGATGATAACATTTTCTCTGAGGTTAGAACACCAACGGATGTCTGAATGGGAGAGTGCCATTATCCTTTGAGACCACTTCAGATTTTGATCATTCTTTAAAACTGATTGAGGAAGGTGCGAAATAAACCACCTAGACAATAGAGGTATGCAGCACATGAGAGTCCCTTGCCTCTTCATGGTACGAGTGTGGAGGGAATGCAAAATGTCTCCCAGCAAGGTAGGTACAGGGTTATGAGTGAGAAATATCTTAATAGCATTCATGTCTATGAATTGGTCTGGATTAGGGAATAACACCAAGCCATAGATTAGCAATGCCAGGATGTCTTCGAAAGCACGGACATTCATAACTTTTAAGAATTCTCGGGCCTTATTTGTCAGGAATTTGGCAAGTAAACCCTTAACTCCACTCCTTGTTACCCAATTAGCTTCAATGTCGGACTTCGTCATGTGTAAAGCTGCGGCAACTTCTTCAGACTTCGGAACCTTTTCTAAACCACTGAAAGGTATTTGATCAAGGATAGGTATCCCAAGCAGTCTGGAGAATTCTTCCAGTGTAGGTACCAACTGATAATCTGGGAATGTGAAGCAATGATGTTTAGGGTCGAAGAACTGAAATAAAACTCTCATCATATCTTCTTTGAAACCAGTGGTAACCAAATTGAGGAGAGAACCGTGTTTCTTGATGAACTGGGCATGATCGGAAAGTTCTGACACTAAGTCCTTGAGTTGAGGAGAGATCGTTACAAGATTGATCCGGATAGTCTTCCTGGAAGCCATAACCTGTTCAACAGAGCAAAGCTAAATTCCTAAGTCCTTGAAATGGTTAGTATGATGCCATGATGTTATGATGTTATGATGTTATGCAAACACAAGCATGTACACACAACAATTATTCCTAGGTTTTAAGGCTTGCATGAATTCCATAGGTGAATACCCTCCCCACTGAAGTTTGGTTGGTTCAACCTGTCCTAGAATAGTAACCGGGTTCTAGAAGGATCTCAAATCATCGACCTTTCCCTAAGTCCACTTCAGTGCAACACCAAGTGGTTGACCGAAGCTTCCCTAAAGTCCAATCTCAAAGAGTGTAGTATCGAGTATCAACCAACCTCAGTCGGAACCGAAGCCAGTCATCTCACTACTTTCTAATGGCTAGGATGAGTCAATTAGGGTTCTAAAGGTCTGGTTAATGCTTTGATGACACCACGCGGAAGCCAAATTTTTCCTCAAGTACACATGAGGAACATCAGGACAACCAAAGTGTCACATTAACCGTAGCCATCATTTTAACCATTCCAGTATACGCCGGATAGTCGCGATGATCTATTGCTACTTACCTAAGGTACACTAGATCCGGGTGTAGGATCTTTCACTCAAGAATACCCAAGCAATCCCTTAAAAGTAAATCAGACAATTTTAAATAAGTGATCTTGTTTTTTAAGGTTACCTCTCTTTTTAATCGTCCCCAGCAGAGTCGCCAGTTCTGTCATACGGTGAACTGACTTGTGGGTGTTTTGCTTTTTATCGCAATGTCGCGGATAGCAAGAGTCGCCACCGACTTTTCTTTTATCCAATAAGGAAAGGTGGAAAAGAACAGGAAAGACCTTAATTTAGATTCTTAGGTTCGGGAGGTACATTATACAAAGGGAAGGTGTTAGCACCCTTTGTATCCATGGTTATCCATGGGCTCTTAATTACTGGATCACTTATATTTTTGTCTGAAAAGTGTCGGTGAATTGCTTAAAAAATGTTTGAAAAAGAGTTTAACTTTGTAATGATTCTCGTATGAATGTATACAAAGTATTTATCTCATTTGATTTTGAAAATGGTTTAGAAAAATATAACTCGGTAATGATTCTAGTATGAATGTATACCAAGTGGTGATTTTCTAGGATTTGTAAAGTGTAAAGTGTGAGGGGTGGAAAATGTTTTAGGTTATGATCCAGTAATTGAGAGTTATACCTTCCTGAGGTCGTTATGGGCATTTCCTATCCTTATGAGGGTAAAACTGTCCTTACTATTGAGAAGTAAGTAATCTTACCCTTTGGATGTTTAAGGGTCACCGTAGGATCATCGATAGGTCATTGAAGACAACGGTTGTAAGGATACCTTAGCATTCGAAGGGACGACCATCATTTAACCGTAGGCTACACCGAAGGGTCATCGAGGGACAAAATTGTATTTTCGAAGGCAACATCCGAGGGACCGTGATTTATTTTATGATGATTTTAATCGAAGGGCCGTTGCTAAGTATATCCCCACATTCGCGGGACATGACCGTTATACCGTAATACCGTAAGGCAGCAAAGAGAGGTCCAAGATCACTTATTTAAAGGTCATATTTTAAAGTCAATTAAGTAATTAAGTCCATACTAAAATCAATACATTAAAATTAATACATTAAAATTAATACATTAAAATTAACACATTAAAATTGATTAAGCAATTTAGGGTGAGTCTCCCCAAGGGTACCCCACAAATAAAGTGGAAGACCTAACGGCAATCTTTTCCTGGGACATGTGAACCTTTGCAAAATTCAGCAAACGGGTTAGAATACCAAATCGGGGTGTAATCGAAGATTACACCGCAAAAGAAAATACAGCAGCATGAATGTCAGGCAAAACATAGAATAGATCAGGTTACGCATAGAACATAACAAATATCAATGGCTGTCCCGTTCGCCTCTGCCTCGCCTAGCGAAGGCCTAGCGAACACTCGCTACATGCTCGCTTAGCGATGTGCTAGCGAGCGGCTGCGGGTTTTGAATTTCAGAACAGTATGACTTCAACCTGCGGCATGGCTTATGGCATTCAACACATAGTTATATGGTTCAGCATTCACAATATTCAGGCACACTTAAATTCACATGCAAAACCTCAAATATGTTTATGAATTCAATTATATTATCTCATGCAAGTTAAGAACATAAAGCGGTATCACATGCAAATTAAGAAAATAACACGATAATAGTAATGCAAACCTGTTTGCAATCGAATTGCAACCTTGAGTTGGCCGATCGGATGGAATTGAGCGGAAGTGACCTTGCTGCCGCCGGCTTTTCCTTCAGGGTTTCCTTTAGGGTTTTTCGTCCGTGAGCGCTAGGGTTTGCTTGCTAGAGTTCTCCTTCCCTCTATTTTTCGTCCTCTTTTCATTACTGAAGTGCTGGTATTTATAATGCCCTTTTTCATGACCTAATGGGCTCAGAATGAAGCCCGAAATTTTTTGTTGTCTGTCAGCCTCGCTAGGCGAGCTGGTAGCGAACGTTTGCTTCGCTAGGCGAGCGTGTAGCGAACGTTCGCTAGGCGAGCGTGTAGCGAACGTAACGTTCGCTAGGCGAGCGTGTAGCGAACAGGCCAGTTTTGGGCCATTTTCTGGATTGGGCCATTCGTGAGCTGGGCCTTCGTTCCTTTGAGATCAGTGTCATAAAAATGAGTCGGAATGCCCCTGAAAAATGTCTTGAACTATTGATGGGCAAATTTTGGGGTATGACAATATATGATCTACCATGAGCCAACAAAGTCAAGAGAATTGGAAGTTAGCAAGTTGGTTGATGGTGGTTGGCCAGATGGATTCATATGATCAAAATTGGGTCTCCCTAGACTCTATCTCCTATAATTTTCACCATATGAAAATTATTACAAAAGCAAACTTACTCTAAATGACATTACAAACAACTTTCATGTTTAGACCTAGAGCTAGTTTTTCTTGGAAAATCATTTTCTATGTTGAAACAGTATGGGTCATTTTTTCTAAACCCTAATTTGAAAGTCAACTTCCCAAGGCCATAACTTGCTCAATTTTTATGAGATGAAAGATTTCCAAGTTTCATAATCAAATTAAATGTTCTGACTTCAAATTTTATGTTTGGAGTGGGAGCTGATTCAACTTTTTTAGGCATGTGATATGAGGTTACATTATAGGTCACTTTTGACATATACCATTGATCAAGTGATTTTTCCAAATTTCAAAAATGCATAACTTTGTCATTCTAGATCCAAATGACATGAAATATGTGACCATTTTGAAGGTCTTTGAGATAGATACAACTTTTATGAAGACACCATTCTCATTTGAAGCTCATATAAGAAGTTAAGCAAGCTGGAATATTGAGACATATGGCTTGACACTTAGAAAAAATTTGATATGTCAAAAATTTCCAAACTTCCACCTCAAATTTATCCAAGTTCCAAGATCCAAATGAAAAAGTGTTGAACATGAAAGTTGTTCCTCTTGATCTCACCTTTCCAAATAGCTCAAATTCATTCATTTTGGACAAAGAATGCATAGGTTGCGCATGGCATGAACATGGTGATATCACTTGGCAAGGATCAAACTTCAAACATCAATGCACACTTGCCTTGCAATCCAAGCTCAATTCAGACTATCCAACATTCACTTGTGGACCTCAAGCAATGATTTCATGAGCCTGTGCACGCCCATGCACCCTTGCATCACCATTTGCCAAAATTGGAAAGTGATTTGAAGTGTGCAATTATCAACTATTTTGGCTATAAATAGAGCTTCAATTGCTCAGAAATGAGGACATATTCGCGCCAGCTTTGATCCCCCATATCAAACCCTCACTTTGCAAAGGATAAGCCTGAGAAATTCTTTTGAATTTGAGGTTAAATTTCCACTATTTTGAAATTCAAATCTCCAAGAATCCACAGCCTCTTAAGCATATAATCCTTCTCCTGCAAGCAAGTGGAGTGAGACCAAGCACAAGCAAGATCAAGATCAGTTGAACCCAGACCTCCATTGAAGGTATTTTCCAGAAATTTTAAACTCTTCGATTCTCTCAATATCTTGCTAAATTCTATTGATTCTTTGGTTGTATGAAGTCCTACCAATGTAGGCAAGAAGATTGAGTTGCTTTGAGGCCAAATCGAAGCAAATCAGTTCATGTACCTCAACTTTCAACTCCATGTATCTTTTACATCATCGACAAGGTTTTCTTCAAAAGCATAATACAACAATTTTAGGTGTTTCGTTTTCATCATCTTCCTTCCAATCTTTGCTAACATAATGGTTTGATAAACAAAAGTGAATGAGAGAAGTATTTTTGTTTTTAACATAAATGAAAAACGAGTGAATACGAATGGATTAATTCAAAAGATGCATAAGCATTTCATTAATCTTTCCAATTGAAAGAAAACAACAATGCTTAAAAGCAACTAACAAACAACATGCAAGGAAATTACAAAAGAAATGCTAAAATAGCCAAATGATTGCCAGCTTTAGGGAATTGACTTCTTCAAACTTGATGCATTAACTTCATGGAGACACCCCTTGAGGTCTTCGCACTTATCCAGGCGATAGATTGACGTTCACCACCAAGCTTCCTTCTTGAAAGGCTATGTACATGTTGTCAACCAACTGTTGTACTTTGGCTTTGAAAGCATTGCAGTCTTCAGTTGAATGCCCTTTTGATCCAGCATGATATCCATATTGCATATTTGGGTCATACCCGGAAGGGTAAGGTTGTGGAACCGGCTTAAGAGACTTGGGAACCACCAACGAGTTTTGAATTAGAGGTTGTAGAAGTTGGCTATATGTCATGAGGATTGGATGACGAGGAGCATTTCTTCTTTCCAAGTTATTTCGAGGCCTAGGATGATTTTGATGATGATTTCGATATCTCGGGCTCTGGGCTGGTTGATTTGGATGAGGAGCAAACCGGGATTGTTGGTAATGAAGACCAAAAGGTAATGGTTGTTGGTATGGCACTTTGGGAATGGCTAACTGCTCATTTTCATCGACTTGAAGGTTGGGATCAACAAGCTTTTTGACATTGGCATGACGATCTTCAAATTCTTTTCCTTCAATCTCATTGTTGAACCCAACCCTCTTGGATCCACTACTCACTTCTCCTTTGCTTCCGTTGGTATGGGTCATGACATTGGAAATCCAAGGCGATATCACAATTCTCTTACCAGGAAACAATGATATCTCGTTAGCCACATCGCTGACCTCTTCCTTGTGGTACAAAACCTTGAGGGGTTTCAGGGATCCTTTGCCTTTCTCACTACTTGGCCCAGAAATCAAGATATATGTACCTGAGATTTCCTCCTTCAATGTTGGTGACCTTATGTCAATCAATCTTTGCAGCTTGAACTTAAAACTCTTGCATTCCTCGATGGAGTTCCCCATTGTTCCAGTATGGTATTCACATTTGACCTTCATGTTATCTTCTTCAAAGACTAAGCTTTTTTTGTTAATCAGTTCTCGTACCTTTCAGCGCTAAGCAAGAATCCAGGTCATGTCCCACTGCCCCTTTATGGAATTCACATGTTGCATTTGGATTGTACCATGGCAGGTATGGTGACGTAGGTGTGAGAGCTCGAGGGGTCACTGTAAGACCCCAATTTTGTCCCTAAGATCCCTCATCAGCATCATAACATTGCATTGCATAGCCTCGAGGATCATTAAGCATCTTGGTTCCCTTTGCCTTTGGGTGGGACTCCTTGTGAGTGGTTTGAGATCACCAAACATGCTTGAATTGTATATCATTGCTTTTCTCATTTTTGTTTACTAAACAAAAGCACAAAAATATGTCACTAACATCTTTTGTTTGTAGCTTGAGCAATCACAAGGTCAAAAGCTTCTAGGAGATCCTTTGTGCAATGACATGACCAAGAGGAGATGAAAGCAAGCATGGTAATGGTTCCCAAATCTCTCATCCATCAAATATGCCTCCTTAGCATCTCAATTCATTATTTTGATCAAAACAAGTCAAAGGGTTTGAGGTCTTGTTCTTCAGAGAAACCCTAATTCATCTATGTACCACAGTGCCTTGCTCATGAAGCAACCTCAGCCCATGGTCAAAAACAATCAAGGGAAGTTCTTTAATTCATCATTTCATGCATATTTGAACTTATTTGAGTGTCCTCAATCATCAATTCATCAAGATATGAGTTGTAGACTTAAGAAGTTGATCAGTCAATTCATCTGACTATTTTGAAATACACTGAGACCTAACTTTTTATGTGTTGGTCTAATGGAGATGGTTCCAAAAGAAAAACTGTTCCTAAGAACAATATGAACAACTTTCATGTTCATCAAAATTTGATTTGAAGCTTGGAAAACCATCTTCCATTCCAATACATTATAGGTCATTTTGACTGAAACCCTAATTTTAGGTCAACTTCCCAAGGACACAACTCATTCATTTTTTATGATTTTGAGGTGGGATCAAATGAATTGGAAAGCTTAATATGTCTAATTCAAATGTTATGTTGAACAAAATTTCAAAATCTCAAAGTAAATACATGTGATAATGCAAGACATTATAGGTCCTTTTGGGTCAAATGCATTAAAAGTCAAAAAAATTCAACTTCAAGTGCCCATAACTCTTTCATCAAAAATCCAAATGATGCAAAATTTAAGTCCATTTTAATTGTCTTGAAAAGATATACAACTTTGATGTTGGAGGTTTTTTTCATTTGAGGCTTGCATCATCAAAACAGAAGGGCTTGAACATTGGCCAAATTTAGAAACTTTGCATTGACATGTTTTGCACATCACACTTTAAACTCAAATTTCATAAACTTCCACATTCCAAATGGATTTTTGACCAACTTAACATTTGTTCCCCATACAAAAACCTTTCCAACCATTACCCATATGCCTATTCTTGGATTTTCTAAATGGTATTCTCGAAGAGGTGAATGATTAGGTTCAATTGTGGAATTCATGTTGAAATCTTGTTGCACAAGCCAATTCAGAGCAAATTACACATCCAAACCCTTGGCATTTGAACTCAGCTTGCATTTGGCATTGCTTTTGGGCCTTGTGCATGATCATGCAAGCCCATGCAAGTGGTATCCAAATTCATGCACACGGATCATTCCACCCCTTCCTTGCCAATTCAGCTATAAATACATGCTTCATTCCCTCCATTTGGACACAATTTTCAACCTGAAATGCTGCAGAATTCATTCCCCAACCATCACTAAAGAAGCAAGTTTCATTTCTCTTAAAATTTTCAGATCTCGAATTCAACTTCATCTGGTTGTATTCATAGATCTAATGCTTCTAAACCTTCATCATACACCTCATTGAACTTCTGTTTTGATAAAGCAAGCAGAGAATCGAGCTCAAGTTACCAGAATTCAAACTTATTCTTCAACTGGTAATTTCTTCGATTCTCATCATCCATGGACCTTTTTGCTTGGATCTAATGTTTTTTGAAGTCCTCACTTGAGAGGCAAGCTAGTGGTAGCTTCAATTTTGCTTTTCCTTGATCTGCATTTTCCATACCTGAATCTTCCACCTCAGATTTCTCCACTTATAGAGATCTTGAGTATGATTCAAGGTTATAGGGGTGATGTACATCACCCCAGCTTCATTTTGGTATAAGGATCGTGCATTTCCATGGAGGTTTGAAAACCTGCAAGTTTGGCCGGGATCTGCAGACTCACCGGAGAAGAAGGTGGTTCCGGTGGCCGCCTCTCTCCAGTTTGAATTCTGGCCGTTAGATGTACATCCCACGTTTTAATCCCAGCCGTGCGTTTTGTTTACTTTCATTAATTCATTATGTCACGCGTGGACTAAAGCCTACCGTGGAAACGCGCTTCTGGACCATTAGATGTTGCAACGTCAATTAATGAGTTCCATCAGACGCTCCTGGTTTTTTCTAATTTCTATTTTCTGCTTTTATTTTCTTAAATTCCATTTTATTTCAAAAATTAATATCTCTTTCATTTTTTATCCAAAAAATATGGGACCAATTGCATTATTTCCCAAATAAATTCTAGTTTCTATTTCTGATTTTTATTTTTTTTTATTTTGTCATTTGATATTTTTTGTGAATTTTCTTTTTTTTGGTTATTTTTAATTCATTTTAAATAGTTTTTGATATTCAAAAAATGCAAAAATATTTTCCTAACCTATTTGAATAATGATGCATCTATGAAAAATATTCTCATCAATTTTTGAATTGATTTGAGATTTATTTGAGATTTTAATTCAATTAGGTTATTTTTATTCATTTTTAATTGATTAAAAATAGTTTCTGACTTTTAAAAATGCTGAAATTTTTTGTCAAACTTTGTTTGACCTTGTTGAACTTAGGATAAATCATTTGAACCTTTCAAGGTTGATTTGAAGTGATTTTGAAGTTTGACCTTTCCATTTTATTTTAATTCAAGTTTATTTTTAATATTAAAAAATGCCAAAAATATTTTATTCTTTTCTTAACTTCCAATCTTCATCTCACTTATGTTTTTGATTATTTGACCTTGACTTTCAATGTTATTGGTCAACATATGAGGATTGGTACATGGTATTTCATTTGATGCACTTTTATTTTGTCATTTCCATTCCTCTTATTCATCTCCTTCTTCTTCTTCTTCTTTTTCCTTTTGATCAATGAGTTGAAGGTTGATAAGTTAGCATTGATTAGAGAGATTTAACCTTCCTTGATTCAAATCTAATTCATCTTGATTAATTGATCAAGTGAATGGCTTTGCATTAAGGATAGGTTGTCTTTTAAATCATGCAAAAGGCTTAAACCAATACAAGATCAATTCTCATTTTCCTTTTGGCACGGCAAGTTGTTGGGACTTGGTTCACTAATCAAGACTCCTAACTTATGTTTGTTGCCTATATTATTATTGACCGGCCTCAGATAATTGTGACTTCTACATAAGTCCAATTACGATTGCTTAACATAGCGCTAAATTTGCCTTATGGCACACTAACTACTAACACTAACTATTGACAATTAACGTTTACTTTATGCAATTTACTTTTATGCAATCTACTATTCTTGCACATATTATCCATTTGCTTTTCTCTTTGCTCATTTGAGCACATGTTTATGTTAATGCCATTTGCCTTTTGCTCACTTGAGCACATAATTGTGTATATATTATTATGCTTGTGTTTTTGTTTTGATTGTTGTGGACCAAAATGCAAAGAAATGGACTTAGTTTCTAGGACTTTCCCTATGCAAAGAAATGGAGAATTGGACTTAGATTCTAGGACCTTCCTTATGCAAAATTGGAGTGAAAGGATCTTAATGATGAAAATGGAATTAGAAGGACCAAATATCTAAACTCTCTCTTGTCCATTCTTGTTTTACTTCAAGGAACTTTTGATGTGTGTGCTTTTGTGCTAGGAGTTTCCATTTGAGCTTAATTGGAGGACCATTGCCATGTTCATCTAAGTGGGAGATACAAGATACATTGAGGATCTCTTGTGAGACTTGTTTGTTTGCTTATTGCTTTGTGGTTGCTTATTCCAAAGGATGGGAGCTACTTGGATCATCCATATGATCTCAAGAGAGGAACTCTTTGTGTGGTTCATTTCTTTCCCTTTACCTTTTTGCTTTTGCTTAGGACTTAGCCCTTCTTCTTCTTCTCTCCACTCTAACCCAAGCCAAAACCCTTTTTGTGCAAACATTAAACCATTGTTTTCAAACATTAGAAACCTAAGCCTTATGCTTTTGATTTTTAAACTTTCTTTTCATAACACTTATTTTGAATTGAATCGTCAAGTCAACTTTGACCACTTTTGTATATACTTCTAATTGGTAAATATAACCCATTCAAATTTCCTTTGTGGTTCCAATGGCCACTTTCTTAAATCAATTTTTCATAACCTTTAGCTATTAGGTTTGAGTTATCTTTCTGGTAGATGTAATACTCACCTATATCCTTAGTGATGGACAATGAGTCTTCCATGCTTATTATAGGGTTAACCCCTCACTAGCATGTTGAAGCTATCCTCACATGGTGCATTTGTGGTTTGATTGAGTTTTCTCCCTTTGATAACAAAATACCTTAAGGCTTTTGGACCAATCAATTCACCAACTTTGTTTTGAGATTTTTACCCCGAACTACGAGGTTTTGATCCTAATCTTTTTTAAGATGGTACGTAGGCAATGGGTTTATCCATCCAAACATAAAATGTAAATAACTTGTACATTCTCTTCTCATCTCTACAATCATGTTTGCACAAACAAATTTTTTTACAAGACAACAACCTTCACAAGTGTGAAAAGGGCTCCCTAGGAGTACCTAGGATGTTTTGGGTGCCTAACACCTTCCCATTGCATAACCAACCCCCTTACCCAGATCTCTGTTTCTTTTACTAGTTTTTGTTAAAACTTATAGGTTTTTGTTCGCTTTCTAACCATTCCTTTGGATAAATAGAAGTGTGGTGGCGACTCGACTTTGTATGATTTACCTTGGATTTAGTCAATATCTCTAATGGTAACGAATACCCCGCTACAATCACCAAATCATTTTGGATCAGCTGCGGGTAGAACTTATTATATGGCATCGGAATCGGGTCATTGTGATATTTGTTCCCCTTGTTATGATTCTGATTTTTGTTCTGAATCTGACTTCAGTGATTTTAAGAAGGAATAGCCAGAGGATGTTGATGATGACATCCTGAGGGAGGGCCGTATGCCAGTAGATGAGAAGTTGCCATATAGAATTTCCCTTGACTTGGGGTAACACCGGATGGATGTGGAGTAGTAACTCCCTCCATTGCAGCAATAGGTATGACATGACCCTCTTTTCTCAATAAGGTTTGGAAGGTTTTCACGACCCATCCCATTTGGCTCTTTAAAAGATTGAATTCCTCCTTCAATGCTTCTTGACTTTTCCTTAGCTCATCCATCATCTCTTGAGACATGGTTCTTTAATCTAAACGCGTGTCGGGAATCACTTTGCTGATCATGGACAAAGGATGGATGAGTTTCTTTTTGTATTTCTGGAAAATGACATGCATTCTGATGAGATGTAGATGCAACGGAATGTGAATAAATGCAATGCAAGCCATGTATATTTGAGTTTTTTTTCAATACACGGGTTCAAAAGTCTGAGGTATTGATGAATCTAATTGCTTTCTAAGAATAGGTTCTCACCGGGTATGATCTAGGGTCTCAAAAAAAGTTCTTAGAGTCATGGATCCATTAGACTGTTTGCTGCATGCGGCAACTTACTTGTCGGGCATCAACTTCATCCAAAGAATCTACTCTAAGTGAGGTTCTCGCATCGATCCAACGAGAAATTCATCTCGTGGACCCACACTATGCAACCATCTTTCCTAGTTGGTCAAAGGATTAAGGTTCTACAAGTGATACTCAGAGTCATGGATCCTAATGAAAATATCGAATCTTACAGCAACTTACTTGCCGGGCGACGACATTCTCCCAAGGATCTACTCTAAGTAAGGTTCTCGTACTGACCCAACGAGAAATTCATCTTGCGGACCCGCACTACTCAACCTCATCCTATCTTTTGTTTTTACTCGAGACTCGGGTAAAAAGTCTTTCCCACAAGGTTTGCAATCAGAGTATCCAAGTACCAAAGCATAATGGAGCCAATACAACAGATTTATATCAATATGACAATAAAGATAGCAAAAGTAATAAAGAAAAGCCACACAAGTAAACAAAAAAAGCATACAAACAACCTAACTCGGCTTGACTCACTTAGGGAAACGTGTTTTATCTCCAGCAGAGTTGTCATCTGTTGCACCTCGAAAAACAAGAACACGACTTAAGCAAAGCGCAATCGCACGCTCGCAGAATGGACTGAACAGAGTCGCCACCGAACTTTATTTATTCCTAAAAAGGAAAGGGGAAATATCGATAAAACCCAAGAAAGAACAATAATGATTATGGTCGTCGCAACCAAATCAGGGTTTGGGAGTCGATTACGCAAGGGGAAGGTATTAGCACCCCTCATGTCCGTTGTACTCAACGGGAACCATTTGGTTAGTTGTGTGCGTTAGTGTGAGCTTAGAAATGTTAGGCTTCTCAAGTTATTATGAGGGAAAGAATAATAGGATCAAAATAAAAGAGAAGATGTTTTTGGATTTTTTGCAACGAAGGGGACTAAACCTAAGTTTTTTATTAATGAGCCTGACAAGATTTACAAATCCTGCTCCTACGTATCTCCGGGTGCAATAGAGAACTCAAGGCTTACGTAGTTCTGGGTAGAAAAGTATTTGTTTGTTGGTCGATTTTAGCGAAAGCTATATTGTATTAATCGATGAAAACATTGTTTTACCCAAAACAGATGAGGAGCGAACGTATACCACACATCGAATGGATTTATAAATTAACATTCGGAAAAACGTCACTTATCTCAACTCAACAATTGTGGCCGAAGCATTGCTTTACATCATCTTAAGACAAGATGTATTTCGTTTTGAAAGGGTTTTTCTAATCAATCACACGGCGGTGAAGAAAAGAGTTTGACTGGTTTGATGTGTTTTTGGGCTTGAAAGACGAGTATTTATGACTTGGAAGCTCTTACAACTTGTGTCTAATACTCGGGACTACGTCTGGACCTTTCACCCAGGTAATTTTTTTCTTCCAATTTTATTCAGAAAAGACGTTTGAACATTTACAAATATTTTAAAGAGAAGACGAATATTTATGGCTTGCAAGCTCTTACAACTTGGGCCTAATATTCGAGATTACAACTGGATATTTCATCAGGGTAATCTTTTTTTCCATATTTTATTGAGAAAAAGGATTTGAATATTTGAATGTTTTGAAGAGAAGACGAATATATATGTCTTGCAAGCTCTTACAACTTGTGCCTAACATTCGGGATTACAACTGGATATTTCATCCAGGGTAATCTTTTTCTTCAGATTTTATTGAAATACGAATTGGCCTATCAAGACGCATCACAATCAAATTGGGAACTTCATTCCAATACTTCACTACAATCATTGACGCAAACATTGCAAGAGCATCTGCCATCCGGTTTTCATCTCGAGGGATATGATGAAACTCAGCCTTTGTAAAGAAAGTTGAAATCCTCCTTGCGTAATCTCTATATGGTATCAAACCGGGTTGATTCGTCTCCCATTCACCTTCGATCTGATTCACAACCAAAGTTGAATCTCCAAAGATATCTAAATGCTTGATTCTGAGTACAATATCTCTTCATCCGGAAAATCATACCGCACTGGATGGTAATCTTCAATCGGTTGGTGAGCCAAATGGTTAGCCAAGACACTACCTTTGATCACTTTCTGAGATCGGTATTCGATATCATACTCTGATAAGAACATCTGTCAAAGGGAAATCCTCCCAATTAAAGCAGGCTTCTCAAATATATACTTGATTGGATCCATCTTGGATATCAACCAAGTGGTATGATTCAACATATACTGACGCGAACACTTAGTAGCCCAAGCCAATGCGCAACAAGTTTTCTCAAGCATAGAATACTGAGTCTCACAATCGGTGAACTTCTTAATGAGGTAGTAAATTGCAAATTCTTTCTTTCCAGTCTCATCTTACTGACCTAGGACACAACCCATACTATCTTCAAGCACAATCAAATACATAATCAATGGTCTTCCTTCAACAGGTGGAGACAGAATCAGAGGTTCAAGCATATATTCTTTGATACTGTCAAAAGCTTTATGGCAATCTTCGGTCCAATCACAAGACTGATCTTTCCGAAGAAGGTTGAATATAGACGCACATGTGGCAGTCATGTGTGAAATGAATCTTGAGATATAATTCAAGCGGCCGAGAAAACCTCTGACTTGCTTCTCAGTTTTGGGTGCAGGTATCTCTTGTATTGCTTTGACCTTGGTAGGATCAACTTCAATACCCTTCTCGCTGACAATAAAGCCCAACAACTTACCAGAATGAACACCAAAAGTACACTTATTCAGATTCAAGCTATACTTCCTCAAATGCTGGAATAGCTTCAACAAATGCTCAACATATTCCTCTTCATCAATCGATTTAGCAATCATGTCGTTGACATAAAATTAAATCTCTTTATGTATCATATCATGAAAAAAAGTAGTCATTGCTCTTTGGTAAGTTGCACCAGCATTCTTTAAACTGAAAGGCATCACTCTATAACAGAATGTTCCCTGAGGTGTAATGAATGTGGTCTTCTCCATATCTTCGGGTGCCATCTTGATTTGATTATATCCGGAAAATCCGTCCATAAACGAAAAGACTTTGAATTTAGTTTTTTGTCTACCAACATATCAATGTGTGGCAGAGGGAAATCATTTTTTGGACGGGCTTTATTCAAATCTCTATAGTCAACACACATGCGGACTTTTCCATATTTCTTCGGCACAGGCACAATATTGGCCACCCATTACGGATACTCGGCGGTCATAAGGAAATCGACATCAATCTGCTTTTGCACTTTTTCTTTAATCTTCACTGCCATATCAGGATGCGTTCTCCTCAACTTCTGCTTGAATGGCGGGCATTCTGGCTTCAACGACAAATTATGCTCCACAATCTCAGAATCTAAACCAGACATGTCTTGATAGGACCAAGCAAACACATCTGGATACTCTCGAAGAAGATCAATCAACCCCTTCTTAACATCTGGACATAGTCGAGACCCGATCTTGACTTCCTTCACGTCATCCTTGGAACCCAAGTTGACTAACTTAATTTGCTATTCGAATGGTTGAATGGCTTTTCCTTCATGCTCAAGAAGACGAGACAATTCATCACTCACTTCTTCATCACCTTCCTCCTCAGCCTCAAACACAGAGAATTCAAAATTTGGAGAAAGAGAAGGATCATTGTATTCAATGGGGTTAGAAACCAACCTACATAATGCTTTGATATTTTAATTTTAGAGAAAAGAATTTGTAATCAAATATTATGCAGATGGACAATTATATTATTTATTTATGTTTTTTGTGATTACCATTTTCAAAATAAAGCAAAAAGTAAGAACAAAACATCATAGATGTGGATGAATAGAATTAATTTTATTGATGATCAAATTGAAATGCCCAATAATGTCCACTTCTCCCTTGTGCATAGGAGAAGGATTTTTAAAACAAATAAAAGCAATTACTTAGATCGATGCAAAATAACAGGAATATCAACAGCAGTCCAATTGTTGCAGGCTTTTCCATGCGTCACAAAATTGGTGCAGTCTTCCTCTTCGTCATCCTCTAGCACGGTAGCTAAGTGTTGTTCATTGCCATGAATGAACCCTCCGGTACGGAAGCTAAGTTTCATATCCTCTGATCTAGCAGCTGATGAACCTTGCTGAAAACCCAGACCGGTTATATTATTGTTATCGGAGACCTCTACCACTCGTCCCCACTGATCAACATTTCCTTCTTCAACAATCTTTCTTGCATCTTTCAATAAGGACATAGGTTCCCAAACTCTCCTTTCTGCAGCAATAGAAAGGCTTGGAACGGAGTTCCAACCTCATCCTTAGCTTCAACATAAGAGAAAGATGACAGGTGGCTAACCAACAACGCCTTCTCCCCGCCAATGATGACTAACTTCTCATTCTTGACAAATTTGAGTTTTTGATGCAATGTGGAGGTAACAACTCCCGCCTCGTGGATCCATGGCCTTCCTAACAGACAACTGTAGGCCGGGTGGATATCCATGACTTGAAAAGTAATTTGGAAGTCACTTGAACATATCTTCACTGGAAGGTCCACTTCACCTATCACTATTTTGCGTGAACTGTCAAAAGCTTTGATGATTACACCATTATACCTTATAGGTGTTCCTTGATATGACAACTTTGATATGTTGACTTCGGCAGCACATTCAACTATGATCTGGTGTCAACCAATACATTGGAGAAAGCGTCATCTTTGTAATTCATGGAGATATGCAAAGCCAAGTTATGATTCATACCCTCCTCAGGGAGTTCTTCATCACAGAAGCTGAGATTGTTGCAGGAATTGATATTAGCTATAATATGATCAAATTGATCCACCGTAATATCATCTTCCACAAATGCTTGCTCTAGAACTTTTTGCAGTGCTTCTCTGTGCGCTTCTGAATTCATAATCAGAGACAGTACTGAAATTTTTTAGGGGGTTTGGAGCAGCTGCTCCACCACATTAAATTCCCTCTTCTTTATTAACCGAAGTACCTCATCATCATCATTAGTCTTCAAATTGCTGGATTCACCAGACTAACGCTTTGAAGTTCTAATCGAATCTACTGTAGGCACTTTCACCTTCTTACTGATTGAACAATCTTCTACATATTTTGGGAACACCAGCTCAAAGACTCGACAACTATGGGTCACCTTAGTAACATCAGCAATGCTCACGACATAACTGGTCGTAGGTAATGGAACCTCTTGACCATTCTTCACCATAGTTGCATTATACTTATAAGGAACAACCTTATCAAATGCGTACGGGACTGGACCCGCTAATCGTATGACCAACGGTGATACCGATCTTTGACAAATATTGTTACTATTGTTGCTATCATATTGAATCACCACTCTCTCAGGGTTCTTGAAAACGGGAACAATGACATTCACATCGTCACCTAGGTGATGGGATTGGAGGATTTGGATCATGCCTTCATCCATCAACCGCTGGATATCCCTTTTCACAATCATACAACCCCTTTGGTTAACACTACAGATAGCACAACCATCATGGTCATGCTCACAATTGCTCACCAAGCAAATGTCCTTATGCATCCTTACCAAGGACCTATGAATAAAATGGACATCATACACTTTGAACTCCCCAGGACAACCGTCCACCATGTTGACAAATGAATTTCCATGAGCGGGCAGTGGGATTGCTTTCACGTTCGACGCTCGGTCCTCAAAGCACACCATTCCACTCTTCACTAGCTTTTGAACTTCATATTTGAGTGGATAGAAATTCTCGATATCATGTCCTGGTGCTCCTTGGTGAAAAGTACATCGGAGTTCAGGCTGTACCACCATGGAAGTGGTTCAGGAATTTGTGGAGGATTTCTTGGCTGTAGTAGGTTCTTGAGAACCAATGATGGATATAGTTCTGCATATGTCATCGGAATAGGGTCGAAAGAGATCTTTTTCCTCTCAAAAGTTTGTTGATGATGATTGTTGGTATTGTTGTTGTTGTAGGTGTTTGTACGTTATTGTGGTTGTTGTTGTTGTTGAATTGGTGTTGATTGGTTTGCTGAGAACACATGAATTATGGAAGATACTTGGTGGTGGTGTTGATGGGGTGGTTGACTTCTTCTAATCTGATGCCTCATTTGCCTCCCACTGGAAATTGCATTAGTTTCATTGTCTTTCTTTTTACCAAAACTGATGTCGTATCTCTTGCTAGACGATACCTCCTCCTTAGACAACTGTCCTTCTCGGATACCTTTATCTAGCCTCATCCCCATATTTACCATTTCGGTAAAATCACTGGGGGCACTGGCGATCATCCGCTAAAGGAGGGGTGATTTGAGCAACGAGTTCTCTCCACCTTTGCGCATACTCCTTAAATGTTTCTTTATCCTTCTGATATATTGATCTCAAATGATCTCGGTCCGGAGCCATATCAATGTTGTACTTGTACTGCTTAACAAATGCTTCACCCAAATCGTTGAAAGTGTGGATGCTCGCACTATCCAACCCCATATACCATCTTAGCGCAACGCTGGTCAGACTATCTTGAAAGTAGTGGATCAACAGTTGATCATTGTCTGTTTGGGTGGACATCTTGCGGGCATACATCACCAAATGACTGAGCGGACATGTGTTCCCTTTATATTTTTCAAAGCCAGGCACTTTGAATTTCACTGGAATCTTCACATTCGACACCAGACATAATTCAGCAGCACTCTTCCTAAAAAGGTCTTTACCTCTCAAAGTTTTCAACTCCTTGTGCAGGCTCGGAATGATAAATGGTATCTTCCACACGAGGTAAGGTATGCACTACAGGTGGTGGCACAAACACGACCAGGCTAGATGCCGACATGGAAGCAAATGTAAGCGCAAAGCCTTCAGGCACGAAGTTTGGCGGCATTCCCCACGGGAATCCGGCAGGCATAGCAGACGCGAAATGAGCGGCAGTTGCGGGAACAGTAGAGTTAGCCACCTCTGAAATAACAATCCTCTGAGGAGGAGGAGTTGCAGGTGTCGGAGAAGACTCACTTTATGCATCTAGAACTGACTTAATCATGGCAGTCACGCGGGCGATCTCCTCTTTCAGGTCACTATTCTCTTGCTCAAGATGTTCCATAATTCTGGAGTGATTGGCGCGAGTGTTGTACTGATGAGTCAGCTTGGCTGAAGCACAGAAGAAACACCAATGAGACACATGGCGAAAGAGAAACCTGCTTATGCAAATGAGCATGGCCAAAAATCTCGTTTATTTATATAATTGGAAGGATTAAACTTAGTACAATTTTGGAAATCAAATGAAAAATACAAGAGAAAATGAAAGTGGTCATCCTAAGGATCCCTAACAACAATGTCAGAAGATCTAGTTGTAGGCGCGTACATCCTTCGAATGCGTCGAATCTCGGTCTCAAAAGAAGCCTTCATCTGAGTCTTCTCGAGGACAAACTGATCAACAATCTTCTTCCAAGCAACGGAAGGCTGAGGCATAATAGAGGAAGATGAAACCTCTGACTCTCTTTGTCACTAGATCTTAAAGTAACTCAATAAGTGCGTCTTTGTCCTTAGACTCAAGCTGCAACTCCTCATGATTTTTGCTCAAAGCATGGAAACACTCTTCCCTAATATCTTTCTCTTGCTTCATCTTGGCGAACGCGTCTTCCAACTCCTCTACATGTTGGTTAGGGAGAGTTAATGGCTCAACCACAACCATAGACATGGGTATTTCACAAGGATAAGGCATCTTCAACTCTAAAGCTCTCTTCTTCGACCAAAGAGTGTAAGCTTCCAAATCTACACAATTGCACGGACCAAGCTCGGATATTCCTTTCCTATGCACATTATGCCAAGCATGCACAATCTTCTGCTTCAAATGTTGGGGATCTTTACCCTCTTGATAGAAAAGTTCTTCTAACAAAGTGTTATTAGGTTTGTCTCTCAAGGGGAACCCAAGTTGACGATGAGCCAAAGCAGGGTTGTAGTTAATTCCTCCTTGTGTACCAATGAGGGGCACATTAGAGAATTCACCACAATAATCAATAATCTCCAAACTGCTCAATGAAGGATCATACCAAACTATATCATCATTAGTGAGAGACATAAGTCTCTAAGACCACCGTAGACATTGTTTATTCTCCACAAAAGCAGGTGTCTGAGGCAAGTGCGAAATAAACCACTTGTATAGAAGAGGAATACAACAGATAATAGTTCCACCACCCTTATAATTCCTTAGATGCAAAGAGAAATACATATCACCCAACAAAGTAGGCACGGGATTCCCAATCAAGAAGATTCTAATGGCGTTAAGATCAACAAAGCCGTCAATGTTAGGGAACAAAGCTAATATATGGATGAGCAACACAAAGATAACTTCAAAAGCATCCACACTATCGGCTTGAGCAAAGGCAGTAGCTTCCTTGATGAGGAAATCAGATGGCAACCCAAATAATCCTTATTTCTTCACCCAATGAGCCTCTATCTCAGACTTCTTTAAGTGAATAGCTTCAGCTATAAGATGAGATATGGGAATCTCTTCCAATCCATTAAATGGCACTTTGTTAGAAACAGGTATCCCAAAAGATGGGCATACTCCTCCAACGTAGGCACAAACTGATAATCTGGAAACGTGAAGCAACGATAGAGAGGATCATAGAACTGCACCAATACACTCAAAATTCCTTCAACCACATTGGTAGACAAGATAGACAGAAGCTTCCCATTACGTTGTTTGAAGTCAAATGGATCTAATACAAAAGATGCTAGCTTCCTTAACTCTTTCAAATCGGGACATTTGAAACTGTACTTCTTAGTGTTCCTTCATCCATAATCTATGGTCTGAAAATATTTCCAAATAATACCTCAGTTCCTTGAAATTTTCGTGTGATGAATGTTATGGTGCGCATGAATTCATGAATGCAACAATCACAAATAAGGGATCACACATAAGGCAAACAAACAAAGGTCAAGGGATGAATCAAGTCATTGTCAAGATCAATCATCCATTTTGGTGGATTATGGTTTACGCCTTATCAACACCCAAGTTCCATTGATATTTGTCGCAACGCGAAAAACAACCGGCAGAAAAAACACAGAGCCGCCACCGTGCGTTATTTATCCCAAAGGAGGGAAAGGAAATGCTCGAAGTAAACCTGAAAAAGGGAAAGGAATGGTCTTACGACCAGAGATTGCAAGGTACGGGAGTCGGTTACGCAAGGGGAAGGTATTAGCACCCCTCACGTCCGTCGTACTCGACGGGATCCATGCTCAACAAGATAGGAAAAGGTTGCTAATAAACTGCTCAAAGAATGCACACACACTGGAATAACAAAACAGGTGAAAGAAGACGGGGGAAGGGGACTCGGCAGGATGTCGCATCCTGGGCCTACGTAGTTTGTCAGAAACAAACATCAGAGTCAACGTAGTTCGGGGAAACGGAAAACATGCTCGCTAGGATATCGCATCCTATGCCTATGTATCTTCTCTATCCAGAGAAGAATCAGAACACTCGTAGTTCGGCTAACGCACGCCGAAATAAAACACAACACAGAGACGCTGAGACGTCAAAAGAAACTCAACAAGGAAACGGAATGCCAATAGCTGGACTTATATCCGACTCCAAACAAAGGCAAACAAGGAAACAGAATGCCAATAGATGGGCTTACATCCAACTCCAAACAAAAGCAATTAGGAAACAGAATGCCAATAGATGGTCTTACATCCGAATCCAAACACACACAATCGCTAACCAGCGAACACCAAAGAAAAAAGTTCTCCGATTGGCAAACTAAAAGGGAGTCTGGAACTCGAGCCTAATAGATGTCACACAAGCACCAAGAAGATGTTGAGACGTCAAAAGAAACAAAAAGGTTGAACACACAGACTAAAAGGGAGTCGGGAACTCAGACCTAATAGCTGTCAAGCAAAACACACTCAAAAAAAGAAGAAGGGTGCCCGGAGAGATCTCGCACGATCTCCTGCCTACGTATCTCATCTGGTATGAGAATCAGGCCGACGTAGTTCCCCTTAACAGGGGAGAAACTCTCTTAACCAAAGACCAAGGGAATAACGAACTAAAAGGGAGACTGACTCGAGCCTAATAGTCGTCATGCAAATTATAACCCTAGGTTGAGGTCTCTAACAAGAGTTTGACTCACACAGAAAGTGAGTCAACTCAAGTCTATCTCTAAGTACGTTCAACTTCCTCGAAAGTTGATCATACGACTCCTACAGAATAGGAGATAAGAAGTTGAAAGCAGATAAATATATCAAAAGCAATCATCACACTCTATACACAAACAGGAGGCTCAGACAAATGGTTGGGCTTTAGTCAATGAGTCAAATTAACCTCGACAAACAAGCCAAAACTGTATGGGTGTCTGAAGCTCTTAACCACTGACATTGGCCGTCAGGGTGAGCAAATGAAAGGTAATGAGGATTAGACCTCATAGCTCTTAACCCTGGCCTGGGTGAGCTCAAATCAAAGAAAGCGTGGGGGTCCAGAAAGAGGGACCCTATTCCACTTGACTGACTCTATACAAGGATCTTGGGTTAGGTTCAAGAGCATCAGCACGTAGTGTGAGCATAATGAACGACTCAACGATTAACAGGGGATTGATTGCTAATCCCTTCTATTTGTCAATTACCTCTTCACTTAGGAGGACTTAACAAGTAACATGCCTCGACAAGGAGGTCTTTGGCACAAATATAAACAAACACAGTCATTGCCTCTTAAGGAGGACTTCAGCCAAACGCCTGCCAAAAAAGCGACAGGGCTTCCAGACTACATGAAGTGAGAGAGTGGTTACCTAGGTGGTAAACCAACCACAAACCAAAGCAAAGCTCAAGCAAGAGCTAAAAGCGACTAATGTACCTGTACAAAAGCCCAAACATTCAATATTGTATTCAGAAAATCAAACAGACAACAGTGGAATCATCCAACAATTATACACAAGGTAAGTCTCAAATGCAATCACCCAAGTGAGTTCATCACATCAAGGGACCTACAACACAACAAAGGTTAGTAAACAAAGCAAATGGCATCTCAAATGATGAGGCCACACCAATCGTTAGTGCTAAATACCTAATACCTGAAACACAAAACACAATTGGTGATTACAAACCACTAGTACAAAGACTAGGGTCAAAGGCAAGTCAAAAGACCAAAACAGAAGTCAATATTTCACATGAAGCACATTTAAACAAACAAGAAAGAGTCCTCAAAAGGACCAAAGCCAAATCAAAAGGCAAAGCCATCAAATGATCAAGATAAATCAAAGGCAAACAATATGATCAAAATTGGACATCAAACATAGAAAATCCACATTAAAACAGAAATGTATCCAATGATCATGAAATTTTTGATACAAGCTTATAATGTTAAGAATGAACATCATACAAAAAATCAACTCCAAAAGAGATCAAATGGCATATGAATGAAAATGTACAAATGCAACATCAAATATTGTGACACAAATTGTCACACCAAATGTTCATGTGTCTAAAACAGTGATGGTAAATGATAAAAATGCCAAACCAAAGCCAAAAAATCACAACATGAGAGGGGATCAAACATGCAAAAATTCAATCCAATTGGACAAATCATGAGCATATTACAAAACAATGAATCCAACATGTCAATATAACATCATGTGCAAACAAACAAATCATCATTAAAAATCCAGAAGTGCAAAAATCATGAAATAAACATAAAAAAAATAGACATCAACACAAGCATGTGGAAAAAAACTAGAATCAATTTGCATTATTCTACCATTTTTTATGGTTTTTAGAAGTTGGAGAAAATATTTGAAATAACAAAAGAAACATGGAAAACGAAAACCAAATGAAAATTAGAGTATGCCTCAACCAGGACTTGAACACGGGTTAACAAGGTCCACAAGAGGCGCTCAACAAAATAAATTTCAGAAAACACCTCTCCAAGGATCGAACACAGGAAGCAAAGGTCAAAAACAAGCGCTCAACATAAATTCTATTGGAAAATCAGAAAAACACCTTCGCCAGGATTCGAGCACAGGAACATCAGGTTAAAAGCGCGCTCAAAAATGAAAATCAGAAGCGCATACATGAGGGATCGAACAGAGGTTCACGTGGTTGAAGGCGCTAATGGCAAAACGCAGTCGTTTTGAGCTTGAAACCCTAGGCCACTTGCAGGCGGTGGCGGACGGCTGAAACAACCGTCTTCTCCGGCCAGCCAGGCGGAGCGCCACCGTCAAATTTTGCAGAAATTCACGTGCCTTATATCATTCGAAAGGCCTTGCTACGAGGAATCCAAATCCAGGATTATCTAAGCCTGATTCCTAATATATTTTTTGGAATGGCAGTGTCCAAAGTCACGTGTTCAAGGTTCCAAACGTCCATATCTGCTCCAATATGATTGATTAGAAGCTTTGTGTATAAAGAAGCACTTGAATCCACCTGAATCTTGTTGAATTTCAAGCTTCCATTGATATGCTCATGTTCTTGAACAACTTCAAAACCAACTCAATTGCCATGAATTATGGATGATTCCTGCTCAAAATTTCACGAGTATGAAGGATCTATGAAGAAATCTTGTGGTTGTGTGAAGAATTTTTGAAATCCAAGGAGAGAGAGTTTTGGAGGGAAAGATGAATTCTAGATCTAGAATTGTGATTATGAGCAAATTCTATTATGATTATCTATTTATACCATGTACTAATCACTTTGCTAATCCCACTTAAGCTTGGTTAATTAAAATTAGTGAAATAAGAGGTGTTTTGCAAAAAATGAATAATGCTCCATTATGCCCATGCAACACGTGAGTTTTCTTATGCAAAAGCTTGGATTCACTTAAAACCAACCAATAAACATAGTGCAAGTGGTATTTTGATTGTATGATTATCCAATTTTGAATTATCACTTTTCCCTCCAAAATGTACATGAATGAACACATGATCATATGAACTTTTTTCATGCAATGCAATGGTTGATTTAGAAAGTATTTGTCATGACAAACATTTTGCAAAAAGAGTGGACCAATTTGGAGTTTTGAATCAAAAGTTATGCCATGTTGAACTTCCATATACACTTTGTGATCATTTGGCCATAACTCCTCAACCAATCATCAGATGGACATGATCTAGGACGTTTTGAAAAGAGGAGAGAAAGATCTTCAACTTTCATGTTGACCAAAAATTCATTTGAAGCCTCTTCGATATTGGAAAGTTAAGTTGAATGTGAACCAAAAACTTGCCATTTTTGGAAACTTGAAATTACAAGTCACTTTCCACTTTGGGAAACTTTTGCCTTGACTTCAAATTCTTCAAGATAGATGTTTGAAATGACAAATGAACCTCTTTTGAACATGATTGAGATGTTGAAACTCATTTCCCCACCTCAAAGCCCTCAGTTGACTGCATAGTTGACTTTCTGGTCTTCAAATGACCCTACAATGCCCTGATCAATTTGAGCCTTTAACACTTGGGGAAATGGCTCAGAAATGCAACCCTAGCTCTTGTAAGCTCAATATAATCATGTGACCTCCATCTCAATAAAAATACCTCATCTCCTTGAGAAACCCTGGATGGCAGACTGGCAATGATTAGGGTTGACCAGAGGTCAAAACCCTAATCCCAAGGAACCTGAGCATGCATAATGAAGCCCTTGAGGATGATAGAACCATGATGATGGTGATATATCCTTGCACACAAGATAATGCTCAACCTCCTTGAAGAACCAAGAAAACCCTAACTGAATTGTAAACCCTCAGATGGTTGATGATCAATTTAAAGAAACCCTCAGGCTTGAATCATGCAACTTCCGATCTTCTGAAAAGACTTTGGAGGATGACTTCATTATTTTCAGATGATATGCAATATGAAAATGCCTAATGTCCTAAAATATGAAATGCAATGAGCTAAACCAGTCCCAAGAGAGGAGGGCAAATTTTGAGGTGTTACAGCTGCCCCTATTCAATCCACTGTGAACTTGTGGATATGAACATCCTCGGCTTTCAGATGAACAGAGTGAAGAGTGGTTGAATACCAAGAACAAACGAACAATTTGCGCTCCGCTGGGGAAATAATTAACAATGCCTGTCAGAATCGGCAAAGAAGCGATCTTGAAAGAAGAACTCGTCTGGTACGGAGTTAGCCTGCCTGAATACCGAAAAGAATATTAACCTGGATACCAAAATAAATGGTAATACCGGAATAACCATGGCCTGAACGCTGCTCATCAGTCTGAATACCTTAAACCTGGCCTGAATGCCGTAAGCTGCGTCGATCTGAACTTCGGAAGCTTCTTCGATCTGAACATCAGAAAATTTGGTCTGAATGCCCACTTCGGTCTGAACACCGGAAACCTAGCCTGAATGCCGTAAGCTGCGTCGATCTGAACTTCGGAAGCTTCTTCGATCTGAACATCGGAAAATTTGGTCTGAATGCCCACTTCGGCCTGAACACCGGAAACTTGGCCTGAATGCCGCAAGTTGCGTCGATCTGAACTTCGGAAGCTTCTTCGATCTGAACATCGGAAAATCTGGTCTGAATGTCCACTTCGGCCTGAACACCGGAAACCTGGCCTGAATGCCGCAAGCTGCGTCGATCTGAACTTCAGAAGCTTCTTCGATCTGAACATCGGAAAACTTGGTCTGAATGCCCACTTCGGTCTGAACACCGGAAACCTGGCCTGAATGCCGCAAGCTGCGTCGATCTGAACTTCGGAAGCTTCTTCGATCTGAACATCAGAAAAACTGGCCTGAGTGCCACAACTGCTTCAACCTGAACGTCGGAAACTTCTTCGATCTGAACATAGGAAAAACTGGCCTGAGTGCCACAAGTGCTTCAACCTGAACGTCGGAAACTTCTTCGATCTGAACATCGGAAAAACTGACCTAAGTGCCACAAGTGCTTCAACCTGAATGTCGGAAACTTCTTCGATCTGAACATCGGAAAAACTGGCCTGAGTGCCACAAGTGCTTCAACCTGAACGTCGAAAACTTCTTCGATCTAAACATCGGAAAAACTGGCCTGAGTGCCACAAGTGCTTCAACCTGAACGTCGGAAACTTCTTCGATCTGATCATCGGAAAAACTGACCTGAATGCCACATCCGCTGGGGATTATTATTATTTTTTGCTTTTTCTTGAACCCCAGAATCTCTTTGATTTTTTTTTTGCTTTTTCTTGGACCCCAAAACTTTTCCGCGCGAGTGATCCCTGATCACCACATTTGAACCCCGATAACTTCATGTCATTCTTACTGCCAAACAATGAACCTCGTTCTCCATTTGAACCCCAGTCGCCTGACGATAGCTCTCGATCGTCGTTGTGAACCCCGCTCTCCAGAAAACACCCCGTGTCTCCCTTTCTCCATTTGGACCCCGATCTTCGCGTTGATCGCGTAACGTTCTCTGATCTTCATTTCCATCTCCGCCCGATGGAAAATTTTCCTCCAATATCGCACTACTGGGGAACATTGTTGCTCCAACATCATGATAGTAACATCTTCTAACTGACAGAACCAATCCTTAAACGGTAACCACGACTTGAGTCGCGCTGATCGCGTAACGTTCTCCAATCTTCATTTCCATCTCCGCCCGACGGAAACTATTCCTCCAATATCGCACTACTGGGGAATATTGTTGATTCAGAATCACGATGTCGAACTCCTCAGAGTAACATCTTCACCAACCAGCTAAACCACTCCTCAAACGGTAACCACGGCTTGAGGCGCGCTGATCGCGTAACGTCATGATGCTAAACTCCTCGGAATAACATCTTCACCATCCGGCGAAACCAACTCTCAAACGGTAACCACGGCTTGAGTCGCATTAATCCAACGTCATAATGCTAAACTCCTCGGAGTAACATCTTCACCATCCGGAGAAACCAATCCTCAAACGGTAACCACGGCTTGAGACTAGTTTATGTTTGCGATGCTGATGCATGAGTTTGAATTTTTTCAGTGTAATGCTCCATAACCATGGAAATGCTACGCAATGAGCTATGCAATATGTTATTCTTCTCTAAATGATGAATGCATAAAAGGTATCCCCCTCAGGGGACTCTACTGGGGAGCTCGAGGCACTCTGCTGAGGAGCTTGATACCACTCTAATCTCCACCCTACTGGGGAATAGCACTGCTGCTGGGGAAAGAACAACCCTTACTAGGGATGACCTCCGCTGAACCCGATCCACTTGGGGACTTCGATGGGGAAAACAGCTACCAACACACACCTCCGTTGGGGAAACGGCAACCTTCCGACTTGTTGGGGATATAACAATCTCGACAC
The DNA here is from genome assembly GCF_024323335.1 of Lathyrus oleraceus. NCBI lineage: Eukaryota > Viridiplantae > Streptophyta > Magnoliopsida > Fabales > Fabaceae > Lathyrus > Lathyrus oleraceus. Next base: position 9,969,690 of record NC_066585.1, on the reverse strand, counting down.
TGCTAGGGGAAACAACAACCTTCAGGCCTGGCTGCCGAGGAAACACCGATCTCGAACCTGCTGGGGAGATAACAATCCCGATCCTGTTAGGGAAAATACGGAAAACTTCGACACGGAACACCTGTCGACTCGTCGAACGCAGGTATCCACCATCTAACCAAAGTGTTAACTTTCCACTTCTTCAGACTTTGAAGAGTCTTCTTGATTAACACTCAAGGATCGTCGCAATCCTTTCGCCGTCTTTTCACCATTCTTCAATTCCTTGTCCCTGATTGGACTCCACGGGGATCTTTTGTCAAAAAGCTTCACATCACAACCTGCAAGTGAGTGAAAATATCTAACAGCACCTGCAAAAGAGATCGTTAGATAAAAACGTGCCCCAGGCGTGCCAAAATTTCAACACCCAGGTCACTCAACCTTCCGAATAAGATTTCAAGCTTTCAATCTTATAAACATGCATTGGAAGGGACATGTATGTCTCAAAATGCAAAGATTCTTATCAAAATAAACTGATGTTTTTGCAATCAAAGCGGTAATGAAAACAAAAACAAAATTATTTGACTGAATATGCATTTTATTGATTTGAAAAGGTGGCTCATAACTGAGCAATACACAGGAAGCAATTCCTGAAAAGAGGTAATTGCGCACAAAAGGAAAAATCTATCCTAACGGCAATGTGAACCCGCGATCTCATCGAGTTCCAACTCGGTTACACCCCATATGTCCTCAAGACTCTCCGCACTTTCTGCCTTCTGAACAGGACGCTTCCGACCGATCCCTATCGGGGATTATCCATGTCATATCCAAAGCACAAACGATCATGCTAGACGCAGTTGTTCGTTTCAATCCCTCTTTTGCCTAGACCGCCCTTTCGGGTTTTCACTCCACCGGGATACCCTTTTTTGCCCAAGCCGCCCTTGTGGGGTTTTCGACTTGCCGGGTGTACAGTTTTTTCCTTTTTATCCCTAATTTTTGCCCGAACCTTTTTCATTTTTTTTTCGGTTCGCCGGGATGCCCATTTTTGCCTGGACTATTTTATTCTTTTTATCCAGCGGGTCTCTTATACGAAGTATTTTTTAACTGCGTACGCATTCACAGGGGATGGAAAATCTTCGCCATCCATGGTCGTCAACAACAAGGCTCCACCAGAGAAAACCTTTTTAACCATGAATGGACCTTCATAATTGGGTGTCCATTTGCCCCTACGATCGTTCTGAGGAGGAAGGATCCCTTTCAACACCATATCTCCCACATGGTATACCCGAGGTCACACCTTTCAGTCAAAAGCATGCTTCATTCGCAACTGGTACAACTGTCCATGACAAATGGCTGCCAGCCTCTTTTTTTTTCAATCAGGCTCAACTCTTCGTACCGAGTCCTTATCCATTTAGCCTCTTCCAACTCCACGTCCATCAGGACTCTCAATGACGGAGTCTGAACCTCAACCAGTAGCACAACTTCCATTCCATACACGAGCGAGAAAGGCGTTGCCCCAGTAGACGTACGCACCGAGGTTCGATACCCAGGATACAAGCTTCGTACTTGCCACATTGTTGGTGCATTCAAACGTTAGCCGGGCAACAAAAGGAATGTGGGATCCTTTCGGCGTAACCAAAACAGCACCAACTCCACTACCATTCATGTTAACGGCCCCATCAAACATCAAAATCCATTCGGATTCAGGGTCAGACCCCTCCTCCGGGATCGATTCCTCATAATCTTTCGATTTGAGAACCATGATGTCCTCATCAGGGAACTCAAACTTCATCGGTTGATAATCCTCAATGGGTTGCTGGGCGAGGTAATCCGACAATACGCTCCCCTTTATTGCTTTTTGAGAGGTGTACTGAATATCGTATTCAGTCAAAAATCATTTGCCATCTCGCAACCCGTCCGGTCAATGCTGGCTTCTCAAATGTATACTTGATCGGATCCATCTTGGAAATCAATAAAGCGGTATGAACCAGCATATATTGTCTCAGTCGGCGAGCAACCCATACCAAAGCACAATAAGTTTTCTCGAGTAGTGAATATCTTGTTTCACAGTCGGTAAACTTTTTGCTAAGGTAGTAGATTGCATGCTCTTTTCGACCAGACTCGTCATGCTGCCCCAGTACACACCCCATAGACCCCTCGAGGACCGTCAAGTATAGAATTAACGGTCGTCCCTCCACAGGAGGCATCAGAATCGGAGGCTCCAACAAATATTCTTTTATCTTTTCAAATGCCGCTTGGCAATCATTATTCCACCTGACCGTTTGATCTTTTCTCAACAACTTGAATATGGGTTCACACGTGGCTGTTAGATGAGATATGAACCGTGAACTGTAGTTCAATCTATCTAAGAAACCACGAACCTCCTTTTTTGTTCTCGGTTCAGGCATTTCTTGTATCGCTCTTTACTTTAGCAGGATCGACCTCGATTCCTCTTTCACTCACAATAAACCCCAGTAACTTACCGGACCGCACTCCGAAAGTGCACTTATTCGGATTCAACCTCAGTCTGAATTGTCTCAATCGGTCAAACAACTTGGCCAGATCTACCAGATGCCCCTCTTCTGTTTGGGGCTTTGCTATCATGTCATCAACATAGCATTCGATTTCATGATGAATCATATCATGAAACAAAGTTACCATAGCCCTTTGATACGTGGCACCGACGTTCTTGAGACCGAATGGCATCACCTTATAACAAAAAGTGCCCCATGATGTGATGAACGTTGTTTTCTCCATATCATTTGGCGACATTTTAATTTGATTATAGCCAGAAAAGCCATCCATGAAGGAAAACACCGAGAATTGAGCTGTATTATCTACCAACACATCAATGTGAGGTAATGGGAAATCATCTTTCGGGCTAGCTCTATTCAAATCCCGGTAGTCCACACACATCCTCACTTTCCCATCTTTCTTCGGGATTGGCACAATATTCGCGACCCAAGGCGGATAATTAGTGACAGCGAGGAAACCAGCATGCAACTGCTTATGTACTTCCTCTTTAATTTTCATGGCCATCTCAGGTCGAGTTTTGCGCAACTGCTGCTTCACTAGAGGACAATTTGCTCTCAATGGTAACTTGTGCACAACGATATCGGTATCCAACCCTGGCATATCCTGATAAGACCAGGCGAAGATATCAACATACTCTTTCAACAAGGCTACCATTCTTCTCTTGACATTCACCTCCAAAGCAGCCCCAACTTTCACTTCTTTTCTGACCTCCTCGGTGCCCAGATTCACAATATTGACTTGCTCCTCGTGCGGTTGAATCACCTTCTCCTCTTGTTTCAACAACCTGACTAATTCCTCCGGCAGTTCACAATCGTCTTCACCTTCTTCTTCGGCATGATAGATCGGATTGTCGAAGTCATATGAGGGTGTAACAGAATTATTATCAATGAGATCCGGAGAATACAAAAGTCGGAACGAAGCCAATCAAAAGGAAGGAAAAATGAAAATAAACATTGCCATTTTTATTTTTATTTTTGTTAAACTGCAAAAATAAATGAAAAATAGGGAACACCGCTTTTAATGCGAAAAACATCATTTTATTAATGATGCAAAATGTTGCAAAATGAAACACATGAGGTGGCCCTTACAATGAACCATTACGTTTCGGGCAAAACGTATGGCTTTCATGCAAACAGTATTGAAAAACAGAAATATTACTCTTCACGTAGAGTGACAGTGATGATCTTTTCGGCCTTCCAGTTCTGGACCTCCATCTCTGGTACGCACGGTTTTATCTACGAGTCAAGCTCACAGTCACTGTCAGTCTCTTCACCCACAGCCAATGGGGTCTTCAACTGATCCACATCCGTCACCCAGATTTTACCTTCATCCTCAAAAACTACACCCACCATCATCTGATCATGCGCCGGCATGAGAGTAGCATTAACATTTAGTGATAGTGTAAAATTGATGGCTTTGGAATCCACAAAGTCTTGGACGACATGCTTAAAAGCTTTACAACCCTCCACATTATGCCCGGGGGCACCAAAATGGAACTCACACTTGGCATTCTCATCATAGCTTACGGGCCTCTGATCTAGTCTCAACGGAGCTAACGTCCTCAACTGTACCATTCTGAGATCCTTCAACTTCTTCAACAAAAGAGCATACGTCATGGGTGGCTTATCAAACCGACGATTTGCCATCCTTCCTCCCACTTGGTACCCAGCTCTCTGTGTTCTCTGTTGAGGGGGCTGATGCTGCTATTGTACCGATTGATTACCAGCAAGACTCGTTACTGCAGCAGTGTGCTGGTAGTAATGATTCCTACCATGTCCTCTTTGGGCATACACAGCACTAGTGTCACCCTCCTTCTTACGCTGACCGTTCCCAAAGGGCTTCTTTGATCCAGACGACGAAGCATTTCCCTGTATCTCCCCTATTCTCAGCCAGCTTTCAATCCTCTCGACCTTCTCGACGATTGCTTTCTGCCCCAAGGCGAACCCTTGCATGATGTTGATCAACTCACCCATCTTCTCTTTCAGCTCGAGAATGTCTGTGTTGGGTATATCCATCAATTTGGATTTGTTGCGTCTGGTAGGGTATCTGTACGGACGAGCTACGTGCAGAGGGATGATTCTACGTGTGCGAGCAGTGATTCCTAAGTCAATCAAACATGTTAGAAACTGACACCTGCAAAACAGAAGACATGTTATTATGACTCACGCATGAATGCAATGTCTATCCGTATGAGGAACATTCTGTCTTTCGATTCTGGCTTCATCAAGACGAGTAATAATTTGACAATAATATTCTGACATCAGGATGTCGCTCAACCAAAATCTCAATCGAGAATGTACCCTGATTATGGATAGACATGAGTTGGATGCGAATGAATGCAAAATGGGAATGATGCAGATGCATGAATGCAAGTCACAGTGCCATCCTCCAAGTCATCTGAACACCAACTGTACGGAAGTTCCGGTCTCAGAACTGATCACAACCATATGAGGGACTAGGTAACCACAAATCCAACTCGGGGTTCCGAAATAAACGGAACCGGAGGATATACCACCATCATCACTGGAAAACCACTGAACTGATAATAACATGAACCTCTGAACAAATAACTTCAAATTCAACTCGGGGATCCGAAATAAACGGAACCTGCTGATAAATACCACGGACAGAACTCCGGCGTCTCAGCAATAAATATCCATAATCCAACTGAACCAAAGTCACCATCAGAGAGTCACCAACAGAATCTGCATCTGTAGGAATCAAACCCTCCCCTCACAGGTGAATTCTAACAAGGTCATCCTAAGGCGGATAATGGTCTCGACAATCAGACAAGATACTCAACGGGTTTGCCCTTTCGGGTGTGCCGTTGCAGCTCTCATAAAATCATCTAAACCAAAGATCCGGGAAAGAACGGTCACCGAAGTCAACAGCTCAAAAGAGGTAACCCAACCAAAGTGGACTACTCCACCCGGAAGAGCTCTCTCAGATGAACCTCGTCCGGCTGTGGTATGTCACGTCGCAACAACATGTTGATCCAACATGTGAGGAAACGTGAGACCACGCTAATCCTAGGTGTATACTCGGGCCTGGGTTTTAGCCCCACTTAAAACACCCACCCCAAATCAAAAGAACCAACCTGTCCAGAATCCAGCACAATGATAATATGATGCATGCAAACATATATGCAAATATATACAATCACAGTATAATAATCATAAATGCAATAAATAAAGCAGCAAAAGCAACCAAAACTATCCTAGAGAGCGCTAGGATTGACTCGCTTAGGGAAGATGGACCAGCAAGAGGTCAACTTCTTTTAATCCCCAGCAGAGTCGCCAGTTGTCGTAACACGAAAAACAACCGGCAGAAAAAACACAGAGCCGCCACCGTGCATTATTTATCCCAAAGGAGGGAAAGGAAACGCTCGAAGTAAACCTGAAAAAGGGAAAGGAATGGTCTTACGACCAGAGATTGCAAGGTACGGGAGTCGGTTACGCAAAGGGAATGTATTAGCACCCCTCACGTCCGTCGTACTCGACGGGATCCATGCTCAACAAGATAGGAAAAGGTTGCTAATAAACTACTCAAAGAATGCACACGCACTGGAATAACAAAACAGGTGAAAGAAGACGGGGGAAGGGGACTCGGCAGGATGTCGCATCCTAGGCCTACGTAGTTTGTCAGAAACAAACATCAGAGTCAACGTAGTTCGGGGAAACGGGAAACATGCTCGCTAGGATATCGCACCCTATGCCTACGTATCTTCTCTATCCAGAGAAGAATCAGAACACTCGTAGTTCGGCTAACGCGCGCCGAAATAAAACACAACACAGAGACGTTGAGACGTCAAAAGAAACTCAACAAGGAAACGGAATGCCAATAGCTGGACTTATATCCGACTCCAAACAAAGGCAAACAAGGAAACGGAATGTCAATAGATGGGCTTACATCCATCTATAAACAAAAGCAAACAGGAAACAGAATGCCAATAGATGGTCTTACATCCGACTCCAAACACACACAGTCGCTAACCAGTGAACACCAAAGAAGAAAGTTCTCCGATTGGCAAACTAAAAGGGAGTCTAGAACTCGAGCCTAATAGCTGTCACACAAGCACCAAGAAGACGTTGAGACGTCAAAAGAAACAAAGAGGTTGAACACACATACTAAAAGGGAGTCGGGAACTCGGACCTAATAGCTGTCAAGCAAAACACACTCAAAAAAAGAAAAAGGGTGCCCGGAGAGATCTCGCACGATCTCCTGCCTACGTATGTCATCTGGTATGAGAATCAGGGCGACGTAATTCCCCTTAACAAGGGAGAAACTCTCTTAACTAGAGACCAAGGGAATAACGAACTAAAAGGGAGACTGACTCGAGCCTAATAGTCGTCATGCAAATTATAACCCTAGGTTGAGGTCTCTAACAAGAGTTTGACTCACACAGGAAGTGAGTCAACTCAAGTTTATCTCTACCTACGTTCAACTTCCTCGAAAGTTGATCATACGACTCCTACAGAACAGGAGATAAGAAGTGGAAAGAAGATAAACATATCAAAAGTAATCATCACACTCTACACACAAACAAGAGGCTCAGACAAATGGTTGGGCTTTAGTCAAGGGGTCATATTAACCTCGACAAACAAGCCAAAACTGTATGGGTGTCTGAAGCTCTTAACCACTGACATTGACCGTCAGGGTGAGCAGATGAAAGGTAATGAGGATTAGACCTCATAGCTCTTAACTTTGGCCTAGGTGAGCTCAAATCAAAGAAAGCGTGGGGGTCCAGAAAGAGGGACCCTATTCCACTTGACTGACTCTATACAAGGATCTTGGGTTAGGTTCAAGAGCATTAGCACGTAGTGTGAGCATATTGAACGACTCAACGATTAATAGGGGATTGATTGCTAATCCCTTCTATCTGTCAATTACCTCTTCACTTAGGAGGACTTAACAAGTAACATGCCTCGACAATGAGGTCTTTGGCACAAATATAAACAAACACAGTCATTGCCTCTTAAGGAGGACTTCAGCCAAACGCCTGCCAAAAAAGCGACAGGGCTTCCAGACTACATGGAGTGAGAGAATGGTTACCTAGGTGGTAAACCAACCACAAACCAAAGCAAAGCTCAAGCAAGAGCTAAAAGCGACTAATGTACCTGTACAAAAGCCCAAACAGTCAATATTGTATTCAGAAAATCAAACAGACAACAGTGGAATCATCCAACAATTATACACAAGGTAAGTCTCAAATGCAATCACCCAAGTGAGTCCATCACATCAAGGGACCTACAACACAACAAAGGTTAGTGAACAAAGCAAATGGCATCTCAAATGATGAGGCCACACCAATCGTTAGTGCTAAATACCTAATACCTGAAACACAAAACACAATTGGTGAGTACAAACCACTAGTACAAAGACTAGGGTCAAAGGCAAGTCAAAAGACCAAAACAGAAGTCAATATTTCACATGAAGCACATTTAAACAAACAAGAAAGAGTCCTCAAAAGGACCAAAGCCAAATCAAAAGGCAAAGCCATCAAATGATCAAGATAAATCAAAGGCAAACAATGTGATCAAAATTGGATATCAAACATAGAAAATCCACATTAAAACAGAAATATATCCAATGATCATGAAATTTTTTATACAAGCTTATCATGTTAAGAATGAACATCATACAAAAAATCAACTCCATAAGAGATCAAATGGCATATGAATGAAAATGTACAAATGCAACATCAAATATTGTGACACAAATTGTCACACCAAATGTTCATGTGTCTAAAACAGTGATGGTAAATGATAAAAATGCCAAACCAAAGCCAAAAAATCGCAACATGAGAGGGGATCAAACATGCAAAAATTCAAGCAAATTGGACAAATCATGAGCATATTACAAAACAATGAATCCAACATGTCAATATAACATCATGTGCAAACAAACAAATCATCATTAAAAATCCAGAAGTGCAAAAATCATGAAATAAACATCAAAAAATAATAAACATCAACACAAGCATGTGGAAAAAAACTAGAATCAATTTGCATTATTCTACCATTTTTTATGGTTTTTAGAAGTTGGAGAAAATATTTGAAATAACAAAAGAAACATGGAAAACGAAAACCAAATGAAAATTAGAGTATGCCTCAGCTAGAACTTGAACACAGGTTAACAAGGTCCACAAGAGGCGCTCAACAAAATAAATTTCAGAAAACACCTTGCCAAGGATCGAACACAGGAAGCAAAGGTCAAAAACAAGCGCTCAACATAAATTCCATTGGAAAATCAGAAAAACACCTTCGCCAGGATTCGAGCACAGGAACATCAGGTCAAAAGCGCGCTCAAAAATGAAAATCAGAAGCGCATACATGAGGGATCGAACAGAGGTTCACGTGGTTGAAGGCGCTAATGGCAAAACGCAGTCGTTTTGTGCTTGAAACCCTAGGCCACTTGCAGGCGGTGGCGGACGGCTGAAACAACTGTCTTCTCCGGCCAGCCAGGCGGAGCGCCACCGTCAAATTTTGCAGAAATTCACGTGCCTTATATCATTCGAAAGGCCTTGCTACGAGGAATCCAAATCCATGATTACTAAGCCTGATTCCTAATATATTTTTTGGAATGGCAGTGTCCAAAGTCACGTGTTAAAGGTTCCAAACGTCCAGATCTGCTCCAATATGATTGATTAGAAGCTTTGTGTATAAAGAAGCACTTGAATCCACCTGAATCTTGTTGAATTTCAAGCTTCCATTGATATGCTCATGTGCTTGAACAGCTTCAAAACCAACTCAATTGCCATGAATTATGGATGATTCCTGCTCAAAATTCCATGAGGATGAAGGATCTATGAAGAAATCTTGTGGTTGTGTGAAGAATTTTTAAAATCCAAGGACAGAGAGTTTTAGAGGGAAAGATGAATTCTAGATCTAGAATTGTGATTATGAGCAAATTCTGTTATGATTATCTATTTATACCATGTACTAATCACTTTGCTAATCCCACTTAAGCTTGGTTAATTAAAATTAGTGAAATAAGAGGTGTTTTGCAAAAAAATGAATAATGCTCCATTATGCCCATGCAACACGTGAGTTTTCTCATGCAAAAGCTTGGATTCACTTAAAACCAACCAATAAACATAGTGCAAGTGGTATTTTGATTGTATGATTATCCAATTTTGAATTATCACTTTTCCCTCCAAAATATACATGAATGAACATATGATCATATGAACTTTTTTCATGCAATGCAATGGTTGATTTAGAAAGTATTGGTCATGACAAACATTTTGCAAAAAGAGTGGACCAATTTGGAGTTTTGAATCAAAAGTTATGCCATGTTGAACCTCCATATACACTTTGTGATCATTTGGCCATAACTCCTCAACCAATCATCAGATGGACATGATATATGACTTTTTAAAAATAGGAGAGAAATATCTTCAACTTTCATGTTAACCAAAAATTCATTTGAAGCCTCTTTGATATTGGAAAGTTAAGTTGAATGTGAACCAAAAACTTGCCATTTTTGGAAACTTGAAATTACAAGTCACTTTCCACTTTGGGAAACTTTTGCCTTGACTTCAAATTCTTCAAGATAGATGTTTGAAATGACAAATGAACCTCTTTTGAACATGATTGAGATGTTGAAACTCATTTCCCCACCTCAAAGCCCTCAGTTGACTGCACAGTTGACTTTCTGGTCTTCAGATGACCCTGCAATGCCCTGATCAATTTGAGCCTCCAACACTTGGGGAAATGGCTCAGAAATGCAACCCTAGCTCTTGTAAGCTCAATATAATCATGTGACCTCCATCTCAATAAAAATACCTCATCTCCTTGAGAAACCCTGGATGGCAGACTGACACTGATTAGGGTTGACCAGAGGTCAAAACCCTAATCCTAAGGAACCTGAGCATGCATAATGAAGCCCTTGAGGATGATAGAACCATGATGATGGTGATATATCCTTGCACACAAGATAATGCTCAACCTCCTTGAAGAACCAAGAAAACCCTAACTGAATTGCAAACCCTCAGATGGTTGATGATCAATTTAAAGAAACCCTCAGGCTTGAATCATGCAACTTCCAATCTTCTGAAAAGACTTTGGAGAATGACTTCATTATTTTCAGATGATATGCAATATGAAAATGCCTAATGTCCTAAAATATGAAATGCAATGAGCTAAACCAGTCCCAAGAGAGGAGGGCAAATTTTGAGGTGTTACAATATTGACAAGACTTGATTGGATAAACCAAGAATCAAGGGTTTGTTGTAAGTCACGAGCATGGAGTCTGGGTAAGAACCATCCCAAAGGAGTGAACTAAAGATAAAAATCTGTTATCATGTTCTAAAAAGTTCCCAAAGTCTTAATTCCATCTATCGGATATTACATGTTAGGATGACTGACTCATCAACCCATAATATTCTCAAGAGAAACTCGTCTGAGTGTAGTATTGCGTAACAACTGTTATAAAGTCTACACTTGATCAGTCTCCGCACTACATCCTAAATAGGCTAAGAGGGGTAAATGTTCTACGATCCTCAGCTTCTCGGACCCCAAATTAGAGATAGTAATGCCTAACCACAAATACTTGTGTGACATTTCCAAATCCAAAAGGGTCTCCACTGAGCAAATGGATCTCAAGCCAACTTGTTAAGGACTACTCCATACAAGTCGAACATGACTATATCATCCTCCTATCTTAATTGCACTCAAGTTCAGGTTAGAACTTATCTCACCACTCAGAGATCACCAAGCACAACAAGCACATTATATCATACAAACAAATATACATACATCAATTATATACAATTATATACACACAAAAAAGTAAGCTAAACTCATTGGAGACTACTCCCCAGCAGAGTCGCCACTTGATTTCTGTAGCGGTAAATTCATGATTATCAAGCTATGGATAAGCAAGACATCAATAAAATCAGAGTCGCCACTGCGCTTTTATTGTTTCCAAGGGAAAAGGGAAAAGTACGAACAAAACCCAAAAAAATAAGAAGTTTTCAAATCAAAACTAATAAAATGTCAGAGATTATAGGTAAGGGGGTTGGTTACACAGAGGGAAGGTGTTAGCACCCAGAGTGTCCTAGGTACTCTTAGGGAGCCCTTTTTTGTGTGCATATGTATTTTGTACAAAAATGATGTTTACAAACAAATAGAATGGGGGGATGAGAAAAGAATTCATTAATTATATTTTTGTGTTTGACGAGACCTTTGGACTTGTGCCTACGTACCAACATAAAAATGAGGGATCAAAACCTCGTAGTTTGCGGTATTAATTTCAAAGTGAGTGAGTTGTTTTTAATAAAATTTTAAGTTTAATAAAGGCACAAAGGCCTAAAAAAGTTTGAATGAGTGTTAGTTCTTTTTGGCTTTTGAAATTTAGTCAAGTATAGTTAAATCCATTTACAAAATTTGTTTAAGAAAAAAAGAGTTTGAAAATGCAATGGCATAAGGCCAAAGTTTCTAGTTAGCAATATGGTCTAAGTTTAGAAAAAACCAAGCACAAGCAAAGAAGTTTTTAAAATGAGGGAGAGATTTTTGAAATTAAAGAAATGGTGAGGAGATGAAGAGACTAATCCTAAGCACAAATTTAAAAGTTGAGAGTTGAAAAGATCTGATCAATGGGCGGTACTCCAATAGACAAGAATGTCATATAGAAACCCAAATTCCCTTGGGCATTAGAATCAAGCAACAAACCATGCACAATATATCAACTTGAGGAGCAAGGCATCAAATAAAGATAGCCACATCCAAGCTTAGCAACTCCATGATATTCTTCAAATTTGCCCATGTAGCAGATGAAATCCACAAATCACAGGTTCAAACTAACAACTTCATAATGATCATGTTGCAGATGAACTCAAATGGATCTTCAATAATGTATCAGATAAAGTTTCAAATTGCAAACACTTACTTTCATAAAAGTTGGTATTGGCCAAGTCTTTTGCATAGGGAGTGTTGCCTAAATTCTAAGTCCAATTGTCTCAGATCAAACCAACAGTCCACACAAGATATTTTTTTGGGTTTTTGTTCTATTATGTACATTAATGGTCAAAGACCACATAAATAAAACACAATATACACAAACAAGATATATCACACAATATGGTCCAAGTGGACAAAGTGAAAATGACATTAACATAAACAATTAAAATGGTATGAATAAGGCTACAAAAATAAAGTGCATTAAGGTAAATGACTTGAAATTAAATGTTAGTTGTTAATGAGTTAGAAGTTAGTATTGTTTTTGCTTTTGCTTTTTATTTTAAGTCATTCTTTGGAGAACACTCAACCCACTTATCACAAGCATGAATCCTTGAACCAAGACATCTTCCAAAGGAAGGAAAAAAGGCCAAGTTTCCACACAATACCATGAAAGAGGGGAGACTTACAATCTCACTAATTAGAATGTTATGCCTTTTGTGTCAAAATTTAGCGCTATGTTAAGCAATCGTAATTGGACTTATGTAGAAGTCACAACTATTTGAGGCCGAGCAATAGAATTTTGGTGTTAATGCATGTTAGATACATAGTATAATGCATTATACTCATGAAGCATACCACACACGAAAAGAATATGCAAAAATGGTGGCCTATTCTCATCCATACTTATGTTGATTTTGCAATCAACTAACCTTAGGATATAGAGATATCATAGGTCCATGGCATGAATGCATAAATAAGGGAAATGAGATGAAGAGGGAGGGGAAGTGGAACAAACTCAACTTGAACAAGGGAGGACTTTTACCAAATTAAGATCATCCATTCATTTTGGGAGTTGGAATGTACATTCCATCAATCCCATAAATCCAATGATCTTAACCTAACAAAGTCAAATCAACATTAACCAAGGCCCAACAACACAAGTCAAACTTACAAAGTTAACCTAAATATGGTTTGTCAAATTCCTAAAACTTCATCAAAACACCAAAGAAATGACCATGAGATTTATCATAGGTCAAAGGACCTTGGAGAAAAAATTTCAGAATTTTTAGAAACTTAAAAGTATTTTTAAACAATTAAAAATATCTACAAAATCAATTAAATTATGAAAAATATTAATAATGATCCAAAAAATATTTTAATTCAAAATATGAAAGAGAATTTTATTTAATTTTTTTGGGTGAAACTCTCATATTTTTTGGATCAATATTAAAATTAATATGAATTAATGAAAATCAAAAAAATAAAATGAAAATAAGAAAATACAAAAAACGTAGACCACTTGATCTCCCTCATTAATTGAGGTGGCAAATCAAGTGGCCACAAACGCGCGTTCCATGATGGAACTTAGTCACCGCGCTGCACAAGTGGTCATCCAAACCAACACGTGAGATTAAAACAATTTGAACTGAATTAATGGCTCAGAACCTTGCCACCTCGCTGCCGGAGCAAATGGCCGGTCACCTTCTCAGGCGAACCTCGCCGGACTGGTTCAGTCATCACCATGATCAAAATGAAAAAAGAGGACATGATCTGAAAGAAAAAATGGTGTAGAGCATGAATCTAACCTCAATTTTAACTAACTCTGAATATATAGAAAGATATGAGGAGTTGAATTTTGAGGTGTGTCAACTAAGTTGCTTCGATTTGACCTAAAAGCAACTCAATCTTCTTGCCTACATTGGTAGGACTTCAGACAACCAAAGATCCAAGATAATTAATGAGAATTGAATGAGAATCGAAGAGAAGAAAAATTCTGGAAAATACCTTCAATACTATGCAGAACTTTCTCTTCCTTGCTTCAACTCTTGTTTGATCTTGCTCCAATGACTTGCAGAAGTGGATTAGGAATGGAAAGAAGCTTTGGATCCTGGAGTTTTTGAATCTACAAACAGTAAGATTCAAACTCAATTTTCAACTGAAAATTATCAGATTTTCCTTTGAATTGTGAGGGTTTGAAGAGAGGGGGCAAAGTTGGCGCGCAAGGATCCTTTCAAATGAGCTCAAAGGGTCCATATTTATAACATTTGGAAGTGTTATTTGCACACTTAAATTTTCTTCCGAATTTGAAAATGTCATGCACAAGCTTTCATGGGCGTGTACAGGCCCATGAAGTAATCCAATTAAGTCCAAATGCATCTGAAATGAGGTTGGAATGAAGCTTGAATTGCAAGGCAATGTTATGTGATCATTTGAATTTTGATTTCCACCAATGATGCAAGCCTGTTAAAACCATGTGCAACCCTAGTAAACTTGGTCCAAAATGAATGAACTAGGACTCTTTGAAAAGCTTAGATCAAGAGGAACAACTCTTATGTTGAACACTTTTCCATTTGGAACTTGTATCAAGGTGAATTTTGATGTGGAAGTTTGGAAATTTCAACATGTTGAAAATGTTTCTAAGTGTCAAGTCATATACCTCAATGTTCCACCTTACTAAACTTTTTATATGAGCTCAAAATGAGAAAAGTGTCTTCATAAAAGTTGTAACTCTTTCAAAGGCCTTAAAAATGGTCACCAATTTGACATAATTTGGATTTATAATGATAGAGTTATGTATTTCTGAAGTTGATGAAAGTCACTTGTTCAATGGTATTGGTCCAAAATGACCTATAATGTATCCTTATATCACATGCTCATAAAAGTTGATTTAACTTTCACTCAAAACATAAAATTTGAAGTAGAAATCTTGAATTTTATTTTGAAACTTGTAAATATTTCATCTCATGAAAATCGAGCAAGTTATAGCCTTAGGAAGTTGACTTTCAAATTAGGGTTTAGACAAAATGACCTATAATGTTTCAACATAGAAAATAACTTTCCAAGCAAAAATAGCTCTAAACATCAACATGAAAGTTGTTTGGAATGTCATTTAGAGTAACTTTTGTCTTGGAATCATTTTCATATGATGAAAATTGTAGGAGATAAAGTCTAGGGAGACCTAATTTTGATTAGATGAATTCATCTGGCCAACCACCATCAACCCACTTGCTAACTTGCAATTCTCTTGACTTTTTAGGCTAATGGTGGATCATATATGCATAATATGATGAATTTTGAAGTGTCCCTTGAGAAATTTGATCAGTTGATGAAGAAGCTTATTGAAGAAGTTACTCAAGATACTCAGATGAACCAGGGTTTCCAAGGCAAACCAAATCCAAACTCTTGAAGAAATCTTGATCAAAATAACATGTAGAGATCATTGGGACTCATATATGATACTTAGAAACATTGTGGGTCATTCCTTGGTTTTGTTATTAGCCATGAGGGTCTTAAACCCTATATATGAACTTGATAGATCAATGAGGATCATGCCCTACCTACAAAAGAGTTGGGCAAATGCAAAGACATATTTTTGGCATTTTGGTTAGTAAAATGATAATATACAAGTATGATACAATCACATAGTGCTTGGTGATCTCTCCCAAAATAAACCCAACGAAAGAGGGGTAAGGGAATGCCAAGATGTGATCTCAATGCTAATGCATATGATGAAATTGCATCAGGGATCTTAGGGTCAAAATTGGGGTCTTACAACAGTTCTTTGGAGACAGTGGTAAAATATTTGCTTATCAATTTTTGTCTCACATTGATTGTTTTACTAATAATGTAAATGTTTATATAGCTCATATACACATGACATGTTATCAATTGGTGTTGGACCGATATTCAAAATTATTGGGTTTAGGCCCATAAATATGTTTTAAATATTTTAATTAATTAATTAAAAAAACTTAATTAAAAGTATTAAATATTGATTTAGTTAAAACCATTATTAAATATTAAATTAGTTAAAAACATATTAATTAATAAAATATTTTAGTCATCCTTGTCAGTTAATTACAAATAAATTTTGTATCATAATCATTATTGTCATGTATGCAAAAGTGGAGGGGGTCACAAAAATCCAAAGGTCATCAAAATTAAAGGACCAGAATCGTTGATTTTGTAATAGGGGGACCAATTGTTTAAAACCTCCAAATTAGGGAGACCAAAAGTGCATTTAAGCCTATTATAAATAACAAGGAGTTTTAAAAATAATAAACTAAAAGTGAATTGTTAAATCAAATCGTTGGTCGCCTACTCTTTTGCTTAAGATGTCCAATTGACTTTGCATGCTCCAAGAGTTGGTGGGGTCAATCTACTCAACTCATTATAATCTCGTATAGTATAAAAGAGAGATTAAGGTGGATTAATCCCTCGACTTATTAATAGTTAGCCAACAATTACAATGATGATATAGACAATTTAAACCCAACTATCACAATGTTTGCTACTCTTGCACTCATAGTTCACTGAGTTTTCCATTAGCCTTTAACACATTTGATTCATGCTCCCTAGGAACACGACTTATCACGGCTAATATAAATTTGTTTACTTACATGTGTCTATGTCATACCCCAAAATATGCCCTCCCTTTTTCATTCTTCATCCAACCTTTGACTTAAGATTCATATGTACTCATTCATGTGCATTATTCATTCATGTTAATACTTTCTAACAAGCATCACAAATTCAAAGCTCGTGGTTAATTAAAACTAGGGTTTTGTTTGAGGATTGGAGTTTGGCTTATATTATGAGGTGAAACCCTAATTTCACGCCCTTTTGAACCTTGGTTCAAGAAGATTACAATCATGACATTTATTTATGTATTTAAAATCCTAAGTCTTGAGTTTACTATTCATTGACCTCATGAGTTTTTATTTGATCACCCAGACCCTAGTTCTTGACTTTGGGTATTATTCATTTTACTTTGAGTGGTTATGAAACCATAACTCCATGAGCCAGTTGTATGGATTGGCTTGAAGAGCATTATTGCTTGGATCATATGGCTTGCAACTCTAGCTTTCTTGGTTCATATCATTGAAGATTCTTGTCTATATAATTTGGTTTATGTATAGGCTTAAGGCCATAGTTAAAGGTGTTAACCTTTGGTGACCATGTTAATATTGTGCTTAACCCTAAGTCATGCGTTGGGGTACTTGGCCCTTAGGGTTTGATTCATCACCTGGTTTTTGTTTAGTATATGGTCATTGACTCATTTGGTACCTGACATTGTTGCATTCATATCAATCATGGTTCATTCAATTCCATAGTAGTCATTTTGCATCCTTCATTCAATGGTGTGTCCATGTGCATTACATTGTACACTCAATTACATTTATTGACTAAGTTGACGTTTGGTCAACTATTGACTTTTTGGTCAACCAGTTGACCAAAGTCAACCGACCAAATCTTGATTGTCTTAAGTACACATATTAATTCATTTCATTTTCTATGGTTATTTTTCACTTATGTGATTCTTGTTTCATTGCATTAATAAAGTGCATTTAAGATTCAATTTGAAGTGTGCATTATATTATAAAACTTACATTTGTAGAATTTGCATACCTAATTTGAAATGGGAAGATAACCAAAACACATTCCATAATGTAACAATGCACCATACACTAGTTATTGCAAACTCAAGCATAAAATTTAATAACACATTCCATAACACATGCTTATGTTTTCTAATGGCTCAGTCAATATCACCCTACAGAACTTTCTAAACATCACCTTGCAAGATCAATATCAACCTGCAGAACTTTCTAAACAGAGTGAAAACAGGATTGTTCCATAACTAACATCACTCTGGAAAATCCATTCTAACAAATCGCAAATTGGAAACCAAAGAATTAACATAAATCACGACTAATAGAACAATTTATTTCACTTGAACCTACAATAGAATTCAGAATTTACATTTTCATTTAATTTCAGTTTCAATTTCATTTAAGTTGAAAATTTAAACTAACCCCCAAATCTCTAACAAACTAATGAATTATCAGTGGATTTCAATAAAAATTTCAATTTCATTTCTAACAAAATTTGCAGAGCTATAAATTCGTCAAGTTTTCACCAACTCAGGTCACAATTTCATTCCAGATACTCATTCAATCGTAGAACCTCTCACTCTCTCAATCTCTTTCACTCTCAGTTTCATCTATCTATCTATCTATCTATCTATCTATCTATCTATCTATCTATCTATCTATCTATCTATCTATCTATCTATCTATCTATCTATCTATCTATCTATCTATCTATCTATCTATCTATCTATCTATCTATCTATCTATCTATCTATCTATCTATCTATCTATCTATCTATCTATCTATCTATCTATCTATCTATCTATCTATCTATCTATCTATCTATCTATCTATCTATCTATCTATCTATCTATCTATCTATCTATCTATCTATCTATCTATCTATCTATCTATCTATCTATCTATCTATCTATCTCTCTCTCTCTCTCTCTCTCTCTCTCTCTCTCTCTCTCTCTCTCTCTCTCTCTCTCTCTCTCTCTCTCTCTCTCTCTCTCTATCTATCTATCTATCTATCTATCTATCTATCTATCTATCTAAGCTCCCTCTCTCTCAACCTCACATGAACCTCACAATCAATCTGCAATCACAAAATTCATCAATTCACGACCATGCAAACGCAAGGAAGAAGAAGAGTGAGGAAGGAACGTGAATAAGAATATATTGAAGAAGAAGCAGAGAGAGAGCGAGGAATCGAGCAAGAAGAGGAACATACCTATTGTTCACCAGAAAGTCACAGTGCCAGAACTTTGAGTCTGTGTGTGCAATTAACTCGATTCAACAAATTTATAAATCTGGTGAGTTCTTCTTGTTTTAATCCATGATTTATATTGGTTTCACGATATGATGCAATTGCATTTCTACATATGGATGAAGTTTACACTCACTGGTAAAGGTTTTGGTTTGATCACGATGGTGTGATGAAAAATGATACATCATGTATAACTATTATGACCGAATGAGAAGTAATCCAAAAGAGATTTTTGAAAGCTGACGACATCATGAAATTGCACACAAAAGAGCATCTAAGGAATATTTCATATCTAGAAACAACGTATTTGAGACCACCGTCAGAACTGCTTAAAATAAAGGGTGCCCCTAAAAAGGTCAAACCAACGCATAGTGACAACTTTACGAGATAATTTCCTTCATACTTTGAACATGTTGACGAAAAATGTGGTTTTTAAGCTGTTTCGGGTTTGCTCGGTAAATGAGATAATGACCACCAATTTGTGGTTATACAAGAATTAACGACGCATATGGAATTATACACGTCGCTATACGGGAAAAAGGAAAATTGCAATGCAGTTCTCAATGCTCTTGTTCCTTGTGTTATTGGTCCGACATCGTTTGAAAATTGATGCGTTTCCCTGAAATGAGACATATTATAGCAAGTGTTTATAATATGGTGATCTGAGAAGGTACGACTTCTCCAAAACATTTTTTCCACTTCAAAGTTGCAACCTCAAAATCCACCCAGACGCATCATGTGTATTAGGTGGCTTTCAAAAACACAATATTTTGTGCAAGTTTGTTAGAAATCGGTATACCAAAGAAATCAATGAAGTGAACAACACATTTTATAAAAGATATTGAAACTTAGGCAAATCACTTTGTGAAAAGGATGGAAAAGTTCACCATGTTTAGCGACATTGAAAGAGAATCAAATAAAGAAATGTCAAATAAGGATCCACCAATAGGTTTAGGTAGTGACATATGTTTCAATCCATTTTAGTTTTTTTTTAAACAATGTAACTCATTTTTTGTATGTAATATTGTTAATGATGTAATTTCAATTTAATATGAGACATATGTAATGCATATTCTACTTCAATGTTATAGAAATTGGGAGAATTTTTGGACAAAATTTATGTTGCAAAAAATATACTGGTTTTGTGAGAACTTCTGGGTGAGTCCGGATATGCATTTTCGGACACATCCCATTTTAATTGTAAAAGAAAAGCAAACCATGAGATTTTACTGATGTGCATCTTTGTAAAAGTAAATAGCATATCCAGATATGCATATCCGAAATGTGTACCGATGAAAAAAAATATGATTTCTAATGTTCAAATTATTTTAAAACTTGTACAAATAGGGTATTTCGTTCCATTTTCTTTACAAAAACCAGAATTAATACATATCCTCGTTTTGCATTTGTGTATTTCAATGACGCAAATCTCACACTTCAATTTAGGGTCTTTGAGGACATGCTTTTAGTCGATCTAAAATCCAAATTAAATACTATATTATGATATCCAAAAAATCAGATAATTGTCAAACTCAAGTATCGTTCATCCTCAACTGACAGCAAAGGAAAAATACAGTTCACTATGCTTTAACTAAAGACATATGAGAACTCAAATGTTATGTGAAGTACATTTTATCGTTACTTAACAAGGAGTCCGATTGAAATGGATGCAATGATTGCAAGATCAACCAAATATATCATAAGGATGTTGCAACGTCCTAAACCATCAGTTTGTAATGAAGTGTAATGTTAAATTTATGTTAACATTAATGATTTTCTATGTGTGTATTTGAATGTTATTCTGTGTTGTTTTTACAATATTCAACAATTGTCTCAGTTTGTTTTTGGTTTGACTTAACAAAGCATATTTCAGAGATGCATTTTCGAAAACTCACATAATATTACATTAAAAATGGTTACGGAGATGTATCTTTGGACACACCCCAATGTTTATACATGGATGCATCTCCGGATCAAGTTTTAACAAAACAAGAGTGTTACAACAATTTAGACAAAGGAGTGTGTAAAAATGATGTGTCTGCATATGCATCTTTGAACGTTAAGAATATTTTAAATTTTCACGATAGTGAATTTTATTTATTTATAAATAAGTCACTTTTTCAAGAATAATATGAAAATAATCATAATTTCAAAATATTTACCAATATACCACTTAAAAAAATGAACCAAGATGCCATTTTGATCGAGTTGTACTCAGGCGCCACTAGGAGTGACATATGCATGCATTAATCAAACTGTACTCCTTTATTTTTTACATACATCCGCCAACACATGCTCCTACATTTTACATGTACCAATTAAAGTGACGAATGCTGTTATATTTTACATGTATGTGTCAATTGCAATGACATATACTCTTATATTTTACATGAAATATGATTAATTTGATAAATAAATCGAAAATATAATTATTTTAATATATAATTTAAAAAAATTAATTATCTTTTAAAAAAAATTCTGAAAAAGAACTCCGAAGAGATTAAAGAGCAAACATTAAATTATATATATTTTATTTTTAATTAAAAGTAACTGCAATATTTATTTATTTTATTTTGCTTTTTTTTTTCTTGGTAAAATTCACTCATAGCACAATCCAAAATGCAGAATCTCCTAAAACGCTAACCCCTTCATTCCTCGGAAACCCTAAATTTTTTTTCTTCCAATTCTAACGCGTTAAACAGGAATGCGATTCTCTTCTTAAACCCTTTCTCCCTCAATTCACCTCCATACCTGCAATTCCCGACGCTTTCTTCTAGGGTTTGTGATCAGAAAAAATGTCTGTGCCGCCGGTGCAGTGTGTATACGTTACAGAGGACTGCGTTCGCGAATGGAAGACTGGCAACTCTTCTCTCAAGGTCTCTCAACCTGTTCCAATGCTTCGCTTTCTCTACGAGCTTGCCTGGACCATGGTGCGTTACTTCTATCCAAATTCATCGCTGGTTTTTGTTAATTTGGATTTTCCATTACAATTTTGCAATTTAGGTGATGATTTCAATTTCTGGTTATTGGATGTTGTTAGGTTCGAGGTGAATTGCCATTTCCGAAGTGTAAAATAGCATTAGATTCTGTCATATTCTTGGATAAAGCTTCAGCTGAGAAAGTAGCCTCGAATTTTGCAGATATAGTGAGCCAGATGGCTCAAGATGTGAGTTACTGCAGCTTTTCACTGTGAAAGTATTGTTAATTTCTTTTTCCAGCTCTTACTCCTAAATTCACTAGATGCTGGAAATGATTGATGTAAGAAATATGGATGGAAGTAGTCACTTTTTCATTTATGCGATGTCTGTGTCGATCCTTATTTTTTTTCATTCTTATTTGGCTTTGAATTCTCTTAGTCAAAGATTGAAACTAGTAGGACATGCGATAGTTATCACTTGGCATAGCTTGTTAGAGTTTTAAAAAGAAAATTCAGTTCAATAATTGAAATATCATTTGAACAGTGTTGTCAAAGGCGGATGGCAGTCCATGACAGGGAGCCAAAATCCCACCATACCGTCTGCTTTACGGCGCCATTATAGCGGAAAAACCCGCAATATCGGCTGGTTTTTACCATTGCGGCAAGCCCAAAAATCGCCATGTATATCTGCCATAGCCCCACAATTTGATAACACTGCATTTGGACAATGATTTATGTGCAATTCTACATTCTTAAACATCAAAACACACATAATGCAGACATACCTATCTACGGGCCTATAAGTATAACCATACAATGCGATATTGACTTGTTTTGCAACTTTGAGTGTTCACGAATTTGATCCATGTAGCCGATCCCATTTAGTGTTGTATTATTTGTGCTAATGGGGTCGCACCCATAGTAGAAAAGATGGTGGAGAATAGGCTTGGTGGTTTGGGTATCTAGAGAGTTGATATGTGGATTTTGCAGCAAGGAGAATAGATTAGACGGAGGGTAGTCAAACAACTAGAGGTAGGGGAAGATCTAGAAAAAACATAAGAGAAACTTTTAGGAAAGATCTTGAGATTAACGAGTTTGATAGAAATATGGTTTTTGATAAAAGATTATGACGTAGTTTGATCTATGTAGTTGACCCCATTTATTGGGATAATGCTTGGTTGTTGTTGTATATTGTTTGTACTAAATCCACCAAATATATTTACTTGCTCATCTCCTTGGTTACAGCTTACATTGTCCGGAGAGTTTCGTTCTCGTCTCATTAAACTGGTCAGTACTTGATTTTGTGGGCTTTATTCAATGCAAATATTTATGCGTAGATCTTCATATTTTGTATAAAATTTATGGTTTTCATTCATTGGAATTTTTCTACATTTTTTTTGCTTAATTTTAATTTTGTAGGCAAGATGGCTTGTAGAATCTGAATTGGTTCCAGTTAGGTTACTTCAAGAGCGCTGCGAGGTCTGCTTTTCTGGTTTCCTTCATTTTCAAATTATTAATCATAAACATTATAATTCATATGTTGTCTTCTAGTTGGTTTGTTTAGCAATTTTACAAACAAAGGCTTGAGTTTTATGCATTAGTAAGTTTCTTGCATTTACAACATTTTATTTTGCAGGAAGAATTTTTGGGGGAGGCTGAATTTATCAAAATTAAGGCTCAGGAGCTTAAGGGAAAAGAGGTGAGCACTTAACTTTAATAAATGTGTGCCACAATGTAAGGCGTTTCTGCTTCTTTCTTTTCCCCCTTTGATTATTCCTATTTCCCGTGTTTTCTCTTATTCTAATTTATGTTTAGGGGAAATAAATTGAGTTTCTGCCCTGACTAAAATGTGGGGTTGCTACTTGCCAATCCCCACCAAAAGAAATGCCCACATACTTGTGTAGACAGATACTAACATGTGATGGAACTCACTATAAGATAGCAAACTTACAAATTTACAATTCTATGTCACATGCATCATTATTGATGGTAAGCTTTATTCATACTTGGTTTTTGTTGCTTATGCGACGGAAAGAATATAAAATATAGATTTTTTCAAAAGTTGCAATTGTATGCCACAAACATCATTTTTGATCTTAAACGTCAGTCATACTTGGTTTTTGTTGCTTGTATTGAATATATAATTACTTAAATAGAGTCTGTAGAAATAGTTGGTTAGTAGTTACTCCCTCCGTTCCTTTTTAAGTGTCCATTTCATGTAAAAAATTTGTTTCTTTTTAATTGTCACTTGCAAAATTCAAGATAGTGTTAATTGCAATTTTTTCAAAATTACCCCTAAGTAGTTATTACAGAGAGAGAGAATGTAAAATGAGTGTAATAAATAATTAAGAGTATTATAGGTAAAACAAGAATTATTGTTTGAAAAGTAACAATAATGATTAGTTTCTTGGTATGCGTAAAAAGTCAAAAAATGACACTTAAAAAGGAACGGAGGGAGTAGTTAGCATTGTCTATTATTCCCTCCGTACTCATTATAAGTGCCCAGTTTGTGATATTTATATCTCTCAAATTATTTGTTCCTTTAGAATAACAATGCAACAGTTATTAATTTTTCCACTAATATACCCATATTTATTGTATTTCAAATCACCTAACTATTCAACTAATTACTATTAATAAAGGTATTTTAGTCAATGAAATTACTTTTATCATTGAAATCAACACAACTAATAATTATCTTAAGAAGTGTGCAAAACTCAAATGGGGCCCCTAAAATGAAATGGAGGTCGTAGTAAATAATAAAGTTCGTCTATGTTGTACAAGTTTGCAATGTGTAACTGACTGAATCCAATCAGTTAAGCTACACCGACTTTGTAAATACTGAAAACCTCTTGTATTCAGAGTTGGCTTTTCAAATCAAATATTCAGAATTTAGATTCTTCACTCTGCGCGCTATGTCTGCTTGAATGATAATTTCGTTATTGTATGTATTTGATTCATTTATGCTGTTGACATCAGGTCAGAGTTAATACACGACTTCTTTATCAGCAAACCAAATTCAACCTTCTCAGAGAAGAGAGCGAGGGCTATGCCAAACTGGTATAACCAGAATTTCCTTTCTCTCGACTTTCTTACTTGTTAGGATGTCTTCTATGCATTATCATTACATGTTACACACTCACCCATTGACGTTTGGACTGAACACAATAGTGTGTATAAGAGAAACTGTATCTTCCTTTTTTGAGTTCAATTAGCAAGGAAGTTATTCAGATCTTAAGAAAACTAAAATAATATTGTTGCTTACTATCAATATTATAATAGTACTAAACGCTGCTCTTCTACACTGTAGTTAATTGATTTTAAGTTTTACTTGGTCTGAGATAGTGTTTGGAAATTCTGAACCAAAACAAAACCTATTTTTTTATTCTTATATAAATGTGACCTATATCAGTTTCTAATAGCTTATTGACATTTTTCCAATACTTTTGAAGAAACTGAGAGAGTAGAGAGACTTGGGGATCAAGATAAGGAACAAGCAAATAACCTTTCTGACCTCGAAAATTACGTTTAACTGAAAGAACAGATAATTTGTCAGGACTTAGAAAAAGATCATACACATAAGACAAATATAGATATTAGAAATTTGAGGAGGAGAAATATAAGGTGGTCTCTAGGAAATAAAAGACTAGGCTTAATATTTTTTGTTAAAATAACAGGATGGTATCCAATAAATCAAGCATTAGGATGAGTTGACCTTTTGTTGTCCCTTGTCAGATGAGGTTGCACTAATGTGGAAATAATAAATTAGCATTACGGAGTGAAGTTATAGTTCTCTGTGAAGGGACTTAATTGTAATGCTTGTTTTCCACTTTGGATGCTTTGTTATGAAACTCTTCTGTAGATTTAGGAAGACTGACAACATGGTTAATAGATGTTACATTGGAGCATATCCTTAAAATTTTATTGGGTTTTTCAATCAACAATATGGTTCTTTTTGGTGTTCTAATTCTTACATATTGTGTGATTAAATACGACATAAAATTAGTCTCGAATATTTGTATAAGTTTGAGATTTTGACTGAATTATGCCTCATGCTTTCCAGATAGGATTCTACTATATGCTGTATTAAATTTAGGTTAATTGTATAGGTCACTCTACTTTGTCGGGACTCTGAAGCGCCGACTCAAAAAGGATCTGCATCAACAATTGGCATTATTAAGGTCTACTGATTTTAAGTATTATACCTGTTCCATGATTTTCTGTTTTATTATAATAATGATTGTAATTCTGGTTTAGCTTACTTCTGCAGTCATTGATTGGCCATTTTGATTTGGATCCAAACCGTGTTTTTGATATTGTAAGTTGGATCTATTCAAGTGTACTTTTTCCCAATATACTTCGGTGCCTATCTGCATTATCATTTCTTGTCATATCTGGCTACTGACAGATGTTTCTTATCAGGTACTTGAGTGTTTTGAAGTTCAGCCTGATAATGATGTGTTTATAGAGCTGATTCCTATTTTTCCTAAGGTAGACAAAAATAGAAGCCTAGGCCATTTTATATATTATTTTGAAATATTTTAATGGAGTTTTTTTTATATCATACATTTTTCTCTTTTATGCAGTCTCATGCTTCACAGATTCTTGGGTTTAAATTTCAATATTATCAGCGCATGGAAGTCAGTAATCCTGTACCGTATGGGCTTTATAGACTTGCAGCCTTGCTAGTGAAGCAAGACTTTATTGATCTTGATAGCATGTAAGATGCTGTGCTCATGTGTTGCTCAAGAATCACATTTAGTTTTCTTATGTAATATATAGTAGTAGTAGTTCTAAGAAAGTATTTAATACCAAATCATATTTTTGCTCTATGGTCATACCAAGCGGTGGCTGCATTGAAGATTTACGCTCACCATTTGTGACAGTAAAATATTAATCCTTTATTGCGTGGGTTGTGTTATAAACATTTTAGGCGAAATTGATGATCTTAGAAGAATGAGTGCACCATATAATCATGCCCAAAACCAAGTATTTAATTTGTATGTATGATCTAATAACTAGTAGTCTAGTATGTTAATGCAACTGACATGTAGACTGGAGGAGGTACTTTGTGCAATTTCTGAGACACTTCTTTAACTATCCTTTGACCGCAGATATGCTCATCTACTCCCCAAAAATGAAGAAGCATTTGAGCATTATAGCACTTTCTCTTCCAAGCGCCTTGATGAGGTAATCACGCCCTGGCAGTTTATTTATTGCTGTTGTTTTTATTTCTAACTATTTTGGATTGGAAGAAAGAAAATATTCTTCATAACCTCTGCATGGGATATGACTTGATTGTTAAAATGAAAAAAAAAACAGAAATGAAGAAAGCTGCCAGTAAATATCTTATCATTACAAGAAAACTGTTGATCTCTCGTGCTTCAGAACTAGAACACCATTTTCCTTGGTTCATATTACCCTCAGATACTCATTGGTTAGGCTTGTATTCAAATTAATATATGGCTGTAAGTTTCTAAATTTTTACACTCCCAGACATTCTGAGGCCCTTCTGTCCATGACTTTCTTAGCCATGGTGCTGTCTTTGGCAGTTCCTTGTTGATGGCCTATGCGAATCCAGTCAAGTGTGCGGGCTCATTCATGCCTTGTGCTATTAATCTTTCCTTAGTTTGTAGGTGACTTGTTTCTGAATCTTGCATCAACTCAATTACAGGAATATGTTAACTTCCAGTTCCTAATTTTCAATCTATTTGACCTAGTCTTGGTGTTGATTTTGCATAATATTAACATATACATGTTTTTCTATGCCTACCATAGTACCATGTCCTCCATTGTTTTTATATTTTGTTTTGGCGCTCTTGTCTGGTATCATGAAGATTAACAATCTAAATTACAGGCTAATAAAATTGGAAAAATAAACCTTGCTGCTACTGGAAAGGATCTAATGGATGATGAGAAAACAGGGGATGTTACTATTGATCTTTTTGCTGCTTTAGCTGTGGAAACTGATGCAGTCGAGGAGCGGAAATCCGAGCTTCAAAATAGTCAAACTTTGGGCTTGCTTACTGGCTTTCTTTCTGTGGATGACTGGTATGCTTATTTGTAAATCTGCTTGTAGCATGTGGTTATAAAGACAGTTATTATTGCAAGCAATACCATTTCGTTTATCTTCTAGCTTACAACTCTTAACAGATTAGATTAAGAATTCAGTATCTTGGTTTTCTGGGATTTGAATCTCGATTTGGTAACCATATTATTGAGATATAATGTAGATTGCGAAGCTTATGAATTTTTTCTTAAGATTTGGTTCCTTTCCAGTCCTACTAAATTGGTTTATTGCTTAACTTGATTCTTCTTTTTGTAGAATGTATTTGCTGTGTTCGTAGAATTCCCTCTAATGCATATATTCATTAGATTGTTTCCTTTTGTTTTTAACAGGTATCATGCACATGTACTATTTGAACGTCTCTCACCACTCAATCCAGTGGAACATATCCAAATATGTGATAATTTGTTTAGGTAAAGGCTTGTGCATAATATATCTCTGTCATGCAGACACCAACTTTGAGAACTTATATTTGAGCGCATTTTGGACATGCATGTCTGTTGGATGTTTTTATGATGTGTTTTTTAGTGATAATATATGTCAATATAGATGAGGATGTCTACCGATAGCTAGTAGAGCTTGTAGTAATATAAGGAAAAAGAGAGGATGGGTAATAAAATATCCTCCGAAAACAAAAGCTATGTTTTTCTTAGACTAACTCCCACGTGAATAAAAATAGAGCCAGACTATACTGAGAACAGTATGAAATCCAGGATAAAACCCCGCAAAAATCAGTCTCTGATACCAATTTCGTCTCTCAACCCAATTTGGATAATGACTTGCGCCAAACTATTACCTTAGTCTTGCAAGCCTTATCGAAGTCCAACTTTATATCCTCTATCAAACATAATTTTAAAAATAAGCTGGATGATTTCATATTATATCTGAATTTTGATAGGGATACAAAGTTGGACTTAGAGAAGGCCTGCCAGACTAGGGTGACTGTCTGTGTGCTGGTCATGATCCAAATTATGTTGTGACACGGTTATGCTATTAGGCGATGTCACCTGAATATTTTTAATATTTATACCCCTAAAATCACCTCTCACAACTTGCTCTTTGGAGTTGAAGGGTGGACAATGCCTTGTGTTGAAAACATTGGGGCGGCAAGGCCTCTGGACCACTTGGTCGTTGAGGCTTTTGCTAAAATGCTATGAACTAACTAGTCTCAAAGCTTAAGGTATTAGGTGAAAATTTGGAACTGAAACTTTGAAGTAATGGTATCTAAATTTCCAATTCCATTGCATATTCAAAACTGAAACTTCCTTGAAACTGCCTCAAGTAAAACACTAGAGAGAAGCCATACAAGCAATCTTATCCTGTAGCATGGCCAAAGGAGATATGTAACATCAGTATCCTTTTTCTTCTTTGTTTGACCTATTACACACAAAATAGTAAACATGTGAAATTGTGGAACACATGGGAAGAGAAGAGATTATAGTGAAGCAGTGAAACAGAGTGAGAGATGGCTGTTACATTTTCTTTCTAAGAACATATTTTGGAATGAATAGATTTGCTACATTACATTATTGTTTATCGGCTGTTTGACCACCTTTTTTTTAAGAAACGTCGCGCGATGCTATCCTTTTTCGGAAGGCAACCTGAACACAAACAGAACTGGACTATTATTCCAACTTGTTTTGTGAATCATGTGATCCGCAGGCCTTGGCTGATATATGCACTACGGCCACTGATTCATAGCTATAAACAGTTCCTCTAATGATTTGCATTGACAGCCACAGTTCCCGTTTCTTTTCACAATACGAACAACCAAATACATACAACTTCTCCATCTGCATGCTTTGGCCAAACTTTGCACCAATTTTCCTTCCAAGATCTTTTGAAATAAACTGTGAGAAGCCTTCCTAATTGGAGGTCCATACTTAATATTTATTTATGCCTGTATGTTTGTTGAACGGGCATGCAGTTAGCACATATTTTTGGACCACTTAGTTGGGGTATGTTACGGTCAGCAGTTTGTTTGAATGATTATTTTAGCAATAACTATAAGTAATAGAGATCTTCATACAGGCTTATTGAGAAGTCAATTTCTTCACCGTATGATGTTATTCGTCAAGCACATCTTCAAAATCCTGGATCGTCCACTGGAGGCAGCACTGATGCTATGGACGTAGATAACCCTCCAGGACGCCATTCTTTCATAGATCTTCCAAAGGAGCTCTTTCAGATGCTTTCTTGTACTGGACCTTTTCTCTACCGAGATACTATGCTGTTACAGAAGGTGCATTAAGTTTTAATATTCATGTAACTTGTCTCATTGGTATATTTTATGCTAATTATGATTTCCCTTTCTTCCTTATTCTCCCTCAAACATGTGTAGGTTTCTAGGGTTTTGAGAGGTTATTACCTTTCTGCTCTTGAGCTTGTAAGTCATGGCGATAGTGCTTTGAATTCTCAATTTCATGGTATTGGAAATCTTCACCTGCATTTGAAGGAAGCAAAGCTAAGAGTGGAGGATGCTTTGGGAGCATGTCTACTACCTTCTCTACAGTTGGTTCCTGCTAATCCAGCTGTTGGCCAGGAAATTTGGGAACTAATGAGTCTGCTTCCTTATGAGGTTTTCCTTTGCATTTGCTGTTTATCCTTGTACCTGATATATTGTTATCTGTTATCTACAAGATTGGCTGATGAGTGTTACCTATCTAGGCACGCTATCGATTATACGGTGAATGGGAAAAAGATGATGATCGCTATCCTATGCTGTTGGCTGCCAGACAAACTGCCAAGGTTCGGCGATCTATATACACATGCCTAGTATGGACCATCTGTGCTCAATGCCGCAAACCTGATTCCTTGTTATTTTTGTTCTCTTTGCTTTATTTTTTATACAGTTAGACACTAGACGTATTTTGAAGCGGCTGGCAAAGGAAAATTTAAAGCAGCTGGGTCGGATGGTTGCAAAATTAGCTCATGCCAACCCTATGACTGTCCTTCGAACAATTGTTCACCAGGTGCTGATTTAGTTGGGCTTGGATTCTGCAAAGTCTGAAGGGCCCTGGCCTATATGATGCTGTGCATTCTGTTATGTTGATTTTTTTATTGTGTGATATGTAGATTGAGGCATACAGAGACATGATTACTCCTGTGGTGGACGCGTTTAAGTATTTGACTCAGGTTTGTATCTTTTTTCTTATATTTTCCTTTTGCTATCTTTCTTGTTCACTGCCCTGCATCCACTAGTAAGACCATATATATGAACTCATAATAAGCAGCAAGAGACATGTGACCTTATACCATGTTTATTTTTCAATCCTTTGAATTATGCTAACACAACCATCTATGG
Organism: Lathyrus oleraceus; assembly: GCF_024323335.1. Classification (NCBI taxonomy): domain Eukaryota; kingdom Viridiplantae; phylum Streptophyta; class Magnoliopsida; order Fabales; family Fabaceae; genus Lathyrus; species Lathyrus oleraceus. The sequence continues at coordinate 9,938,346 of NC_066585.1, read as the reverse complement.
ATGAAAGGAAACCTTCCAATTTGTTTGAAGCTCAACCCTTTTTCTTTTCATATAAATCATGGTACTTTCCCATTTGTTGTTTCTAACTGTTTCATGTATCATGTTCTGCTTTTGGAAGTTGTTTTCAATATTGATAGATTGTTTTGATTTGGAGCCTTATTTTTGTTATAACAGCTTGAATATGATATATTGGAATACGTTGTTATTGAGCGATTGGCACTTGGTGGGCGTGATAAGTTGAAAGATGATGGGCTTAATTTGTCAGATTGGCTTCAATCTCTAGCTTCATTTTGGGGCCACCTGTACGTATAGTTTTTTTTTTTGCACTTCTATTATATTTGGTTTTCTCATCAAGTTATCATGTGCATTTGGTTAAGTTATAGGAAGCAACTATGATCCTTTTGAAATTTACCATCGGGATATGTGACCGAATCTTATTGGGTTTTCTTTTATAATTAAATTATAATGGGGTTTTCTTTTTTTTGTTGTTTGGGTGATATTTGACTTTTTATAGCTATTTCTTGCAAATTCTTATTTTTTTTGGAATTATGCCATGTGTATTATTATTGATAATAACATTCCCTAGTCATTTTTGCACATGTACGGCATCCTATAGAATTTAGATATATCCGGAAATGGAGTGCCCTGTATCAAATTCCCGGTTGCAGATCAACCTTAGCAAAAGCAGGATTACTGGGCATAGCAGCATTTTGTATCCCTGACTGGCAGTTCAGATGAGTTCAAACCACTTGGCTTGCCAGTTGGTGGGCATGCGTCGGCGGCTGTTTGATGTGCAGTTACTGTTATTTGGCGACAGATGTTTTGAAACAAATATTCATTGGTTGAAAGGGGTGGGAATTTCTGTTATCCTTTCAAAGTCCGAAGTTCAAACTCCCATTATTCCATTGTCCTTGTAATTTCTTAAGGGCAATTTATAAAGTTAACATGCCACTTAAGAACAAGTGATTTGTCAACTGCAATAGGACTCTACCACAATAGATGGAGTGATGGAGAATAATTTGATTTAAGTGAAGTTATTCATTAAGTTGGTTTTTAATGTCTCATTGGTTGCTTGGAAGTTCAATACCCCGACACAATTAGTTAATGGAGATAAAAGACTGAGTGCTTACCAAGTGCAATAATATCAGTTGGAAGTCATTTGTTTTGTATGCACGATATTTGTGATTCTCAATGATCTATGTTGAAAGTCATCTAGTGGAGATAAAATAATGGAGTGATTTTAATGTGAAGAATGATTTGCATTGTATACATGATACCCCCTGTTCTCAACGACTTTTGGTCATTTCTAATGCTAATAATGAAATGACAGTTTAATGGGGCAATTAAGTTCAGGAGGGAGACAGATCCGTATACCATATGTTAAACATTTTGTCTTTGCTTAATTGGTCATGGGTTTCAAAAAACTTGGGGATCAAATTACTAAGCTGCTGGCCTTGTAGGGAAGGAAAATCTCAGATTGTTTAATTTGGATTATTGCTATATGATGATTAGTCATTGCGGAAACCCAACTGTTGGGCATGAATGTTTTCTCCTTGGCATGGAGCTGATAATTCGTAGGGTTGGCTCCAATCTGAAGAGACTTAAGTTAGTAGTAGCATTCTTGTAAGTGGAATACTCCATTAGTTATTACTTTCACCTTATGATGCTAATGGTGACTGCAAGATATGAAAGAAACCATAGACTCTTTCTGAAGCTGCTTTTCTTATAAATGGACGTGAATGCTTTGTCCTTGGCGTGGAGCTGATAATTTGTAGGCTTGGATCCATCTGATGAGACTTAAGTTGGTAGTAGCTTTCTTGTAAGTGGAATACTCCTTTAGTTATTACTTTCACCTTATGATGCTAATGGAGACCACAAGATATGAAAGAAAACATTAGCTTTTCCTGAAGTGGACATAATGGAGAAGTAGTAGTGTTTTATAGTATGTTCTTTCTTCAAATACGAGGAGATCAGAAAATTCAGATTTCATTTGACTTAATCATCAGTAGTTTACTTGGTTGGCCTTCAATAATTCATTACAACAGGACAATTTGTGATTGTGTTGTCTGTATAGAGATTGAGTTGCCCTTCTTCTGGTGAATGAATTACATGACAAGTTTTTGTAGTATCTGGTCTTACGGGGGTATATATACTTCGAAAATGAAGCATGATATGTTGCCACTGCATTGTGTTTGCTGAGCATACTTGTAATCCTGAACTTCTTTGGGGGCCATTATTCGGCTAGAAATTTGTTTTTGCTTTGAAGGGATGGGGATTGAATTGTCTGGAACAGTTTGGTTTGGTTTTCTTCTCTCTCACCCTCTTTTTCTTCAAAGCATTATGTTGATTTATTATGTAATATTCAGTTCTTAATAATATAAAATAGAGTTGGAGTATGGTTATATGCTGTATTAGCTCTCTAAATTTCCTTGGCTTGTGAATTGAAGTGTATGTTTGGTTTGGTGTTTCTTTAGAGGGCCTTAGTTATATTACTAATTAGCTACTTTGAACGTACATGTGACTAATCTAGGATTTGAGGAAAAAAATCTGCTTAATAAATTATGGTATAAGGCTGTTTTAAAATAGGAAAGTGGAGGGAGTGTAGGATCTATCTTTCACGATTTAGTAAAATCCGGAGAATTAGATAACAAAATATAGGAAAAGAGTATCGGTTTTTAATAAATATGATGTTTGCTTGTTTGAATTATTGAAGAGAAAATATGTATTTAAACAAATGTAGTTAACTGTGAAATGAAATAGACCAGGCTGAAATGACTGGGAAATACTAAGTATAAATGAATTTAAGCAGCAGTCAATAAGAAATAATTATGGAAACAATGAGTGATGGAGCATGAAAAATAAGTTTGACAAATGTCATGCAAAATAAATACAATAATTTGGTCTACATTATCGACCCTCAAGTTTTATGAGCAAACGTAGGACCTAGTATGCCCCATGTATTGACAGAATGGCCATTGGTTATATTGTGCAAATTAATCATCTGCTGGTAACAAGAGTATTCAATATCCTCTCTACAATTAGATTCAGCATTTTCTTATTTTTTTAGCAGAGTTCTTGGAATGTGTGGCAATTATTATAGGGCTAAATATGTTTTTTGGCCCTAGAAATTTACCAAATATTGTTTTTCCGTCCCCCATAAAAGAACTGCACTTTACAAAATTATCTTGCAATCAGTTTTAGTCACTGCTATTAAATAATCCCATCCACCCAAAAGTTCAAAATTTTGATTTTTAAGTCTAAATTTTTGTTACTTTGATCTCGAGTAGTTGGTGATTAAAAAATCATATTTAATTAATTTGATGTAAAAAAATTCTAAAATTTTGTGGAGGAACTTTTTATCATGTTGTAAGCATTCTAGAAAAAAACCATTCAAAAATGTATGTTGACTTAACATCAAGGAATAAAATAAAACTGCATATGATAATTTTTTATGAACTAAAAATTGAGACTTTTTACCGAGACGAAAAATAAAAATTTGGTAATTTTATAGGACTAAACACATTTAACCCATAATTATATAATAAGATGTAGCCACTAAACATGTTCCTAGTTGATGAAACTGGCTTACAATTCCTTTCTGGCTTTTATGTAAGATTCTGTGTGTGTATTTATTTTTTATTTATGTCTGTTCACATGTTGTAGATAGTTTGACTTGATTATTGCCTGTTTTTGTTCAGAATTGGGTATGGCGTTTGTCTATGTTGTTTCATTATGTATGTTGTTTCTAGAGCTTGATATTCTTAGATGTTGTTTCCTTGTGTATGTTGTTTCAAGAGCATGATATTCTTAGATGTTATCATGAATTCAAGTCTACTTTTTTATTTATTATAGATGTAAAAAGTACCCATCAATGGAGTTGCGGGGCCTTTTCCAGTATCTTGTGAACCAGTTAAAAAGGGGACAAGGAATTGAGCTTGTTCTACTGCAGGTTCTTCTTCTTTGTTGATTTTTTAATCAAGACTACTGTTGCGAGCTATGGCTCATGAAATACCAAATACAGATTGTAATTAAGTATTTATTTTGTTGGATTTTCAGGAGCTTATCCAACAAATGGCAAATGTTCAGTACACAGAGAACTTGACTGAGGAACAGCTGGATTCTATGGCAGGGAGTGAGACTCTGAAATATCAAGCAACTTCCTTTGGGATGACTCGAAATAATAAGGTACATCAAGTAAATCTTAAAGGATTTCGGAAAGCAAGAGTTTGATTAAATGATGTTTTTGACAGATTGAAATTTTACTCCAGGTGAAAGGGAGATAGTTTTGTTGGTGCGGAGATTAAGAGTTTTAACTTTCACTGGCCCGGTTTTTTTGTTTTGTATTTATTGAACTGGTTAATAAACACTTGTTTGCATATGATATGGAAAATTTAGTGAAGACATGGAATGAGCATCGTTTTATTGCATAATTGATTGAGGTTTAAGATGAACTTCCTGAACAAAGGGCATATGTCTCTTTTCATTACTTTGTTTGAGTAGAAAGCAGAGTGGATGCCTCTTGTTTGAATAGTGTTTGATGTCGATGTCTTACAGTCATTTTTTTCATGCTCTAGTTCATGATATATCTTGTGCAATGAGCTTCTGTAGTCTTATGTGTTGAAGTTTAATTATAGAGCATTATACATAGTTTGATGTTTTATTATGTGGCATTGTTTGACTTTACAAGTCGTTAAGAGATCAAATGATTTATACAGGCATTGATAAAGTCAACTAGCAGGCTAAGAGATGCATTACTTCCTAAAGATGAACCGAAGTTGGCAACCCCCCTCTTGCTTCTTCTTGCTCAGCATCGATCTCTGTAAGCTCTTAAACTTATAAATGTTGGAGCTGATGATCAAGACTTTATTCTGAAATTTATTGTTTTTGCAGGGTTCTTGTCAATGCAGATGCACCCTACATTAAGATGGTCAGTGAACAGTTTGATAGATGCCATGGAACTCTTCTTCAATATGTCGATTTTCTAGGCAGTGCAGTCACACCAGGGTCAAATTATGCTATTCTTATTCCCTCACTTGATGATCTGGTCCATCTTTACCACTTGGATCCCGAGGTTTTTCTTTCCCTTCTGTCTCTATGTTTCTTTTAAACGTCCTTACTTCATGGCATCATCCCTTGAGTTGCAGTATTCGTTCTTTGAAATATCGCCCTGCATTTAATTCCTTTTTTTTTTCTGGTCAGGTTGCTTTCTTGATATATCGCCCTGTTATGAGACTTTTCAAGTCTCAGAGGACTCCCAATGTTTGCTGGCCCTTGGATGATAGAAATGCGGCAAGTGATTCATCTACGAACTTTGAGTCTGATCCTGCAGATCATCTTGGTACCATGTTTCTAGATACTGGCTCCAACAAAAACCCGATTAGGTTATAACTCTAACCTTTTTCCCTGATTTTTTTAAAACCTTTCCTGCTATACTTCAATGTGAAACTGTGTTGGCTGTTGAACTTTCCAATGTGTTGAAATGGATTTAGATGCCATTCCAGCTGAAAAACTTGAGCCTTAAAATGTTACTTTTTTAAGCTGTATCAGGTGTATGTTAAGATAGTCAAAGTTTATTTCTGCTACTTTCTGCATTAGTATTTACTATTTTATTACTGGACGCAGTTGGTCATATCTTCTTGGTACTGTTAAAACTATGTTGCCTTCAAAAGCATGGAATAGCCTATCTCCTGATCTTTATGCAACATTTTGGGGTCTAACATTATATGATCTGTACGTTCCAAAAAATCGTTATGAGGCAGAAATAGCCAAGCTTCATGCTAGTCTTAAATCTTTGGAAGAGATTTCTGATAATTCAAGCTCAGCAATCACCAAGAGGAAGAAAGAAAAGGAAAGAATTCAAGAATCTCTTGATCGTCTGATTAGTGAACTGCATAAACATGAAGAAAATGTCGCATCTGTCAGCAGACGGCTCTCTTATGCAAAAGACAAATGGTTAAGTTCCTGTCCTGATACCTTGAAGATTAACATGGAGTTTCTTCAGCGCTGTATATTTCCACGCTGTACTTTCAGTATGCCAGATGCTGTTTATTGTGCTATGTTTGTACACAAACTTCATTCTCTTGGAACCCCGTTTTTTAACACAGTTAACCACATTGATGTTCTTATCTGTAAGACCCTTCAACCAATGATATGTTGCTGCACTGAATATGAGGTTGGTAGGCTTGGTAGGTTTCTCTATGAGACTTTGAAGATTGCTTATCATTGGAAGGTAACTAGTTATTGCTTTTTGTTTACCGTTTATGATTTTATTTTGACAATTTCTTTATAGCTTTTCAGGGGTTGTTCAAATTTTCTAATGTTTCCGTGCGTTTTTTCTGTTTCTACCTTTTATTATTTCCAGAAAGATGAATCTATTTATGAACGTGAGTGTGGAAACATGCCGGGATTTGCTGTTTATTATCGATATCCAAATAGCCAGCGAGTTACATATGGACAGTTCATTAAGGCAAGTCATCTGTTTGCCAGTTTACAAGTTATAGCTGCTCAGAATTGTTTCCTTGCATGTGCTGTCCAGATCTTTCTCAATTGATTTTTGCAGGGCTTAAATTGTTTCTTTCTGACTTCACCGAAGATAATGGTGTTTACGGATCAATTTCATATTTCTTTATTTATTGCTGATAGGTACACTGGAAATGGAGTCAAAGAATCACACGGTTACTAATTCAGTGTCTGGAATCTAGCGAGTACATGGAGATTAGAAATGCTCTTATAATGTTGACTAAAATTTCTAGTGTTTTCCCAGTTACACGGAAGAGTGGGATAAACCTTGAAAAGCGGGTAAACTATCCCTATACTCAATTTATTTATTTTGAATACTGCTGCATTTTCAAAAAAATGTTTCAACTTTGATATAGGTAGCTAAGATCAAAAGTGATGAAAGAGAGGATCTTAAGGTGTTAGCAACTGGTGTAGCAGCAGCACTGGCTGCTAGGAAGGTATGCTCTTATCTTATTACAAGCTTATTTGTTGTCTCTTTTAGCCCACTAATATAGTCCACAATTTGCAGCCTTCTTGGGTTACCGATGAAGAATTTAGTATGGGTTATCTTGACTTGAAGCCGGCACCATCTATGACAAAATCTGCCGCGGGAAATTCTGCAGCTGTACAAAGTGGAACAGGTCTTCATGTTTCTCAAACTGAATCTGCCAGTGGGAAACATCTGGACTCTGGAAACACAGTCAAAGACCAGACAACAAAAATAAAAACTGCAGATGGCAAGTCAGAAAGAACTGAAAATATTACAGTGACAAAATCTGATTCTGGCCAGGTAAAATACAAAGGTAGCTCAATGGTGAATGGATTGGATGCTCAATCTTCTCTACCCTCACCTGCTGGACAATCCGGGGCATTAAAATCCCCAGAAAACTCAAAGCAAGTGGAAGAATCAATAAGTAGGGCACCGGATGAACACGTTACAAGAAATGTTGAGGTATCATTTAATTATCTCTGTTATGTTGTGTAGTTAGCATTTTCCATTTGTATGACGGCTTAATCTGTAAACCATTTTGCGTCACTTGTCACATTGTTGACTTACTGCTAATTGCCTCAACTTACTGCTCGTGTAGAGGAAAACAACACAGGGAGAATACGTCTCATCTGAAGAAAGTTCTATTACTAGCTTTGATTGATATAAGACGAGTTCAAAAACACTTTCTGCAAATTAAAGTTCATACTAATCATTAAAAAATAATAAGTTTATCTTAAACCCGAGTTTGTGTTCTCAAAAGTGGTAAAACATCTAAAGCAATTTCCAAATCTAATTGTTTCAAACCGTTACAGTATGTTTCATTTTATGGAATAACACAAAATGCCGATTTCAAAAGTAAATTTATTTACAAACACCTTCTCTTGGTGCAGCTGTGTGCATTGCTAAACTTAATTTCTTTTGTTGCAATAGATGTTTCATTCATCTTGGTGGACACTTTCCTGACAAGGATGTCGCTATTTCTAGTGCATACTTGGCTTTGGAGTGTTGATTCTCCCTTGCAAAAATTATTGTTTGTCCTGTTTTCCATTTTACTCCTTTTATGTTTATCCATAATGATGTGGTTTTCCTGTTTTCAGTCAAAAACCTCTGCAAAACGTTCAGTGGCTGCTGGTTCACTTTTGAAGCCATCAAAACAAGACCTTTTGAAAGAAGATGGTAGATCTGGTAAAAATGTTACTAGAACTTCTGGTTCCTCAAGCAGTGACAAGGATCTTCAGGCCCATGCCTCTGATGGAAGACACACTGGAACAAACGTCTCTTCTTCAGTCAGTGCTAATGGTAACAGTGTTTTAGGTTCTGCAAAGGGCTTGGCTCCATTGGGAAAGAATTCTTTTGATGGTTCTGGTATTGAATCAAAGGCAGAGGTTGGAGCGGCCAAGTCTTCTGTGGCAAAGGATGATGGAAATGATATTGCTGACTTCACAAGAGGATCTTCTTCTCGTGTAGTCAATTCCCCTAGGCATGAAAACACGGCCACCTCAAAGTCTAGTGATAAAATTCAGAAGCGAGCTGGTTCTGTTGATGAACTAGACAGACTAGGTAAACGGAGGAAAGGGGATGTTGATCTAAGAGATTTGGAGAGTGAAGTTCGATTCTCTGAAAGGGAGAAGCTGATGGATCCTCGACTGGTTGATGATAAAGTGGGACCAGATGAACTTGGTATATACAGAGCAGGTGATAAGACATTGGAAAGGCCAAAAGAAAAAGGCAATGAAAGATATGAAAGGGAACACAGGGAAAGATTGGACCGACTGGACAAGTCCCGTAGTGATGATTTTGTTGTAGAAAAACCTAGGGACAGGTCGATAGAAAGATATGGAAGAGAACGATCTGTTGAAAGAATGCAGGAGAGGGGTAGTGAGAGGAGTTTTAATAGACTCCCTGACAAGGCTAAGGATGACAGAAGTAAGGATGATAGAAATAAATTACGATATAATGATGCATTGATAGAAAAATCGCATGCTGATGGCCGCTTCCATGGACAAAGCTTGCCTCCGCCACCCCCTTTACCTCCTAATATGGTTCCTCAATCTGTAGGGGCTGGTAGGCGTGATGAAGATGCTGATAGGAGGTATGGAGCCACAAGGCATTCTCAAAGACTTTCTCCAAGGCATGAAGAAAAAGAACAGAGAAGGTCTGAAGAGACTGTGATTTTGCAGGAGGATCCTAAACGTAGAAAAGATGATGATTTTCGAGATCGGAAGCGTGAAGAAATGAAGGTATGAACTGATATTGTGCATACCAATTCTCTTAATTTACTGGGTGTTACTAGGGATTTGTACATTGTGCTGAAAGGGCTTAAAATGGATAATATACAAGTATCATCACTCTACGATTAGTGTCAACATTTTATTAGGGTACACATGCTTTAAAACAACATCAGTCATATATGAGATTTAAAACAACATTTTATTATACAGTATGATTATTTCTTTAACTAATTAAAAATGGATTGACATGAAAAACTGTGTGATAACTGATAAGTGTCTTAGGGACCAAATTTAATACCAAGTGAAAGAGTCTCACAAGTATTTACCGAGCATCGGTTTCTATGAACTAGTACTTGTTTTTGAAGCTGATGTATAGCATTGACAATTAGTAACGTTAAAATACAACAAATGCGGGAAATACTTCTGCATACAATGTTATAATTTAGGACACTTCTGCATACAATGTTATAATTTAGGACATTATTTGGGTAATATTTCAACTGGAATTATGCTAAGGTCTGTCCCTGATTTTGATTTTGTGATTTATGCTGTTATACTTTTAAGTTGGTATCCAATGGCTTGTAGAAATTTGTTTTTGTGATGCCCCAAATGTTACATTTTTCGTAGTTATTATTCTCAAATCTCAAATTTTTGTTTTTTGAGGCTTGCTTCTCAATACTCTTTCCTGTCCTCTGGTGTTCGAGTAGAATGGACAATACAACTGTTGTTATGGTTCAAACCCCAGGGTTTGGCCTGTTGGTGAAGGCTTGGCCGCTTGCGTAACAATCCTTGAGTTGGACCAGTCCATCCTCACAAGTGGACGGTGGGATTGGTCTCCCTTGGGTTAGTCGGTACTAGGGCCGAATACCAAGTTTTCAAAAAAAAAACTGTTATTGTTCTCATGTCGTCGTTCTTTTCTGCAGGTAGAAGAGAAGGAGAGGGAAAGAGAGAAAGCAAACATTCCTAAAGAAGATTTGGATTTAAATGCTGCAACCAAGAGACGCAAACTTAAGAGGGAACATCTATCAACTATGGAACCAGGGGAGTACTCACCAGTTGCTCCCGCGCCTCCTCCCCCCAGTATTGGTATGTCACAAGCATATGATGCAAGAGACAGAAAGGGTCCAATGATCCAGCATGCTAGTTACATAGATGAACCGAGTCTTAGGATTCATGGTAAAGAGGTAGCCAACAAGCTGAATCGTCGTGATATAGATCCGTATCCTTAAGTGCAAAATACTTTGGCTGATAAGCATGTTTGTTTTATTCACGAGTTCCTGTCTTTCTAGCCTGTTTACATGTTCTTCTTATCTGCGTGCCTTTTTTTCTTTCTTTTCTGTTACACCATGCAGAGATGAAAGCTGTGAAAATGATGTGATATGATACTATGTGTGTCTGAATTGCATGCTGTTCATCATTTTTACAGCTGTTAAAATCCCTTGCTCAAGTTTAAATGCATGTTTTCGTTAGATTTAATTAATGTAATGTTTCCATTAATAATGATGCACCGCTGTGTCCTTAATTGATTATTATTAGCTTATATGACCGAGAATGGGATGATGAGAAGAGACAAAGAGCTGATCAAAAGCGAAGGCATCGGAAGTAAATAATGAAAAGGACGTGATTCACAAGTAAAACTTATTTGAAGGTTGTTCAGTTCTTAAAGGTGCCGGGGTCACATTACTGGTATCTGCTGCTACCTTGTACCAAATTTTAAACTGTTTAAATGATTTGTTTTCCCCACTAAAGTTGGTGCAAAGAAAATATGAATTGGCATGTACACTTGTATATAATGTTGTATATTTTATTCTGGGTAGCCAGTGATCAAATGCACTTTGAGAATCTGATTGATTCCTGGAACCTTATTTACATGATTAGTCCAATAGAGGGAACACAAATTTTGCAACTTAGTGTAAACATTATGTTGTTTTACATGATAAGTGTTAGAACTTTGAAGTCTATGTCTTCCAGTTCTTGAATGAATGCCTGAATCTTTGAATTGCGTGTATCAATATTTTGAGGGCAGTCTCAATAATTTCACACCAAGTTTCGGAAATATTGCCCCTTAAGTCGATTATTACCTAAACAAATTAAATTAACATGTCATATTTAAGTTAAAATGTCAATTATTTATAATTTCATTTTTTTTTTTACATTTTTAGTAAATAATAAACAATCATTTTGATTCTTAGACGTGTGAGACGTAGTTATTATAATTTATAAATGTATTGACATTGTTAATATATCTCTAAGTGTTTTTTTTTGTTGTAATTTTATAAATAAATTGATCAGTAAAAAACTCATTTGATTGCTAAACTAATTAACTAAAGGTTCCTTTAATCAAATGACTAAAATGACTATCAAAACAAATATTTATATATGTTTATATAATTTTAATAAATTTAATGACTATTGATGGTGGTTCACTTCCACACTCAAAAACGAATGCATGTATATGAAGATACCTCAACTCTAATCTTATTTGTATAACAAAAAATGTAATAATAATAATAATAAAAAAAATCCACTATAGACCCCAAGGATACACAGGGTTGTGAGGAAATCTCCCATAGTAACTTGATTCATAACTTTGTTGAGAGAAAGGATTAGAACTGAACAAATCATTCTGATCATAAGAATGACAAAAAGTAACAGAAGATTCCAACACTGTCTCCCAACTAACATCATCTTCATATTCACCTTCTAGATCAATCAAAGGCTTCTCCTCTTCATTACCTTTCATCATCTCTTTTTGTTGTCTTCTATCTTCTTCCGTAAAAACCGAACTGGATTCCTGATCAGACATTGACGATGAACTAGACTCTGTCAACTGCCACATACCACTCAGAAAACTTTCCAAAGCTTTGATTTGTATACCTGGAATTGGTTCCAACAAAGGATATTCATAGTAACCACACAACCCTTTTGCTTTACACCATTCATAAAACTCACAAAGCTTATTTGTTTGCACTGCCGATTTCTTGTATATATTGAATGCAGCTATGCAGTTCCTATAAGACATATCAAAAAGATTCTCCAAAACAACAACAATTTCTGCTCTAAACTTTGTGTAACAAACGAAACTGTCGCGAATTATGTGTTTCATTGCAGACTGAACAATGAAACTTCTTGTTGCTACTCCTATAGGGTAACAGTCGATCACCCTATCAATAATACTTTGAAGCTGTGGCAAAATTTCAAGTATCTCACCCATTTCCTTCATCTTTTCTTGAAAAGTTTCATTTTTTTCTTCTTGGTATTTTTGGTTTTCAAGTTTCTTGCTGTCCAAGGCAACACAGTTAAGAGCTTCGTCGAGTAATTGCGCATAAGAACTAACAAAGTTTGTGTACGAAATGGAACAAGTAGATGAAGAAGAAGTAGCATCCTTGAAATGACAAGGGTAAAGAGAGATCAAACCATTGGAACGAGTCCATAACAGTTCAGCCCATAAAGGAGAGTTTCCATGAACAGAACGAAGAAGACGATGAAGAAGAATCAACGACTTTAACGCTACTCTCCAACTACGAGTAGTTCCAAATCGACGCGTGAAGCTTATAGCAAATGAATGACATGTAGATGGAGATAATGAAAAGAGTTTCAAAAAATATTGAATGTATTTTTCATGAACCGGCAAATCATCGGGCGATGTCGCTTTTATGATGATGAGATTCATATCAGAGAAGCCTGCAGCTGAAGCAATCTTTGCATAACTTATATTACTTTGTTCTTTTAGAGAAGTGCAAACTTTGTGGAACCTTCTCTTCATGGCTCTTGTTAGTTCTTTCTTGTGGAAAAGAGTAGAGAAAAAGTAGCTTAATAATAGGTGGTGACTTGTTTTGTTGTAATTTGTCACTATATATATGACAAAGTGGAAAATGGTGATTTTTTTAGTCTTTGGTTTTGTCGAGGCTACAACTACGAGGGAAAAATTATTGAAGATTGAAAGAGACTGAGAGCCTGCAAAAACTGTAGAATTAAGGTATGGTAGTTTGGTTTTACTATAGGAATTTTGAGTGTCCTAAGGGACAAATATGTAGTGAAAAAAACTTGAATTAGATTGTAGAAGACAAGTTTTTGGTGTCTCAGCCAGCATTTTGTGTTGTTGATGCTGCATAAGAAAAATTCAAAAGCTGACAGCTGTGTATGTAATTAATGATTTCCTTTCTATGTGAGGGGGTAAATTAACTTAGTCAATAAAGAATTATCTGAACCGATTTAATGGAATAAACAATTATAATATTGTTTATAAACTGTTTAAAATATATTATAAGAGTTTATAATTTATGCAAAATTTTATTTAATCTTTTGCTTTAGAAATAAATATTACTAAGTGTTTATTATGATAAATGTTTGTGCTACTTTATACCAACAAACATTAATTCTATTATAAATATATACATCCGTCTAGGGCTGGAAATGAACCAAACCAACTCGAAAATAGTTCGAGACTCGATTCGATAATTAATTCGTTGGATTTGGTTTATGAACTAAATGAGTCGAACTTGAGCTCAAAACTAAGTTCGTAAAATAAATGAGTTGAACTTGAGCTATGTATAGTTCGACTCGTTAGGTTCATGAGTCGACTCGATTATATATATATATATATATATATATATATATATATATATATATATATATATATATATATATATATATATATTTTTAAATCATATATCTCAATAGTATCATTTAAAAAAATAATGTATAGATTTTAACCTTTTAACTTATCAAATTAAATATTTTAAAAAATACTTGTGATATTTTTTTATACAAAGTAAAATACTTCTAACTCAAAAAAAAAAACATAATGCACCGCCGTGACTTTTAATTTTAAAGTGCCATTTTAAATTACTTCTAAATTTGTTTTTTAAATTACCACTTTAAAAATAACGTTTTTTAAATATTGTACCATTTATATGATTTAATTTGTATCATTTTATATTATTTTTGACTTTATTATTATTATTAACTATTTTTAAGATTTTAAATATGCCCATTTATTAGTATTGCATTTTTCAAATGCAAAATCTTTCCTTACTAACTATGACAGTAAATAAGTTGACAGTTGGTGTAACAAAGATTGAAGTTGAATAATCATTTTGTGATGAGAATGTATCGATTTTTAATAGTTTTTGTTGTACTATTTTATTATATTTGTAATAGTTTTTGAGACATACTTAAACTCAAAAAGAATAGTTTTTGAATTAGACTTTTAAATTTATCTCTTGAAAGTTTTATTTTATTTTAATATTTTCCCTTTAAAAGGAATAATTTAAAATGTCAAATATAATAAAAAATTTAAACTTTAAAAAATGACTTTTTAGTCCGTGAAGTAAACAAACTGAACCTAACGAGTTGAACCGAGTTGTTCAAGAACTTAAAACGAGTCGAATTCGAGCTTAAAAAAAAGTTCGTGTCGAACTCGAGTTAAACCAATTCTTATCGAGTCGACTCATTTTCAACCCTACATCTGTCACTACACTTTTAAATGATAAATAAATTAAACCTATATTTGTAAAATAATTTTTTTTGAGCTTTAACCCATATCTATACAACATTCCAACAACCCACAAGTGTACGTCACATTAAGCTAGTGTTCACTTTATAAACACCTAAACTAAAAGAAAATTAATCTATGTGGAACCTATGAGAAACAAAATCAACAAAATCCTCCACTTAAATCCATCTTGAGTATAGGGAAGATGTTGATTTCTTTTCCAAACAAAAGCATGCCATGTTTTACTTAACTCAACAAGACATCTCAAACCAAAACAAAACCTTGCGAATGTCATACCAAAGATACCAATTGATAATTGTTTGAAGCTTCAATGCATCAATAGAACATCATTGTCTCCATTACAAAAAGAGTACCTTACATTCCTAAGAGTAATTTTGATATTCATTTATTTTGTTGTTGCTTCATTGGTTCAGCAGGGAAGTATTTTATACCAACTAGATCGCCTAAATTGCTAATAACCTAAGAAAGGAACACAACCACAACAAGTATTAGATATTCAATAATTCGGTTATTTGGATATTATTTGGATGTTATCTTTTCCATTATTTTAGGATAGTTAGTTACTAGTTTATTGTATATAAATATTGTAGATCCATCTTTTGTATTTCATTTAGTTTTAATAATATATCAAGCTGAATGTCTATTCTTATTCAACCAGTCACAAAGTGACATGTAATATGATATCAATTATCAAAATACCCTTCCCATTCTTTCCCATCGCTTCTGCATTTTTTCTTTAGGGTTTTCTTTCTATTCATCTTCTTTCTTGCGTTATCTTTTCTCTGCGCCCTCTTCATGGCTTCCGATGACGAAGCTTCCAACCATGACTTCGTTCATAACGAGTATTTAACCAACAAATCCACCAGAAAAGATCCCGATACCGATCCTCGCAACCCTTACCATGTTTATCCCGATGATAATCCTGATGTTGTTCTTGTCGCACTACCACTCAATGACCACAACAACTATAATTGGAGTCGTTCGATGCATCATGCTCTTACATCCAAGAAAAAAATCATCTTCATCAACAGAACTCTTCTAAAACCCCCTTTCAAAAACCCTAATTTTGAACTTTGGGATCGCATTAATAACACAGTGTTGTCATGGATCAATCGCACTCTTTCACCCCCATATTGCTCAAAGCACCATTTGCTTTGATTATGCTTTCGATCTTTAGGAAGATTTGCATGAAAGATTTACAAAAGGAAACCATTTCCGATTCTCCAATCTTCTTCGTGATCTTCACTCAATCAAACAAGGTTTATAAACCCTCTCGCAATACTTTGTTGAACTCAAAACTTTATGGGACAAACTTGAAGATTTACGCCACACCCCTCCATGTTATTGTCCAATACCCTGCACCTACGATCTCGCCAAGGTCGTTCGCGAATACAAACATATAGAGTACGTTTCTTGCTTCCTTAAAGGGCTAAATGATTTGTACATAAACATTTGCACACAAATATTACTCATGGATCTAATTCCCAACATTAGTCTGGTCTAATCCCTTATTGTGCAACAAGAATCGCCTCACCGCCTACTGCTTTCGATTCCACCATTTCTTTTGCCAATAACATCAATTCTCAAGGTCGTGGACGCGGTCGAGAACGCCCTAGAACCCCTATGCTTTGTACACATTGCAACAAAACCAATCACACTGTAGATGTCTTCTACTTCAAACATGGGTTTCCTCCCGGCTATCGCAACAGAACTTAAGCTATGTACAACAACAACAATAATAACTCTCAGTCTGATCACAAAGCATTGACTCCCTCTGTTTCCAACAGTGATAAGCAGACCTTCATCTCAATGGAGGATTATCAACACCTTATCTCTTTACTCCAACAGTCAAAGAAGGATGCTCAAGAATATACATCAGATAAGAACATTGTTGACTCTTCTCATACCATATCTAATCTCACTGATACAAGTATGACTTTCCCCAATCACTTTACTTGGATTCTTGATTCAAGGTCATCAGATCATGTATACAAGTATGACTTTCCCCAATCACTTTACTTGGAATCTTGACTCAAGGTCATCAGATCATGTATGCCCCCGTATAAAATGTTTTTCTGATATCTGTAAGACCTCAATTTTGACCATAAGATCCCTCATGCAATTTCATCATAAGCATTAGCATTGGAATCATATCTTGGCATCCTCCTCCTCTCTTTCATTGGGTTTGTTTTGGGAGAGATCACCAAGCACTTTGTGATTATATCATACTTGTATTTTATCATTTCACTAACCAAAATACCAAAAATATGTCTTTGCATTTGTCTAACTCTTTTGTAGGTAGGGCATGATCTCATTGATTCATCAAGACCATATCTAGGGTTTGAGACCCTCATGAACAAAGAGCACAACCAAGAATAGATTCAAGAATGGTTATGAACATCATATATGAGTCCCAATGTTCTCTACATGTCATATTGATCAAGTTTTCTTCAAGAGTTTGAGGGTGATTTGCCTTGGAAACCCTAGTTTGACTGGGTATCTTGAGTAACTTCTCCAACAATATATCTCACCAATTGATCAAATTTCTCAAGGGACACTTTAAAATTCATCATCTTATGCATTTATGATCTACCATGAGCCAAGAAAGTCAGGAGAATTGGAAATTAGCAAGATGGTTGATGGTGGTTGGCCAGATGGATTCATCTGATCAAAACTGGGTCTCCCTAGACCATATCTCCTACACTTTTCACCATATGAAAATTATTCCAAGATCAAACTTACTATAAGTGACATTACAAACAACTTTCATGTTGATACCTAGAGCTAGTTTTGCTTGGAAAATCATTTTCTATGTTGAAACATTATAGGTCATTTTGTCTAAACCCTAATTTGAAAGTCAACTTCCTAAGGCCATAACTTGCTCAATTTTTATGAGATGAAATATTTCCAAGTTTCACAATCAAATTCAGTGTGTCTACTTCAACTTTTATGTTTAGAGTGGGAGCTAATTCAACTTTTTTGAGCATGTGATATGAAGCTACATTATAGGTCACTATTTGACCTATACCATTGATCAAGTGATTTTTCCAAACTTCAAAAATGCATAACTCTATCATTTCAAATCTAAATGACATGAAACTGGTGACCATTTTGAAGGTCTTTGAGAGAGATACAACTCTGATGAAGACACTTTTCTCATTTGAAGCTCCCGTGAAAAGTTAAGCAAGGTGGAATATTGAGACATGTGGCTTGACACTTAGAAAATTTTTGATATGTCAAATTTTTCCAAACTTCCACCTCAATTTTCTCCAAGTTCCAAACTCCAAATGAAAAAGTGTTGAACATCAAACTTGTTCCTCTTGATCTCACTTTTCCAAAGAGCTCAAGTTCTTTCATTTTGGATGAGAAATGCCTAGGCTGCGCATGGCTTAAACAGACTGATATCATTTGGCATGAATCAATCTTCAAGCAACAATGCACATGTGCCTTGCAATCTAAGCTAACTTCAACACATCTGATATGCAATTTTGGACCTTAAGCTATCATTTCATGGGCCTATGCGCGCCCATGCACCATTCCATCATCATTTGCTAAATTTGGAAAGTGAAAGTGAGTATGCAAATATCATCCAATTTAGCTATAAATAGAGCTTCCATTGCTTAGAATTAACAACACCATTGCGCCAACTTTGATCCCCCATTGAAAACCCTTCACTCTCATAGGATAAACCTGATAAATTCATTTGAATTTGAGCTTGAATATCCACTGTTTTGGAATTCAATTCTCCCATAATCCATTGCTTCTAAACCTTTCCATTCTCTTCTTGCAAGCAAGTAGAGTGAGTCCAAGTGCAAGCAAGCTCAAGATCCATCAAGTTCAGACTTCCATTGAAGGTAATTTGTAGAAATTTTAAACTCTTCGATTCTCTCAAATTCTTGCTCAATTCCATTGATTTTTTTATTGTCTGAAGTCCTATCAATCTAGGCAAGGAGATTGAGTATCTTTGAGGTCAAATCGAAGCAACTCAGTTCATGTACCTCAATTTTCAATTCTGCATATCTCTCAATATATTTGGAATTGGAATGAATGGAGGTCAGATTCGAGCTCAGTGCCATTTTTTCTTCAAGATCATTTCCTTGTTTCTTTTTTTGGTGATGGTTCATCTTGACCAGTCTGGTGAAGGCCACCGGAGAAGATGACCGGAGCTCTGGCTCCGGTGATGAGGTGTCTTGCATCTGAACCACAGGATCCATTTGCCACGTTTTAATCTTGAGCGTTTGTTTTAAATACCATTTATGCCACGCGGTTGACTCAGGTCTTTGTGGAACACACGTTTTGGATCATCAGATCTGCCACCTCAATTAATGAGGGAGATCTAATGGTCCACGTAATTTACATTTTCTGATTTTTTATTTTAATTGCATTTTCTTCAATAACTCATATTAAATTTAATATTGACCCAAAAAATATGGGACTTTCACCAAAAAATTTCTCATATTTTTCTCTTTCATATTCTGAATTAAAATTATTTTTTGGATCGTTATTAATATTTTTCATGAATTAATTGATTTTGTATTTGTTTTTAATTGCTTAAAAATATTTTTAAATGTCCAAAAATTATGAAATTTTTTCTCCAAGGTCCTTTGACCTTGTTTGACCTATGATAAATCTCATGACCATTTCTTTGGTGTTTTGATGAGTTTTAGGAATTAGACAAAATATATTTGAATTAAATGCACTATTTTATTATTTTTAATTGAATAAATATCATTTAAATTGTGTTGACCATTTGTATTGACTTAATTGAGTTTGTTATTTGTTGTTGGGCCTTGGTCAAAGTTGATTTTACTTTGTCAAATTAATATCATTGGATTTAGGGGATTGATGGAATGTACATTTCATCTCCCAAAATGAATGAATGATATTAATTTGGTAAAAGTCCATCTTTGACCAATTTGTGATCTCATTCATCCCCTTTCCACTTCATCTAATTCCCCTTCTTCATTCATTCATTTCCATTTGGCCTATGACATCTCAAAAGTCCTAATGTTAGTTGATTGAAAAATTGACATGAGTATGGATGAGATTAGGCCACACCTTTTGCATATTTCTGTGTGTGTGGTATGTTTCATGAGCATAGTTCATAATACTATGTCTCCAACATGCATTAACACCAAAAGTCTATTACCCGGCCTCAAATAGTTGTGACTTCTACATAAGTCCAATTACGATTGCTTAACATAGCGCTAAATTTGTGACATATAAGGCATAAGCATTCTAGTTAGTGAGATTGTAAGTCTCCCCTCTTTCATGGTATTGTGTGGAAACTTGGCCTTCTTTCCTTCCTTTGGAAGATGTTTTGGTTCAAGGATTAATGCTTGTGATAAGTGGGTTGAGTGTTCTCCAAAGAATGTCTTGAAATGAAAAAGCAAAACAAAACTAACATTACCTACTAACCATTAACTTTTAATTTCAAGCTTTTGCTTTAATGCAATTTATTTTTAGCACTTTATTTCATTTGTCATTGTACATATCATTCTAATTGTTTATGTTAATGTAATTTTCACTTTGTCCATTTGGACCATATTGTGTGATATATTATGTTTGTGTTACTTTGTTTGTTTGTGTGGTCTTTGACCATTAATGTACATAATAATCATAAAAACCCTAAAAAACTTTTGAGTGGATTGTTGGTTTGATCTTGAGCAATGGACTTAGAATCTAGGCAACCTCCCTAAGCTAATGGACTTGGCCAATGCCAACTTGTTGAAAAACCAAGTGCTTGCAATTTGAATTTCATCTGATACATCTTTGAAGATCTCTCTAAGATTCATCTGCAACATGATCATTGTGAAGTTGTTATTTTGAACCTGTGACTTGTGGAATTCATGTGTTACATGGGCTATTTTGAAGGAGATCATGGAATGGATAAGCTTGGATGAGGCCATCTTTATTTGATGTCTTGCTCTTCAAGATTGATATAATTGTGAATTTGTGTGTTGTTTGATTCTAAAAGTCCAAGGGAATTCTGGGTTTCTATTGACATACTTGTTTATTGGATTGCTACCCATTTGGTAAGATCTTTTCAACTATAAACTTTTAATTTTTGTGCATAGGATAGTCTCTTCATCTTCTCCCCATTTCTTTAATTTCAAAATCTCTCCCTCCATTTTCAAAATCTTCTTTGTATGAACTACTTTTGTCCCAAACTTTGACCACTTTTGCAAAAAAGGTAGAAACTTTGGCCTTATGCCATTGCATTTTCAAACTTATTTTCTTAAATCAAACTTGTAAATAAAATTAATTATACTTGACCTAAACTTCAAAAAGCCAAAAAGAACTAACTCATTCAAACCATTTTAGACCCTTGTGCCTTTCAAACTTAAATTTTGTTAAAATCAATGCATCCATTTTGAAATTTATAGCACGAACTACGAGGTTTTGATCCCTCATTTTTATGTTGGTACGTAGGCACAAGACCGAAGGTCTTGTCAAACACAAAAATATGATCAATGAATTCTTTTCTCATCCCCTCATTCTATTTGTTTGTAAACATCACTTTGTACAAAATACATATGCACACAAAAAGGGCTCCCTAGGAGTACCTAGGACACTTTGGGTGCTAACACCTTCCCTCTGTGTAACCAACCCTCTTACCTGTGATCTCTGACTTTTATTAGTTTTTATTTGAAAACTTCTTACTATTTGGGTTTTGTTTGTACTTTTTCCATTTTCCCTTAGAAACAATAAAAGCGCGGTGGCGACTCTTGTTAATTGATCTCTAGCTTGTCAGTAGCTTGATGATCATGAATTTCCCGCTACAATATCCAAATCATTACCCCTGTTTATGTTCATTTCCCTAATGGATATACCATAGTTGCCAACGTTTCTAACACAATTCGTCTTGGCTCATACTTGCACTTATATGATGTTTTGTACTTACCTGAATTCAATTTTACCCTTATTTCCATATCTAAGTTATGCAATAATTTGGTCTATCAAATCTCTTTCTATCATAACTCTTATCACATTCAGGATGTATCTACACACAAGATGATTGGTCAGGCGATCCAGCATAAAAACCTCTACATCCTACACAAATCACCCATTTTTACACATTATGCTTGCACTTTGCACAATTCATGTAACAATGACTCTAGTCATGTTTTGACTATTAATAATGATCAAATACATTTTAGATATTTGACACTATCGACTAGGCCATCCTTATGATGATATTTTATAACACATGTCTTATTTTTTTCCTTACATTAAATTTCATAATCTATTGCCTTATGTAACACCCCGATAAAAATAAGATAATTATTTAATTTAAGTTAATATTATATTTATTAATTTAATTAAATAATTGGAATTATTGGATTATTATTATTATTATTATTGGAATAATAATTATTGGAAAATATATATAAGTTGGAAATAAGAAAAAGAGTCCATTTGGTAAAGAAAGGGTTTTTACGTGAAAAACAGAGAAGCGGCTGAAAAGTGGAAAGTGGAGAAAGAGCAAAGAGGCAGAACAAGAGGAAGAAGGTTGAAGAAGGAAGAGCTTGAAGCTAAAAGATTCGTCGGATTAACTCAGGTAAGGGGAGTTTATCGTCGTTTAATGGGTATTATGGATTAGCATGTAATGGGTAGTGATAAACCGTTGAATTGACCCTAATTGGGATTGTGAATGCTGAAAATTACGTTGGATAAACTGTGTTAAAAACTGTAATTGAATCGATAGTCGTGTGAGTCGTAAATTGCTGGACGTATAGCTTGTTACGGAATTGGAATCGGAGGTCCGGAAGTCCTCCAACGGCGGAAAATGCGGAGAATTCTGCATTCTGCCTTGTGTTAGCGCAGGAACAGCTTTCTGTCTTGCGTTAACCGGTTAACCCAGGGTGTTAACCGGTTAACACTGTGTTGTATTGTGTAAAATTGTTGTTTTGTCTGCGTTAACCGGTTAACCCAGGGTGTTAACCGGTTAACACTGTTGTGATTGCTGAGATATTGTTGTTCTGTCTGCGTTAACCGGTTAACCCAGGGCGTTAACCGGTTAACACTGTTAAGTTTTGGGCAGGAAGCGTGTTTGTGCTGCGTTAACCGGTTAACCCAGGGCGTTAACCGGTTAACACTGTTGCAGAGTGGAAAATTGGTGTTTTAAATGTTGTGTACTTAATTGATGGTTGGCATATGTTGGCGGATGATGTAATAGGGATTATTTCCTGTTGTTTTGAGTAGTAAGGGTATTAGTAGAGTGTGCTAATACTGTGATTGATTATTTGACATGATATGGTGTTTGATACATGTGTTGATGATGTATGATGATATGCATAATGTTGTGAATGTATATATTATGCATGTATTTGTGAATGGACTGTTGTATGGCTTAGAGTGTGAGGATATGTCCATTGTGGATTGTTGTTGATGTTGCATTGCTAGATGATTAGCGTGCATAGCATAGCCCTTGGGGTTGTAGCTAATTCCCATGGTGAGGAATTAGTGAGTGAATCATTGTGGATTCGTTGTTGATGTTTGCATGCTAGGTGATTAGTGTGCATAGCATAGCCTTTGGGGCTGTAGCTAATTCCCATGGTGAGGAATTAGTGAGTGAGTCACTAGATCTCAAATGAGTGAGACTAGTGAGCTTAGTAGCCGTATCTGGATTTGATCGGTGAGCTTGAACTATATGTTCAAGAATAGTCGGTACCGCGTGTGTGGAGTCTCATTTCATAATGTATGTATGGCGTATAATATGAATGGATGTATTCCAATATTATACGTGTGGTTGTGTTGACATTGAGTATGAGCATGAATTGTGTAGTATTGAGTATGATAATTGGGTTGATGTGCCGTTACTGAATGTGTGATATGATTAGGGTGATTAATGTGTTAAATTACTTAACATGACATGATATTTTATAATGCTTACTATATCGATTGAGGAACTCACCCTTACATCTATTTTTCAGGTAACGAGCAATGAGTTGAGTAGAAGCTAATGCTTGGAGTCTAGTGTAGTCTCCTTAGTGGGTCATGCTCTGATAGATGTAACATCGGGATGGAACATTTTAATTGTGTTGTTGATGATTGTTGAACCAGTTTACATGTAGTATGTTGCATGTTTTGAATGACCGATTTGATCTCTATCCGCTGCGTATTATGCAACTGTTTTATTTGATAAATAAATGAGCATGACAAGCTACTTTGATGAATAGTGTGAAATATTGTGTGACACCCTTAATTGCATATTTACTCTGATAGATACATATTTGTTATTTTGATTAAATATTTGGGGTATTTTAGAAGGGTGTTACATTAGTGGTATCAGAGCATAGTCGGTCGAGTCGAGTCGTAATTATTCTGTTTCCCCTGTACGGGATAGGTGTTGTGTAACCCTATCAGTACTTATTGTTTTAGCTTGTTGGGTTTTCAGAATAGAGATGGCTGGAAGAGGTAGAGA
This sequence comes from Lathyrus oleraceus, assembly GCF_024323335.1. Taxonomy (NCBI): domain Eukaryota; kingdom Viridiplantae; phylum Streptophyta; class Magnoliopsida; order Fabales; family Fabaceae; genus Lathyrus; species Lathyrus oleraceus. The sequence goes on along the minus strand of NC_066585.1, from coordinate 9,914,182 downwards.
CGATGCTGCGATTGCTGAGGCTCTGGGTATGCTAGCTGGAGTACTTGGAGGGAATCCGAATGTTGTGGGAATGGGAGCTGCTCGTCAATTGAGTGAGTTCCAGGAGAACAATCCTCCAATGTTCAAGGGAGCATACGATCCAGATGGCGCTCAGAAGTGGTTGAAGGAGATAGAGAGAATCTTCCGAGTGACTGAGTGTGCCGATAACCAGAAGGTCAGGTTCGGTACGCATATGCTGTCAGAAGAAGCAGATGATTGGTGGGTTGCTACCCGCACTGAGTTGGAAACTGCTGGGAATGCTGAGATCACTTGGGCTGTATTCAGAGAGAGATTTCTGAGGAAGTACTTTCCGGAGGATGTCAGAGGAAAGAAAGAGATAGAGTTCTTGGAATTGAAACAGGGTAACAGGTCTGTTACTGAGTATGCTGCTAAGTTCACAGAGCTGTCAAAGTATTATACTCCCTATAATGAGGCTGCTGGAGAATTTTCGAAATGTGTGAAGTTTGAGAACGGGTTACGTCCCGAGATCAAGCAGGCTATTGGATACCAACGGATCAGAGTGTTTTCTGACTTGGTTGACTGTTGCAGGATTTTTGAACAGGATTCCAAAGCCAGGGCAGAGAGCTATCAGCAAAGGGTTGATAGGAAAGGCAAGAATCAGAATGATCGTGGAAAACCGTATGCAGCTGGCAAAGGTTTTCAGAAGCAGAGTGGGATGAAGAGGCCTAGTGGGGGAGACTCTAGCGCCCCTGCTAAGTGTTATAGATGTGGTCGGGCTGGACATCGTGTCCATGAGTGTACCAGTGCTGAGATGAAGTGTTTCAAGTGTGGCAAAGGTGGTCATTTGGCTGCAGAGTGCCGGTTGAAGACTGTAACTTGTTTCAACTGTGGAGAGGTGGGTCATATCAGTCCACAGTGTCCTAAGCCGAAGAAAGAGAATCAGTCAGGAGGCAAGGTCTTTGCCTTATCGGGTTCTGAGACTTCTGCAGATGATCGTTTGATCAGAGGTACGTGTTATATTAATGGCTTTCCTCTTGTAGCTATTATCGACACAGGTGCTACTCATTCCTTTATATCTTTGGATTGTGCTGTGAAACTTAAGTTAGAGATATCTGAGATGCATGGTAGTATGGTGATTGATACTCCTGCGAAGGGTTCAGTGACTACTACTTCAGTTTGTTTAAATTGTCCTTTGAGTATTTTTGGTAGAGACTTTGGGATGGACCTAATGTGTCTTCCACTAGTGCAGATTGACGTTATTCTGGGTATGAACTGGTTGGTGTTTAACCGAGTCTATATCAATTGTTTTGATAAGACTGTGATCCTTCCTGAGATTGAGGAAGGAAAGAGTTTGTTTCTATCAACAAGGCAGGTGAATGAGGCAGTAGCAGATGGGGCAGAGTTGTTTATGCTGTTAGCGACTTTGGAGGCTAAAGATAAACTGGCGATTTGTGATCTAGCAGTGGTGTGTGATTTTCCTGATGTGTTTCCAGAAGAAGTGAATGAATTACCGCCAGAGCGTGAAGTTGAGTTCTCGATTGATTTGGTACCTGGTACTAGACCGATATCGATGGCTCCGTACCGTATGTCTGCTGTTGAGTTAACTGAATTGAAGAGTCAGTTGGAAGATCTGTTGGATAAGAAATTTATTCGTCCGAGTGTGTCACCGTGGGGTGCACCAGTGTTATTGGTTAAGAAGAAAGAAGGTACTATGAGGTTGTGTGTGGACTACAGGCAACTGAATAAAGTGATGATCAAGAATCGGTATCCTTTGCCGAGGATTGATGATTTGATGGATCAATTGGTTGGTGCGAGTGTGTTCAGCAAGATAGATTTGAGATTTGGGTATCATCAGATACGTGTGAAAACTGAGGATATTCAGAAGACTGCTTTCAGAACAAGGTATGGACATTATGAGTATTCTGTAATGCCTTTTGGTGTGACTAATGCGCCTGGAGTATTTATGGAGTATATGAATAGGATTTTCCATCCGTACCTAGATAAGTTTGTTGTGGTGTTTATTGACGACATTTTGGTGTATTCGAAATCTGAAGAAGAGCATGCTGAACATTTGAAAGTGGTTTTAGAAGTTCTCTGGGAAAAGAAGTTATTTGCTAAACTGTCTAAGTGTGAATTTTGGTTAGAAGAGGTTAGTTTTCTTGGTCATGTAATTTCAAGAGGTGGTGTTGCTGTTGATCCTTCTAAGATAGAAGCGGTGTCTAAGTGGGAAGCTCCGAAGTCTGTTGCTGAGATTCGAAGTTTCCTTGGATTGGCTGGTTATTATAGGAAGTTCATTGAGGGATTTTCTAAGTTGGCGTTACCGTTGACGATGTTGACCAGAAAGGGGCAAGCGTTTGTTTGGGACTCAAAATGTGAAGAAGGTTTCCAAGAGTTAAAGAGAAGGTTAACTATTGCTCCTATTCTGATATTACCGAGTCCGTCGGAACCATTTGAGGTTTACTGTGATGCTTCATTGTTGGGTTTGGGTGGTGTGTTGATGCAGAATAAGCAGGTTATAGCTTATGCTTCGAGACAACTGAGGGTTCATGAGAGGAACTATCCGACACACGATTTAAAGTTGGCAGCTGTGGTATTTGTTCTGAAGTTATGGAGGCATTACTTGTATGGATCAAGATTTGAGGTTTTCAGTGACCATAAAAGTTTAAAGTATTTGTTTGATCAGAAAGAGCTGAATATGAGACAGAGGAGATGGTTAGAATTTCTGAAGGATTATGACTTTGGTTTGAATTACCATCCGGGTAAAGCAAACGTAGTGGCTGATGCATTGAGTCGGAAATCATTGCATATGTCTATGTTAATGGTTAAGGAATTGGATTTAATTGAGCAGTTTAGAGACTTGAGTTTGGTGTGTGAGAGTACTCACAATAGTGTTAAATTGGGAATGTTGAAATTAACGAGTGGTATTCTGGATGAGATTAGAGAGGGTCAGAAATCCGATGTGCTTTTGGTTGATAAGTTGACTCTAGTGAATCAAGGTCAAGGTGGTGAATTCAGAGTTGATGAGAATGGTGTTTTGAAATTTGGTAATCGGGTGTGTATTCCGGATGTTATCGAACTTAAGAAGAGTATTCTTGAGGAAGGACATCGTAGTGGCCTGAGTATTCATCCTGGAGCTACGAAGATGTATCATGATTTGAAGAAGTTATTTTGGTGGCCGGGGATGAAAAGAGAAATTGCGAGTTTTGTTTATTCCTGTTTGACTTGTCAGAAGTCAAAGATTGAGCATCAGAAGCCGTCTGGGCTAATGCAACCGTTGACTATTCCAGAGTGGAAGTGGGATAGTATCAGTATGGATTTTGTGTCTGGTTTGCCGAGGACAAATAAGAATTGTGAAGCTATTTGGGTGATTGTTGACAGATTGACAAAGTCGGCTCATTTCATCCCGATCAGAATGGATTATCCGTTAGAGAAATTAGCTGAGTTGTATATTGAGAAGATTGTAAGTTTGCATGGTATTCCGTCGAGTATTGTTTCGGACAGAGATCCTAGATTTACATCGAAGTTCTGGGAAGGTTTGCAGAAGGCTTTGGGAACTAAGCTGAGATTGAGTTCTGCATATCATCCGCAGACTGATGGTCAGACGGAGAGGACGATTCAGTCACTTGAGGATCTTTTGAGAGCTTGTGTTTTGGAAAAAGGAGGTGCTTGGGATTGTTATTTACCTTTGATTGAGTTTACCTACAACAATAGTTTTCATTCGAGCATTGGTATGACACCGTTTGAAGCTTTGTATGGTAGGAGATGTCGGACACCTTTATGTTGGTATGAGTCCGGTGAGAGTGCTGTGGTTGGACCGGAGATTGTTCAACAGACTACGGAAAAGATTAAGATGATTCAGGAGAAGATGAGAATTGCTCAGAGTCGTCAGAAGAGTTATCACGACAAGAGGAGGAAGTCACTTGAGTTCCAAGAGGGAGATCATGTGTTTCTTCGTGTTACTCCGATAACTGGGGTTGGTCGAGCTTTGAAGTCGAGGAAGTTGACACCTCGATTTATTGGTCCTTATCAGATTTTGGAGAGGATAGGGGAGGTAGCCTATCGTATCGCTTTACCGCCGTCGCTTGCGAATTTGCATGAGGTTTTTCATGTGTCTCAGTTGAGGAGGTACATTCATGATCCGTCGCATGTAGTCCAAATAGATGATGTACAGGTGAGAGATAACCTGACTGTTGAAACATCACCTATGAGGATCGAGGATCGAGAGTTGAAGCAGTTGCGGGGTAAAGAGATTGCCTTGGTGAAGGTAGCTTGGGGAGGACCAGCAGGTGGCAATGTGACATGGGAACTGGAGAGTCAGATGAAGGAGTCTTATCCGGAGTTGTTCGCTGGAGGTATGTTTTCGAGGACGAAAACTCTTTTAGTGGGGGAGAGTTGTAACACCCCGATAAAAATAAGATAATTATTTAATTTAAGTTAATATTATATTTATTAATTTAATTAAATAATTGGAATTATTGGATTATTATTATTATTATTATTATTGGAATAATAATTATTGGAAAATATATATAAGTTGGAAATAAGAAAAAGAGTCCATTTGGTAAAGAAATGGTTTTTACGTGAAAAACAGAGAAGCGGCTGAAAAGTGGAAAGTGGAGAAAGAGCAAAGAGGCAGAACAAGAGGAAGAAGGTTGAAGAAGGAAGAGCTTGAAGCTAAAAGATTCGCCGGATTAACTCAGGTAAGGGGGGTTTATCGTCGTTTAATGGGTATTATGGATTAGCATGTAATGGGTAGTGATAAACCGTTGAATTGACCCTAATTGGGATTGTGAATGCTGAAAATTACGTTGGATAAACTGTGTTAAAAACTGTAATTGAATCGATAGTCGTGTGAGTCGTAAATTGCTGGACGTATAGCTTGTTACGGAATTGGAATCGGAGGTCCGGAAGTCCTCCAACGGCGGAAAATGCGGAGAATTCTGCATTCTGCCTTGTGTTAGCGCAGGAACAACTTTCTGTCTTGCGTTAATCGGTTAACCCAGGGTGTTAACCGGTTAACACTGTGTTGTATTGTGTAAAATTGCTGTTTTGTCTGCGTTAACCGGTTAACCCAGGGTGTTAACCGGTTAACACTGTTGTGATTGCTGAGATATTGCTGTTCTGTCTGCGTTAACCGGTTAACCCAGGGCGTTAACCGGTTAACACTGTTAAGTTTTGGGCAGGAAGCGTGTTTGTGCTGCGTTAACCGGTTAACCCAGGGCGTTAACCGGTTAACACTGTTGCAGAGTGGAAAATTGGTGTTTTAAATGTTGTGTACTTAATTGATGGTTGGCATATGTTGGCGGATGATGTAATAGGGATTATTTCCTGTTGTTTTGAGTAGTAAGGGTATTAGTAGAGTGTGCTAATACTGTGATTGATTATTTGACATGATATGGTGTTTGATACATGTGTTGATGATGTATGATGATATGCATAATATTGTGAATGTATATATTATGCATGTATTTGTGAATGGACTGTTGTATGGCTTAGAGTGTGAGGATATGTCCATTGTGGATTGTTGTTGATGTTGCATTGCTAGATGATTAGCGTGCATAGCATAGCCCTTGGGGTTGTAGCTAATTCCCATGGTGAGGAATTAGTGAGTGAATCATTGTGGATTCGTTGTTGATGTTTGCATGCTAGGTGATTAGTGTGCATAACATAGCCTTTGGGGCTGTAGCTAATTCCCATGGTGAGGAATTAGTGAGTGAGTCACTAGATCTCAAATGAGTGGGACTAGTGAGCTCAGTAGCCGTATCTGGATTTGATCGGTGAGCTTGAACTATATGTTCAAGAATAGTCGGTACCGCGTGTGTGGAGTCTCATTTCATAATGTATGTATGGCGTATAATATGAATGGATGTATTCCAATATTATACGTGTGGTTGTGTTGACATTGAGTATGAGCATGAATTGTGTAGTATTGAGTATGATAATTGGGTTGATGTGCCGTTACTGAATGTGTGATATGATTAGGGTGATTAATGTGTTAAATTACTTAACATGACATGATATTTTATAATGCTTACTATATCGATTGAGGAACTCACCCTTACATCTATTTTTCAGGTAACGAGCAATGAGTTGAGTAGAAGCTAATACTTGGAGTCTAGTGTAGTCTCCTTAGTGGGTCATGCTCTGATAGATGTAACATCGGGAGGGAACATTTTAATTGTGTTGTTGATGATTGTTGAACCAGTTTACATGTAGTATGTTGCATGTTTTGAATGATCGATTTGATCTCTATCCGCTGCGTATTATGCAACTGTTTTATTTGATAAATAAATGAGCATGACAAGCTACTTTGATGAATAGTGTGAAATATTGTGTGACACCCTTAATTGCATATTTACTCTGATAGATACATATTTGTTATTTTGATTAAATATTTGGGGTATTTTAGAAGGGTGTTACACCTTACATGCTTGTCATCTTGCTAAACAAAGCAAATTTTCTTTTTCCACTAGTATTAGTAAAACTTCCCATGCTTTTAAATTACTTCACATGGATATATGGGGCCCTATAAGGACCCTCACCTTAGATGGTTTTCAATATTTTTTTTTATTGTTGTGAATGAATTTACTCGAAACACATTAACTTTTTTTATGCACAACAAATCTGAAACTAGAATTCATATTAAGAATTTCATCAATTATGCTATGACCCAATTCTCTTGTAAAATCAAAACATTTGTAGTGATAATGGTAATATGTTTCTTATGACATCTTACTATGATTCTCTAGGCATTATTTATCAAAGGAGTTATATTGAAACCCCACAACAAAACTCCACTATTGAGAGGAAACACAAACACCTACTACATGTTACTAGGTCTCTCCTTTTTCATGCTAATATATCTTAATATTTTTGGTATTTTTCCTTATGCCAAATATACTTTGTACCCATACCCTAGATTTTCACACACCACATGATCTATATTATTTAAAGAACCTCCCAACCTCACTAATCTCAAATCTTTTGCTTGTCTCACTTATGCTTCTACCTTCCTAAGAAATAGAGATAAATTGGACCCTCGTGCTACTAGAAGCATTTTTCTAGGTTATCCTACAACCACTAAAGGTTCTCTCCTTTATGACCTTCAAAATAGATCTGACTTAAAGTATCGAGCTCCACAACTTAGACTGTGGGATTATAGTCTTATTAAGTGACCAAGGGTCTTTTGGTCACTCAATTTAAACTCTGGGATTATACAAGTTCAATAATCAAAATCACTTTTGATCAACTTGAATCGAGGATTAAGATTTAGTTTGAAAATTAGGTTAGAACCTAATCTAATGGTTAGAAATTATCAAACTAGTCTAAGGAATCATGTTATAGTTAGTCATGGTTTGATTAAAAATCTATGTCAAATTCTAGTCTTAAGGGAACATGCAATTCAAGGGCAAAAATGATAAAATAATCCCTACAGGGTAAAATAGTCACTTCGCAAGATGGAAATAAATTCTTAATCTTGAAATCCTAATTAAAAACAATTCTAAATTCCCAAACTATTCTAATGGTTTTAACTCTAAAGAAAACTTAATCAAAACCTAAACTTTCTAATCAAATTCCAAAATTCTAATAAGGTTCTAAAAGTTTAATTTTCTAAAATCTAACCTAATCTAATTATCTCTAATAACCCTAACTAACTATAGTGTTCTAATATTCTAATATTCTAAATCTAATCTAATTAACCTAGTTAAATCCTAATTAAGCAAATATTCTAAAACCTAATTAGCATCTAAATCCCTAATTAAAAGCCAATCACCAAAACAATGTAAAAAAACCCTGAAAATGGGCTTGAATCAGTGGGGGTGTTGACAATCTGAAATCGTGGTAAATAAAAGGGATTGTCCTGGGCCTGGGGCTATGGCCCAGGCGCCTCCCATTGGAGATGGAAATATGGTGACATACAGAAGAGGGATAATTTAATGCATAAGCGTACCGAGTTCTGACGCAGTGGATTGACGACGACAATTTTGCAAGTAATTACTCTTCTTCGTGTCTCTTTTCTTCTTGCTTGTTGCACTGTTATCTTGTGTTCTGAGTTGCGATTGTTGTTGCGTTCTCGCAGCGACGGAAATGTATGGACTCAAAGGTTGAATGAAGAAGTTGCGCGAAGAACAGTTGATGCAGAATCGGGAAGGACCAAAGCTTCGAAGATGGTGTGTTATGGTGGAGAGTGAAGATGGAGATTTTGCAAATGGAAGTTGCAGAATCTGGAAGTGAGAAATGATGAATTTTTGAAGAGTGAAGAATGGAGTTGATTGAAGATGATTGAAGTTGGAAGAGTGAAGAATGTGGAAGAAAAGGAAAGTGAAGAAGAAAAGAATGAAGAAGAAAATGATTTTTTTTTTCCAACCTGAAGTGTGATCGTGTGCTTATATAGCCACCAAAATCAGTTACAAATTCAACTGGAATTCACTTTGAAATGAAGTGGTTAGTTATAAATTCAGTTTCTAGTTAGTTGTTGGTTTTAATTCAGTTAGTGGTTAGTTGTAAATCTGTTAGAAACTCTGTTAAATTAATATTAGTTCTGGAAAATTCAATTGGCAAAATGATGTTAAGTTGTGACTCTGTTGGTAAAGGATGTTGTAGTCGTCCATTGTATTGGAAAAAAACTTAGTTAGCTTATTAGATGTTAACGAATTGTCGGTTTGTGATGCAGGAAATGAGATTGGTTGATGCGAATCAAATGCCAGCATTCAGTTTGCCATGAACTGATCCCTTATTTTGAAGGTAACAGTTAGCACAAAATTGCCATGATGATTCTTAATCGATTCATTTAGTTAGTGCCAAATGTTGTTAGGAATTGAAATGAAATTGTAACATGAAGGTCAATTTTTTCATGGAAACCATAACTGAACTGTATGCTGTGTTGTTATGCTATTAGTTGGTAACTAGTTTGCTACTTCTCAATTCAAGTTGTATAAAGTCTTTTCTTTTTTTGAACTTCTTGAAACAATGATATTTGGCGTGTGAAGTGTGGCAGTTCCAACTGTTTTGTATCCATATACTTCCTTCAACTCTACCAACAAGTTTAATTGCTTCTTCATAAAGTACACGATCATTTCTTGCACAAACCAGGATTTTGTATGTCACAGAAACATCCTGCTTATAGCCATGCTATGCTATACACGTTTTTTCTTTTACCAAGTTCCAACACTCTTCTAACACACCCCTTTTCAATTTCTTTTCCATGAATTGAACTTCCTAATGATTCAAAGTCTGGAGCAATCCCCGACAATCCATGTTAATCTAATTCCACATTATGTAAACAAAGTCTTCCATCTTTTTGAGATATGAACTAAATGGTCTATGTTTGGGAACAGAATTTCTAATACATGTATGGAATTTGGATCAATGGTAATGTTGATTGAGTTTGATTTGTATGGCCGATTATTGAAATGTATTGAATAAAATTAAATGATTTGTTTGAAAATGGAAAGGCACCTTCAATATTCATGTTGGTATATGGAAAAGGATTTGAATGTGTATTGAATTGTAATAACTATTATTTTGAATGGTTCAATATGAATATGGAAGGTTGTGAATGTTTGGAATGACTTGGGTTAATGGTAATGAACATGTAAGAACAATTATACATAATCTTTGGAAATGGACGAAACATGAGCAAGGGTTAAGGTGTGCAATGGACCATAGCATAAACATGGATAAATGGTTTTAGAATGACTAATGGGAAATAGTTGACTTTGGTCAATGGGTTGACCAAAAAGTCAACAGTTGACCAAAAATCAACTTATGCAAAAATGTCATTTTCTTCGTAATTTTCCAATGTCTCATGGACTATGTAATGGAAGGAATGAATTGTATCTTTTAGCCAAGTGTTCTTGATGAAACACATGAAACAAACTTGAATTTAAATGAAACCAACTTTGAAACAAGTGCTTTTGCGTGAATGAATGGAAATTGCAAATCTTCTAACCATGAAATAATTTGGGCAAACATACAAAGAATCTTGAACCAATTTAATTTAAGTGGAACCTTGACACATAATGGAAACAATGAATGAGAACGGTATGAAACTTGAACCAAATGATGACCAATGGATTAAAGTGAATCAGGTCAAATTGGACCAATGACCATATACAATGAAACACGAATGTAAGTATGCCTATAGGCCAATCAAAATAAGCCATATATTATGGTTTGGTAGTCATAGTTTAAGGTTATGTATCAACCAAGGATCTCAGGTCAAGTGAGAAGTCAACATAAGTGGTACAACCAAGTCATGAGCCTCGGCTAGGGTTTCCAACACATCAAAGCAAAACATATGATTCATGAACCTCCCTGATCAAAATTAGGGTTTCAAACCAAACACAAAACTCCACAAGCAACATCTCAAACCATGGCCCACAGTTAGGGTTTGAAAGTCAAGTTAGTGATAAAATGTCAAACACAAGACCCTAATGAAATCAAGATCAAGAATCAGGGTTTGGATGCGGAGATGAATATCATGGTGTAATCTTCAAGAATCAAGGTCTCAAAGAATCCAGAAATTAGGGTTTCTCCATATGGTGAGCCTTACCACAATCTTCAGGCCAAAACCCATTTTTCATTAGCTACGAACCTTGGTCTATGATGTTTGTTAGCATGTGTTAGGCATGGATGAAGGATACACATGAATGAACTATGAATGAGTCTAGTTGGATCTCAAATTATAGGTTAGATGAAAAGCGAAAAGGGAGGACACTTTCCAGCAAAACACTTCTTCCCTATTCACTTTCAAACAATATCTACAACATACTCCATAACTCTCTCCAACACAATAACCTCACCTTACATCTCTCAACATAAACTAACCCCACATTGCAACCATCTCCTTACGTCTTCTCTCCCCTCACTGAACCAAACAACAAATTCCCTCTTTCACAATACACATAGCCTCCTCTCACTTGCATCATCCAATAACCAAACCATATCCCTCACCTTCATACTTCCTATGCCTTTGAACTCCGTCTAACAAACCACTTCCAGCGAAACTTCACACCACCTTCCCATCTTCTTCTTCGCACTAACCACCACTAATACAAACCGGCGCCACCTTCAACTCGAACACCTCTCACCACCAAAACACTTTCGGTGACCTCCACTATAACCACATTTCTCTCCTTTCTGCCTCCTCTCACAATCTCACTCAACATTCACAATAGCCATCAAACACAAACCGAATCCATGCAAAAAATCCATTTTTGAATTCCTCATCGCATCTGGGGATACGTAGGAGCAAGACTCACAATCTTGTCAAGCACCATAATAAAAACCTTTTTTTTAGACATTTTCTTTTTTCTTTTAACATTTTAATAATTAGAAGGAAACAAGTCATGTAAGCTAACCTTCTTTTCACAAATCTAACTAAATGGTTACCGTTAAGTACAACAGATATGGTTACCGTTAAGTACAACAGATGTGAGAGATGTCAATACCTTTTCTTCGCATAGTCGGCTCCCGAACCCAAATTTAATTGCGACGACAATTTTCTTTTTTCTTTTAAGGTTTTATTAATATGTTCTCTTTCTTTTTGGAATAAATAAAGTTCGGTGGCGCATTTCAAGTGTGCTATCGCTCTAGGTATTTTCACACCACGACACTCAGATAATTTTAATTTAATGTTTAGTAAGGTTGCAAATTTGATTATGTAGTCTATTGCAAAAACTTATTATTTATTTTAAGTATATAATTTATTGATTATTTTTCAACTCTATTATTTATGTAATATTAAAGTTAAATATATTTTTTATTCTTATAAAATAAAAGTTCTCTAAATTTTATCAAAAGTTACAAAAATTTAAATTTAATTAAGTTATTGTTTATATTTTTTTAGACATATTTGAAAAATATTATCTTAAAATTTAATTGTTTAATAATAGTCATTAAAACTAAGCAAATGACTAAAAAGCACTAATTAGACTTAATAGATCTTTATTTATAAGAAAAAACATTGCATTTTAATCGATTATGATTAAGCCTGTAGAACAAATTAAGAGTCTTTAACTTCAACTACCATTTTTTCTTTTTCATCTTTTCTTCTTCAACCTTTTTTTTCTTCTTTTTGGAGCGACTGATTTGTTTGATTTTATAAATCAATTGGGTTGATTGTATTTTCTCATATGGTAGTTATTATTGTGTTTGTGATTATGAAAGATTGAAGAAGATGTAATGGTCAATTATTTATGACCGTCTTAATATACTATTTATTTAATATAATTATTGTGCATTACATAATTAAATTTATTAATTATATTTATCAGTATATCTAAATAAATGATATATTAATTAAAATTAATAAGTCGTGAGGACATTAATAAATAAATGATATATTAATTAAAATTTATTAATTATATTTATAAGTATATCTAAATAAATGATATATTAATTAAAATATATATCTTTTTAAAATATAAAAAAAAAATTAAAAAACGTTTTTTTTAAATGACAAATGAATATTTATTACTTACAAAAAATTTTAATTTTTGAAATACATATAAATTATATTTGATGAATTTGTTTAACCCATAATATATTTAATGAATTTATTTAAACCGTAATATATTTCACAAATTTGTTTAAACCATGATTTTTGAAATGCTAGAACAATATAAATTATATTTGAATGAATTTGTTTTAACCGTAATATATTTGATGAATTTGTTTAAACCCTAATATATTTCATAAAAGCATAGTTGCATGAATTACATAAAATTCAAACCTCGTAATATATTTCATACATAAACAATTAAAATATTTGTTTTTTAAATACTATATATATAGTTTAAAAAAATTGATTATATGAAAGTCTATTTAATAAACAAATATAAGTAATACAACCCTTAATTTATAAATATATAATAAAATTCAATTTAAATAAGAGTAAATAATTTTTAAATTAATCTAAAAATTAAATTAAATCCTAATTTAAAAAGATTTGGAATAAAACAGTATATATTCAGTTTGTTCATGAGAGAGGGGTATTTCAGTAATCTGTCAATATTATGTGTATATATACTAGTTAGAGAGTGAGTTTGGAAACCCTCAGAAACCATAACCCTAGCTGCTATCACTTTTTCTGCGGCGGCTGAAAGAGCAAAATGGAACAGGTTCAATGCTTCGGTAGGAAGAAAAACGCCGTCGCGGTGACTCACTGCAAGAGAGGCCGCGGTCTCATCAAGATCAACGGTTCTCCGATCGAACTCGTCCAGCCTGACATTCTCCGTTTCAAGGCATTCGAGCCAATTCTCCTTCTCGGAAGACACCGTTTCGCCGGCGTTGATATGAGGATCAGAGTGAAGGGAGGAGGTCACATATCTCGGATCTATGCTATCAGGCAGAGTATCGCGAAGGCGTTGGTGGCTTTCTATCAGAAGTATGTCGATGAACAGAGTAAGAAGGAGATCAAGGATATTCTTGTTCGATATGATCGTACTCTTCTTGTTGCTGATCCTAGACGCTGTGAGCCCAAGAAGTTTGGTGGGCGTGGTGCTCGTGCTAGGTTCCAGAAATCTTATCGTTAGATTGTTTTATCGCATTTACTTGCTTAATGTTTTTGCTAGTACTCTATGAAGTTGCTGTCACTTTTTAATTGGGGTTTCATTTTGAATTCGATTATCAAAGATTTTGGTTATGTTGTTTTAATTTATATTAATAGATACATTTCGACTTGAATTGCGTTGAATTGCGTTCTTCTATTTGAATGATGTTTACCATCGTGCTATGAATACAGATAGTAGGGTTTGAATGCAAATGCTAATTATTGAATATTTGATATTAGGGTTTGAATATTTGATGTTAGGGTTTGCATGCAAATTATAAGTCTTAATTTCATATTAGGTTTGAATGCAATTGATTAGTATTGAATATTGATATTAGGGTTTGAGAGCAATTTGTTAACTATTGAATGATTTAACTGTTAGTTGGCTAGAATGGATTGAGTTTTTTGGTTGACTGTGATTTAGTTTAACTCATGATAACCATTAATCTGAATACTAGAGGATACCGATAGTATTGTGGAATTGGGGCTGAAGATAAAATTTGTTGCTTTTTTGAGTACTATCTGTGTGGTTTTCTTCAATGTGTTTCTTTCTTTATAGGCTTGATCGATATAATGTGTAACCTAGCTCACTAACTCTCTAATTGCAAACATATTTGATCCCGTGCACTCTCATCCATCATTCAATTATGTCATGTCTGTTTTCGAAAACCAATTATGTTCATGTGTATTTGATCCTGTGGAAATGTATATCTCTGTGATATACCTTCTGTCAATGTTTTATATTTAAGAATTGAGAATACTGTTTGCTTTTAAGTATATTAGTGTAGCTCAGCTACCTATCACTTACTTGAATACTAGCTCAGCTACCTATCACTTACTTGAATACTACCCCCGATGGCCACTTCTATTTGGAGAGACTTGCGAAAATATTCATCCATTGTTCATTGATTTCATATATGTCATGTCTACTTTCAAGAATCAATTATATTCATGTGCATTTCTCCTGTGGGATGGTGTATCTCTGATGTATAGGCTTGATGAATATTTTGTGTTGCAAGTGTGAGTAGTTTTTGTTCCACCTACTGTCAAATATTTCATATTTAAGAATAGGGGATCAATGATATTTTGACACTCACAAATGGGCGTGTTTACCTTAAAGCATTAAAGGGAAATAATGCTTTGTTTGTTGTCTCTTTTTTTTGTTGCAAATATTGTGTATGTGTTCTGGGATTTCACTGCACTGACTTGTGGTGTTTTTAGAGAATTTATGCTGACAACAATATTAAATAATGTGATGCGAGGTCAGCATATGGGGGCATACTGAAAATTTTGTATGTGCGTGTGTAATGCAAGGCTCTAATTTGGTATAGTTTTTTCTTGCAATTTTTTTGGTACGAAATAAAGATAATTTTCTTATTTTATGCGCTGATAGAAAACCAATTCTGTAGCTGTGGTTATGTCAGAATAAGAATGTGGAAGTGATTAATGCTGGCTATGCATTGTGATTGTTCAATTCTCAAAGAACATGCTTGTTCGATCCTAATCTTGCACCACAGTGCCGTGGTGTAGGACAACCTTGTAACCTTGTGGGTGGTTTTTTGAAATATATTCGTGAATAATGTTTTATCAATGACTAATACTTCCTAATCCTAGGATATTGATCGTTGTCTTTGGAAGGCATTTTATTTGTTTAAAGCCCTCAATATGTTGTAACCGTAACAAGCTTGCCTCAGACTTCATAAAGCCATCCCAAACAATCCTATTTTGAAAGGGGACTACTTTTCCCATCCCATGGGGTGAACGACCACCATTAAGAAATTTGAAATTTCTCTTGCCAAATAATGGAGATATATATTTGGACGCCGCCTTAAATATACACTTGCACTTCTAAAGTGAATCATTCACCCTGATTTTTAGCCAAAATTGGTTTGAAGATGCATTTTTATAATTTTTGATGGGTAGGTTCGTAAGTGCTTCTTTAGGACAAACTCCGGTATGTATTTTGAGCTGTTGGAAAAAGTAACTTTGTCCTCAGGGTGTCATATAGTTTCAAACATTAGTTCATTTAAATTGAAAAATATTATGTTGATACATAATTTGTTCGAAAAGTATAAATAATAGTACAAATGTTATCAAAATATAAATAAAGATGAACTATTAGGACATTTTTAAGATGCATTTTTATAATTTTTGATGGGTAGGTTCGTAAGTGCTTCTTTAGGACAAACTCCGGTATGTATTTTGAGCTGTTGGAAAAAGTAACTTTGTCCTCAGGGTGTCATATAGTTTCAAACATTAGTTCATTTAAATTGAAAAATATTATGTTGATACATAATTTGTTCGAAAAGTATAAATAATAGTACAAATGTTATCAAAATATAAATAAAGATGAACTATTAAGTATATTTGACATCCCTTGTTTTTCTTTTTTTTCTTCTATACCGTAAAGCATTTTGTGTCTCGACTAAGATGACCTATAATGTGGTTTTACAAGAGTTGCCTTCCTCAAATGTTCCTCTCTAAGGCATCTGCATTTTGTGTCTCGACTAAGATGACCTATAACGTGGTTTTACAAGAGTTGCCTTCCTCAAATTTTCCTCTCTAAGGCATCTGTCGCAATACGTTGACAATGACAACATATGATGTTGTAATACGTGGTTATCTTTAACTTAGTCTTCTTTTAGTATTTCATTATAAGTTGTCCGGGGTGGTGTTCTCACAACATATGATGTCATGTAATATGTCATGTAAGGATGCAACATCTTGTAGAATTATTGGATGTAATTGAATGCAATCCAACATATTTCATTCATTATGTGTTATCTAATATAAGTCATCAAGTATGAAATCAAGATCTATATAATGGAACGTGGGAGGAGCATATACTGTGGGGTCTCTTGGAATACCTTGTAAAAACCTGAACTAGCAAATGACTCGCTCGGGGCATTGCGGGTATTTCAGGCGTGACCCACAAACCAATCATATGGTGTATAAGGTTATGTCGTCCAACTAAAGTGTTTTCCAATGAGTGTCGTACGGGCAATAACATGTTTCATCTGCTATAGTGTGGTTAAGAAACACCCAAAATGATTTGATCGCCTGATTTTCTCTAAATGGGCGATAAGAGCAAGCACATGGCCAATCCTTAGTGTTGTTATCCTAAAGTTTCCAATCGGATATGTGAGAAAAGTAAGAGATGATCCATGCTTGAAAATGATTTTTAAAAAAAATATTAGTAAAGGTATTATACGATCTTATGAAATATTAGTAAAAGGTGCAAATAAATTACTGTAAATTGGGTACATCTTCGTGTCACCTGTATTCCAATAACAAGCTTCACCGAGCTTTGACTACAAGTAAACCAAATTGGAGGACCTCTAGTTGTACTCGTGGATTCGCTCTAAGTCGGTGAAGTATGAAATCTAGACCACATCGATGTTGGTTGCACTTTTGTCCATAAATATGGATGTATAAACCAAATACATGAGGTATAACCTCAATGTACATTGTCTGTGGTACAAAACCTTTTCATCATCACCTTTGACCTCCATTAACGCAACTAGGTGGTCTTTATACAACTTCTTCAAGAATGAAAATTGTGCATGACACTTTACCGTGGCATCGATCTCTATTTGGGCTTTACCTAAGCATGCTCCCAAATAGTTCACCATTATCTCAATTACCTCGCCTCTAAAGAGTTGGGGTGGTTTAATAATCTTCTTCTGATGGGAAGATGTAGGAGGCATGAGACATCATCTAGGGTGATAGACATCTCACCAATCAGAATGTGGAAAAGTGATGTCTCTAAGTGTCATCTCTTCACAAAAGTCGCAAAAATATCATGGTTAATGGTCTTGTACCCAATCGTGCACAAATTTTGCAGCCCAAAGTACCACAATACATCGTTAAACCATGTCTCTTAACTTTGTGGCAGGTTTAAAATCTTCATATTGTGGTTTATGGGTTTTAAAGGGATACACTCTTGTAAAAATAAATATACCAACATTCGTCGCAGTTCAATTAGTATAAAATAGATGTAATGCAAAAGTAAATAAATATACATCTCTTTTACACACATGCCTAGTAGTATGATCTGTGTATAATGAAAGTAAGAAAGTGTCATAGGGTTCTCTAGCATAACTATAATGAACAACATCCGCAACAACAAGTTCTTCATTATGGCCTTCATAAGCTTCATGGGTAGCATGTGGCACGTGCCCTCGGGAAGACAAAGCATGAGACATGTTCCCTTGGGAATCTACGCTTCCGCATCAAACGGACTAGCATCAATAGGTGGTCGCGGGGGTCTGACCCTTTCTATACGAACATGCGCATGTTCGGCCACACGATTGTGCCTTAATTTGTCTTGGATATCAACCATTGTACATATAATAAAACCCGAAAATCATATCACAATCAAACAATTTAATTTCCATATGACAAAATAAAAAAAACAACAAATTCTAGTTGTAGAGAAATTCCTGAGATGTATCTCCAACATTGATATGAGGATCAGAGTGAACGGAGAAGATCACATTTCTCAGATATACGCTGTCATACCCCAAAATTTGCCCGTTAATCTTTCAAGACATTCTTCAAGGCACTCCAACTCATTGTTCAAGGCATTGATCTTAAAAGAACAAAGACCCAGCACACAGATGGCCAAATCCAGAAAATGGCCTAAACTGGCTTGCTCGCTATGCGAGCAAACCCTTCGCCTAGCGAACCCTTCGCTACACCACTCGCCTAGCGAAGCTTGCGAATACCAAAAATTTTGGGCTTAATTCTGAGCCCATTAGGTCACAAAAATCACTATAAATACCAAGACCTCATTCAGAAAAAGGGGGGAGAAAAACGGAGGAGAAAGGCAAACACTCACAAACAGCAAACTCTGGAGACTAACCCAGAGAATTCAGAGCAACCCTAAAGGAAACCCTGAAGGAAACTCATCTGCACCAAGGTTATCTCCGCCCAACTCAATCCGGCGCCAACCCTAAGAGTGACTTGCCAATTCAAGGTTGCAATTCAATTGCAAACAGGTTTGCATTACTATTACCGCTTTATGTTCTTAATTTGCATGTGGCATTATGATTGAATTTATAAAAATATCTTAAGTTTTGCATGTGAATTTAAGTATGTATGAATATCTTGAACGTTTAACCATGTAATTTCTGTGATGGATGTCATAGGGTGTGGAGCTTTCTGGAATTGTACTGTTATTAAAACCAGAACCCGCAGCCGCTCGCTAGCACATCGCTAAGCGAGCATGTAGCGAGCATTCGCTAAGCCTTCGCTAGGCGAGGCAGGAGCGAACGTGACAGTCGCCTTTTTTTTTGTTCTGTTCTATGCTTATCGGATCTGTTTTATTCTAACCATGTGTTATTTTGCCTGACATTCTTACCGCTATGTTCTTTTTGTTTGGTGCAATTCTCGATTGCACCCTGATTTGGTATTCTGACCTGTTTGCTGAATTTTGTAAGGGCTCACGTATTCCCGAAAAGGTAGTTTGCTAGGTATTCCACTTTATTTGTGGGGTACCCTTGGGGAGATTCACCCTAATTACCTAATTGATTATAATGTGGACCTAATTACCTAATTGATTACAACTACCTAATTGATTGTAAAATATTGCCTTTGAATATGTGATCTTGGACCTCTCTTTGTTACCTTTCGGTACTACGGTATTATGGTCATGTCCCGCGAATGTGGGGATACACTTAGCAAAGACCCTTCGATTAAATCATCATGTCCCTATAAAATAAATCATCGTCCCTCGAATGTTGCCTGCGAATATATGATTTTGTCCCTCGGTGACCCGTCGTTGTAGCCTACGGTTAAATGATGATCGTCCCTTCGAATGCTAAGGTATCCTTACAAATGTTGCCTTCAATGACCAATCGATGACCCTACGATGACCCTTTTACATCCAAAGGATAAAACTACTTACTTCTCAATAGAAAGGATAGTTTTACCCTCATAAGGATAGGAAATGCCCATAAAGACTTTGGGTAGGTATAACTCTTAATTGCTAACTCACAACCTAAAACGCTTTTTCATACATCACACTTTGCAAAACATCTACTAGAAAATCACCACTTGGTATACATTCATACTAGAATCATTGCCAAGTTATATTTTTCTAAACAACTTTCAAAATTAAACGAGATAAATACTTTGTATACATTCGTACAAGAATCATTACAAAGTTAAACTCTCTTTTCAAAACATTTTCTAAGCAATTCACAAACACTTTTTTCAGACAAGGAAAATAACATAAGTGATCAAGCAATTAAGAGCCCATGGATAACCATGGATACAAAGGGTGCTAACACCTTCCCTTTGTATAATGTACCTCCCGAACCCAAAATCTAATTAAGGTATTTCCTATTCTTTTCCGCCTTTCCTTATTGGATAAAAGAAAAGTCGGTGGCGACTCTTGCTATCCGCGACATTTGCTATCCAAAGCAAAAACACACAAAGTCCAGTTCACCGTATGACAGAACTGGCGACTCTGCTGGGGAGTATTAAAGAGAGGTTACCTTAAAAACAAGATCACTTATTTAAATTGTCTGATTTACTTTTAAGGGATTGCTTGGGTATTTTATGCTTGAGTGAAAGATCCTACACCCAGATCTAGTGTACCTTAGGTAAGTAGCAAAAGATCATCGCGACTACCCGGCGTATACTGGAATGGTCAAAATGATGGCTACGGTTAATGTGACACTTTGGATGTCCTGATGTTCCTCATGTTTACTTGAGGAAAAATTTGGCTTCCGCGTGGTGTCATCAAAGCATTAACCAGACCTTTAGAACCCTAATTGACTCATCCTAGCCATTAGAAAGTAGTGAGATAACTGACTTCGGTTCCGACTGGGGTTGGTTGAGACTCGATACTACACTCTTTGAGATTGGACTTTAGGGAAGCTTCGGTCAACCACTTGGTGTTGCACTGAAGTGGACTTAAAGGAAGGTCAATGATTTGAGATCCTTCTAGAACCCGGTTACTATTCTAGGACAGGTTGAACCAACCAAACTTCAGTAGGGAGGGTACTTACCTATGGAATTCATGCAAGCCTTAAAACCTAGGAATGATTGTCGTGTGACTTGTTTGCGCTTGTTGTTTACTTAACATCATAACATCATAACATCATAACATCATAACATCATAACGTTATGGCATTGCACTAATCATTTCAAGGACTTAGGGATTTAACTTTGCTCTGTTTCGTAAGGCTATGGCTTCCAGGAGGACCATCCGGATCAATTTTGTAGCAATCTCTCCTCAACTAAAGGATTTAGTGTCAGAACTTCCTGGTCAGGCTCAGTTCATCAAGAAACATGGGTCTCTCCTTAATTTGGTTACCACTGGTTTCAAAGAAGATATGATGAGAGTTCTATTCCAGTTCTTCGATCCTAAACATCATTGCTTCACTTTCCCAGATTATCAGTTGGTACCCACATTAGAAGAATTCTCCAGGATGCTTGGGATACCTATCCTTGATCAAATACCTTTCAGTGGTTTAGAAAAGAGTCCGAAGTCCGAAAAAGTTGTCGCAGCTTTACACATGACAAAGTCCGACATTGAAACCAATTGGGTAACAAGAAGTGGGGTTAAGGGTTTACTTGCCAAGTTTCTGATAAATAAGGCCCGAGAATTCTTAAAAGATATGAATGTACATGCTTTCGAAGATGTCCTAGCATTACTAATCTATGGTTTGGTGCTATTTCCTAACCCGGATCAATTCATAGACATGAATGCTATTAAGATATTTCTCACTCATAACCCTGTGCCTACCTTGCTTGGAGACATTTTGCATTCCCTTCACACCCGTACTATGAAAAGGCAAGGGACTCTCATGAGCTGCATACCTTTATTATCTAGGTGGTTTATTTCGCACCTTCCTCAATCAGTCTTGAAGAATGAGCAAAATTTGAAATGGTCTCAAAAGATAATGTCACTCTCCAATTCAGACATCCGTTGGTGTCCTCATCTCGAAGAAAATGTTATCCTCATTGACCGTTGTGGAGAATTCTCTAACGTACCACTCCTGGGGATGAGGGGAGGTATTACTTATAATCCTGCTTTAGCCCTACGTCAGTTTGGTTGTGCTCGAAGAGATGGTCCACATGAAATAATTATCCAAGGCACTGTGTTTGACTATGACAACGATTCCCAAGGTCTCCGTCAAAGATTTGTACGAGCTTGGGGCATGGTGAAAAGAAGCGTTTTAGGACAGAAAAACTCTATTCCTATGGAACCTTATCTCAGATGGGTACGCGCAAGAGCTCGTGAACTGGGCATGCCATATCTTGCAGTCGGACCGCTGATTGTTGAACCAGAAGTCGAAGGAGGTACTTCTCAGATCATTCCCTACCCAGATATGCCTACCGATGTTGAAGAATTGAAGAGATCCTGGATCCAGTTGAGAGAGGAAAGGGATACTTTTGAAGCTCAGTTCTGTGCTGAAAGGAAGAAAGTGTTAGAACTCACCAGCCAGCTTAATGAGGAACGAAGACTCAATACATATCTTCGCCCGAAAAGAAGCCGTCCCTGGGAGACTTGAGCTTTCATTGTATTTTATTATTTTGTTGTAATAAATGTTGATTACAAATTATTAATAAAAGTTCCTTTCTTGGTGGTTTACGCAAAGTTAAATTCCAAAAGTCCTTGAAAACATTTCATACATTGCATAGCATGACATAACATTGCATAACAGGTATTCTAAAGGATCTATGTTCTCACGGTCTTCCTATTGCAAACAGAAAAATGGCTCTCGAACAAACTGTCAAAGATCTCCAGGCTCAAAATGCTCAATTCCAGGAGTTGATCCTGAACTTATCCAAGGGGCAGGAGGAACTGAAGGCTCTCTTGCTCGAGAAGAAGAAAGACAAGAAACCTGTGAGTTACATTAACCCGGGAAGAAGGCTTAAAGGACAGGCTGCAGGAGTCAAGATTAGACTTCCGAAGGATCAAGAAGAGGAGACAGAAAATGATTCGGAAGATGAGAATGCTAATCCTCTCAACCATGAGGACGACGATGAAGATTATGAGAATGAACAGTACTCTCCAAAAGATGATAAGTACAAATTGCTGGAAGAACGTATGCTAGCTATGGAGGGTCAGAAGGCGCCCGGTCTGGATTTCAAAAGCTTGGGTCTAGTCTCTGATGTGGTCATTCCTCGCAAATTCAAGATCCCCACGTTCACTAAATACGATGAGGCATCTTGTCCTCAGATGCATCTGAGAGCTTACGTGAGAAAGATTCAGCCGTATACCACTGATAGGAAGCTATGGATCCATTTCTTCCAAGAGAGTCTGTCTGGCACACAGTTGGAGTGGTATTATCAGCTCAAGAGCTCTAACATCCACACCTGGACTGATTTAGCGACAGCTTTCTACAAGCATTACCAGTATAATTCTGAATTAGCGCCTACTCGGCTACAGTTGCAGAATATGACTATGGGCTTGATCGGAAAAATAGCAAGTGTACTATTTTCACCGATGTAGTAATAAGGAATTTATTTCCCAGTATCGATCTCGAGGATTGCGTAGGAATTACTTATTTCAATTCGATTCTATTCAAACAAAAAGATAATGGTTGGTTTGTTTTGGAATTGTGATTAGTGACACGAAGATAGTAAAAATAACTGATTAAGATAAAAGATGCTAGGGTAAGTGGTTGAGTTAGCCCGTTATGAATTTGTCCCGATTTCCTTAATGCCTATGATACATTCAATCACCTAACCTCAGAATGTTCTTACTTAAGTCCTTAAGTGAGAAACTATTAAACTACCAATTCTTACTCAAATGTCCATTCAATTAATCATTGGTTTTAATCATACAATATATCAAGGTTTACGGTAATTTATGAAAGTTACTAGTCCTAGATGATGCATTCATAAACCCAATTGTGTGAAAACCCTACCAATCACAGTCCTGTTATTGGAAGTCATAGATTAATTTGTATTTGTCCGATACAAAAGCATAATAACATCACACAATTAAATTGAAAGACATAACATAGTAATCAAGGAATCATTGGTTCACATTCATAACATACGATAACATCAGGACCACCCCCCTAGCATCAGGGGGTTTAGCCTCTCATAGTACTTAAAGAATTCATAAAGTAAAGATTAGACATTACAAAGAATTAGGAGAGTTTGATCTTCAATGGTGGCTACCCTTGAATCTCGCCGTCTTCGAATCCGTTGTATTCGCTATCTTCTCCACTGTAATGCTTTCGTTCGTCTGTCAAAAGGTCCCTCTTTCTTTCTCTTCCAAGCCTTCTTATAGTTTCAGATGCCTCCTCCCCAAGCAAAAGGTCCATACTGCCCTTAATGAGAAGAATCGGTTCACAATGCAAAATTAGGTTTTCCAGGCTGCGTGCAATCAACACGGCCGTGTGTGTACACACGGGCGCCCGTGTTTTTTCTCCTGCATTAATTAATTTCAGCATTTGTTACAGTAGCAACAACACGGGCCGTGTCCCTACACACGGGTGCCCGTGTAGATGCACTGTTTTAATCAACACGGCCGTGTGTGTACACACGGGTGCCCGTGTTGATCCCTGTTTTCTGCTTCGTCTTTTTCTCTGCTTGACCAACAACACGGCCGTGTGGTGGCACACGGGTGGCCATGTTGACCTGCTGTTCTGTCATATTTTCGTCCTTCAGAGTGTCCCGAACTTCACCATTCTTGCTTTTGAACCTGGAACAATGACACTACCCAAACGAAGCATAAACGAGGTCTTTTTGACTTAAACTCGTAATCGAATGTAATGTAATACCAAACCAACAAAACTTGATACTTGACTCAAATGCAACTAAAAACAAACATAATTCTGAATTAGCGCCTACTCGGCTACAGTTGCAGAATATGACTATGGGCTCTAGAGAAAGCTTCAAAGAATATGCTCAAAAATGGAGAGATTTGGCTGGCAGAGTCAAACCCTCTATGACTGATCGAGAATTAGTGGACATGTTCATGGGTACACTAACTGGTCCATTCTACAGCCATCTATTGGGAAGTTCTTCATCGGGTTTCA
Organism: Lathyrus oleraceus; assembly: GCF_024323335.1. Lineage (NCBI taxonomy): Eukaryota > Viridiplantae > Streptophyta > Magnoliopsida > Fabales > Fabaceae > Lathyrus > Lathyrus oleraceus. The sequence continues at coordinate 9,889,618 of NC_066585.1, read as the reverse complement.
CTGACCTGATATTGACAGGGGAACGTGTTGAAAGTGGTATTAGAAGTGGAAAGATACAGGCAGCTACCTCCGCAAGCACCAGAAAGACCCATCAGGGGAAGAATGAATCAAATGCTGTGTACGGTGAAAGGGGTCATAACAAGAAAAATCGTGACCATACCATTGGAGCAGTTACAATTGCAGCACCGCCAGCTCAAAACTTCCAACACAGACAAGACAGACCGAGAAGGCAGTTTACCAAGATCAATATGACTTTAGCACAAGCACTACAGGGTATGCTAAAGGCAAATTTAATTACCCTCAGAGGCCCTTCTGCCAATCTCAACACTACTTCTCCTCGTTATAATCCCAACGCCAGGTGTGCATATCACTCCGATAGCCCCGGGCATGATACAAACGATTGCTGGTTGTTGAAGAATAAGATTCAGGATATGATCGACACTGGAGAAATTGAATTTGATCCTCCGGAGACTCCTAATGTCATCACTGCACCTATGCCTAATCATGACAAGACTGTTAATGTTGTGAATGACAATTCTCACATTACTACTGTAGCAGACTTAACATCTCCTCTCCTGATTATCAAGAAGAATTTATTGCAAACTGGTTTATTTCCAGGTTGTGCTGAAAGTTGCGATCTCTGTGTACTCCGACCCAATGATTGCCTGAAATTGAGGAATGGTATTCAACGGCTGATGGACGATCGTACAATTCTATTTGAAAAGATTCCTAAGGTGGGGAACCCTGTTGAAGAAATATCTGTGATTGCTAGGTCCAAAGTTCTAGTGAAGATTACCGCTACTAGAGTACCTGTGAAGATTACTGCTGAGCCCAAGGTAGCTCCCCTAATCATTACTGCACCTGGCCCAGTACCGTATTCCTCAAGCAAAGCCATTCTGTGGAATTATGGAGGTGATGTTTACATCCATGGCGTAAAGCAAGTTGGTAATTCTGCTAATCCTAATGACATTGTTGGGACTAGTAAAGTTACTCGAAGTGGAAGGATCTTCTCTCCAGAAATCTCACCTCCCGCCCCTGAAACTCAAGGAAAGGAACCAGTGATCAACCCTTCTCAGTCAAAGACACCGGTCGAAGTTACTACTGAAGATGTTGCCAAGCAGAAAGGGGAGGAAATGCTAAAAATCATCCGTAAGAGTGATTTTGACGTGGTAGAACAGCTGGGGCATACTCCGTCTAAGATCTCGATGTTATCCTTGTTATTATCTTCTGAATCTCATGCCAAAGCATTGATAAAATTCTTGAAGACTGCTCATGTACCTCAGGAGACCTCCGTCGATCAGTTCGAAAACTATGTTGCTAACCTGGCTGTTGACAATGGCCTAGGCTTTTCCGATGCTGATCTGACACCAGCAGGAAAGAATCACAATAGAGCTCTGCATATCTCCATTGAGTGTGAGGGGATCACCTTATCTCACGTATTAATCGACAATGGCTCTTCTTTGAATGTGCTGCCGATAGTTGTGCTCGATAAACTTGATTGTAAGAGCATCGAATTGAAACCTAGTGATACTGTGGTGCGTGCGTACGACGGTGCGAAAAGTGTTGTCCATGGTGAAGTGGTTCTCCCTATCAAGGTAGGACCTCAAGTCTTCAACACTACCTTTCACGTGATGAACATCCGTCCTGCCTATTCCTGCTTGCTGGGACGCCCTTGGATTCATGGGGCAAGTGCGTAGCTTCATCTCTCCATCAAAAGCTGAAGTATCCAATAGAGGGTAAGATTGTCACTGTGTATGGAGAAGAAGAGTATATTGTCAGTAGTGTGCAGGCCTTCAGATACGTCGAGATGGATGGCAAATTCTTTGAGACTCCCTCTCAGTCATTTGAAATGGTTCACCCGACCAGTCCTGTCCTTAAGCCAACTTCCCTTGTGCCCGAGGTTATTCATGCCCCTCCTGCTATGATTTCTCTGAAAGATGCTCAAGCCGTGGTTGAAAATGGTGGTCGTACTGGTTGGGGTAAACTGATCAACGTACCGTATAAATCCGACAAATCTGGTCTGGGGTTTAACTCTAAAAAGATGGTCCAAGATCAAATTAATGTTGTAGAAGATGCTGATAGCGATTGTGACTTGGATAGCTGGATTTTCACAACAATTGGTGACGGACTCAATAATTGGAAGGCTGAAGACACTATCCCGATTTCCTTTAGTCAGGAGTAATTGTTATTTCCTATTTTTGTAAATTTTTAATTTTTACAATTGAACTTCTTAAAAGCATTGTGTCTATGCCCGGGACACAATAGCTAATTTGTTAAGGGTTTTGTCATCTTCATAAGCATATTCATATTCAATAAATCAATGGACTTTTTTTGCATTCAAATATTGCGCTCTTTATCTTTCCTGTCATCTTTCGAACAAGCTATGTTTTCTTACACACACTCACGTAATGAATTGCAGATCCATACCCACTCTGGATCCTGTTGATAATAGTTCTGCTACTGTTAATTGTGACTTCGAAAATCCGATCTACCAAACCGAGGATGGAAGTGAGGAAGATTGTGAAGTACCTGAAGAGCTTGCCAAACTAGTACTGCAAGAAGAAAAGACTATACAGCCGCATGAAGAATCAATCGAAATTGTAAATCTGGGCACTGAAGTAGACAAGAAAGAAGTCAAAATAGGAGCAGGCTTGGGAAGCAGTGTCAAGGAAAGATTGATTCAGATGTTACATGACTATATTGAGATTTTTGCTTGGTCGTACGAAGACATGCCAGGACTGGATACTGATATAGTAGTGCATCGTTTGCCGATGAAGGAAGATTGTCGTCCTGTTAAGCAAAAGGTTCGTCGCATGCGTCCTGAAATGTCCGAGAAGATCAAAGCCGAAGTTATGAAACAATTTAATGTCGGTTTTCTAGCTGTTACTTCTTATCCTCAATGGGTTGCTAATGTGGTACCAGTGCCAAAGAAGGATGGTAAGGTGCGAATGTGCGTAGATTACAGAGATTTGAATAAAGCGAGTCCCAAAGATGACTTTCCACTTCCGCACATTGATGTTCTGGTAGATAACACCGCTCAACACAAGGTATTCTCCTTCATGGATGGATTCTCGGGTTATAACCAGATTAAGATGGCACCTGAAGACATGGAAAAAACTACGTTTGTGACGCAATGGGGCACTTTTTGTTACAAAGTAATGCCATTCGGGTTGAAGAACGCCGGGGCAACGTACCAGCGTGCTATGGTGGTTTTGTTCCATGATATGATTCATCGTGAAATAGAAGTATATGTGGATGACATGATAGCCAGATCTCATACTGAAGAAGAACATCTCGACCATTTGTACAAATTGTTTGAGAGGTTGAAGAAATACAAGCTGAGATTGAACCCGAACAAATGCACCTTTGGAGTTAGATCCGGTAAACTCTTGGGATTTATTGTCAGTGGTAGAGGAATTGAGGTTGACCCGGCTAAGGTGAGAGCTATTCAAGAAATGCCAGTTCCCCGTACAGATAAAGAAGTCAGAGGTTTCTTGGGACGTTTGAATTACATTGCCCGGTTTATCTCCCATTTGACCGCTACCTGCAAACCCATCTTCAAGTTACTGAGGAAAAATCAAGAGATGATATGGAATGATGAGTGTCAAGAAGCTTTTGGCAAAATCAAGAAGTATCTCCAGGAACCTCCAATTCTGATGCCACCAGTTGAAGGAAGACCTCTAATCATGTATTTGACCGTGTTAGAAAATTCGATGGGGTGTGTGTTGGGGCAACATGACGAGTCTGGTCGAAAAGAGCATGCCATATACTACCTTAGCAAAAAGTTTACCGACTGTGAAACAAGATACTCACTGCTTGAGAAAACTTGTTGTGCTTTGGCCTGGGCTGCTCGCCGACTAAGACAGTATATGTTGAATCATACCACTTTATTGATTTCTAAGATGGATCCTATCAAATACATATTTGAGAAACCTGCCCTCTTTGGAAGAATAGCAAGATGGCAGATGATTTTAACAGAGTATGATATCCAGTATACTTCCCAGGAGGCAATCAAAGGAAGCGTGCTAGCCGATCATTTGGCTCATCAAGCAGTGGACGATTACCAATCTATGATTTTTGAGTTCCCAGATGAGGATGTCATGCTTGTTACTGATTATGAAGAACCTGGACCGAATGAAGGACCCGAAAGGGAATCCCGATGGACTATGGTTTTTGACGGATCTTCTAATGCATTGGGCAATGGTGTTGGTGTTGTAATTATTTCCCCCAAGGGTTGCCATACGCCTTTCACTGCTAGACCATGTTTTGATTGTACCAATAATATGGCCGAGTATGAAGCATGTATTTTGGGACTCAGAGCTGCTATAGACCTGAGAATCAAGTTTTTGAGTGTGTATGGAGACTCAGCTTTGGTAATCAGTCAGATCAAAGGAGCATGGGACACTAAGCATCCGAATCTCATCCCTTATCGAGAACGGGTGTTGACACTAATCCCATATTTTGAAGAGATTACATTCGAACATATTCCGCAAGAGGAGAATCAGTTGGCAGACGCATTGGCTACCATGCCATCTATGTTCAGAGTCAGATGGGACAATGAAGCTCCCATGATCACCATTAAACGATTAGATGAACCAGCATATTGTTATGAACTTAACACTGATAAAGTAGAAGAGAAACCTTGGTTCCACGAAGTAAAAAGATATTTAGAAGCTCAAGAATACCCTAAAGGGGCATCCATCAATGACAGAAAATTTCTGAGGAAATTCTCCGCTAAATTCTTTCTGACTAATGGAGTATTATACAAACGTAATCATGATTCGACTCTGCTTCGTTGTATGGATAAAAAGGAAGCAGAAAAGATTATGGAAGACATGCATGACGGTATTTTTGGGACTCACTCTAGCGGACATACAATGACCAAGAAGATTCTGAGATCAGGGTATTATTGGTCTACCATGGAAGCTGATTGCCACCATCACTCCAGAACTTGTCACAAGTGCCAGATCTATGCGGATAAAGTACATGTGCCTCCTGCTCCATTAAACGTGTTGACAACTCCTTGGCCCTTTGCAATGTGGGCATTGATATGATCGGGGAGATTAAACCTACTGCTTCTAATGGACATCGCTTCATCCTAGTTGCTATTGATTACTTTACAAAGTGGGTAGAGGCAGCCTCATTTGCTTCTGTCACCAAGAATGTGGTGGCACGGTTCATCAAGAATAGTCTTATTTGTCGATATGGCATCCCTGAAAGAATTATCACGGATAATGGCACCAATTTGAACAACAAGATGGTTACTAAACTCTGCACGCAGTTCAAAATAAAACACCATAACTCTTCTCCGTACCGGCCAAAGATGAACGGCGCCGTGGAGGCCGCTAATAAGAATATTAAGAAGATTATACAAAAGATGACGGTAACATACAAAGACTGGCATGAGATGTTACCATTTGCTCTTCATGGTTATCGCACTTCAGTACGAACTTCGACAGGGGCAACTCCTTTCTCTTTAGTCTACGGAATGGAAGCCGTCTTACCAGTGGAGGTTCAGATTCCTTCTCTAAGAATCATGAAAGAGGCAGGTTTAAACGAGGATGAATGGATTCAGACTCGACTGGATCAGATAAATTTGATTGATGAGAAGAGACTTGCGACTGTTTGTCATGGGCAGATATAGCAGAAGCGCATGACCAGGGAATTTAACAAAAGGGTCAAGAGACAGGCGTATCAAATTGGCGACCTGGTGATCAAGCGTATCATTCTACCACAAGGTGACCCCAGAGGCAAATGGACTCCCACATACAAAGGGCCATTTGTAGTTAAGAAGGTATTCTCTGGTGGAGCCATGATACTCGCTACAATGGATGGCGAAGACTTCCCACATCCCGTGAACGCAGAAATAGTCAAAAAATACTACGCATAAAAGAGACCCGCTAGGTCAACGTACCTAGGCAAAAGTAAGGGCATCCCGACGAACCAAAAGGGTTCAGGCAAAAATTAGGGATAAACATATAAAAATGTACACCCGGCAAGTCGAAAACCTGAAAAGGCGGCTTGGGCAAAAAAGGGTATCCTGGTGGACTGAAAACCTGAAAAGGCGGTCCAGGCAAAAATTAGGGATTAAAAGCGTATGACTATGTCCCATTCTCATACGACTTCATCCAAGTTCAAGGGACTGAACAAGCCAATCACTTCTATCCGACGGCAGGAGATGAGATGCTTGAAGACATAATGACAGTAGTAGAATTAAAATCAACAGGGCTTTTCCTTCATAGCTTTCTTTATGTTCTCGACAATTTCCTCTTACTAGGATTTCTGTCTCCGTGTATTCAAATTGCCTGTTTATAGGCCCTCTTTCAAAATCAATACAACTTTACTCCCAAAAAGATGCTTTTGTTTTACTTTCTCTGTTTTGCTTGCATAAACGTCCATTGATTTAATTTGAATTGATACATGCACTTGAATATGATCGATGTTTATCAAAATACATGCATAAAACGAAAATAGCAATTACTAAAAGACTTCAGGATCAAGGAGAAGGTCTAACCATGCTTTCCAACGAATTCGGTTGCTAATTCTATTCCCCAGCAAAACCAATTACTCCCTAGAAGAAATCGGCATTACTAGACAGACTGGTCATCTCTTCCATCCCCAGCCAGGCTTCTGTTAAGTATTTCTACCATCAGACAGAAATCAAGTATCCCCAGCTAAGAGAGGGTCATCGATACAAATGTCCCCAACCAGAATATTGGGATTTATTTTCCCCTGGAAGAACCTTCCTCATGCATAGTTCATTCATTACATCATTTCACAGCATACGCATGCATACAACATTCGCATTTATTTCCGAAAGCATAAAACATCTCATGCATAATGACATAGCATGAAGCTAACTTTATTTTTCAGGTTAATTATCCTCCTGATACAGTCAAAACAAAGGTCCATTCAGACGGACATCTTTATCAATTACATTCAAGATTCAACTACACCTCTCAGATACAATCCATATGAACATTCATTCTGACAAGCACTCTGATATCCTCCTAATGGTGGCATCTTTAAAGCCCACCCCAGATATTTACTGCAAATAGAACATATACTATCAGATACAGCCTAACGTACGGCTCATTCTGCAACTCAGATACGATCTAACGTACGATTCATTCCGATCCTCAAATCCTCAGATACTACCTAGCGTACGGTACATTCCGGGGTGTAGTCTAGCGTACGACTACTTTCTTCTTCAGATACAGCCTAACGTACGGCTCATTCTGCAACTCAGATACGATCTAACGTACGATCCATTCTGATCTTCAAATCCTCAGATACTGCCTAGCGTACGGTACATTCCGGGGTGTAGTCTAGCGTACGACTACTTTCTTCTTCAGATACAGCCTAACGTACGGCTCATTCTGCAACTCAGATACGATCTAACGTACGATCCATTCTGATCCTCAAATCCTCAGATACTGCCTAGCGTACAGTACATTCCGGGGTGTAGTCTAGCGTACGACTACTTTCTTCTTCAGATACAGCCTAACGTACAGCTCATTCTGCAACTCCAATACGGTCTAACGTACGACCCATTTGGATCTTCAACTCAGATACGGTCTAACGTACGATCCATTCTGACCCCTTTTCAGATATAGCCTAACGTACGGCTCATTCTGCAACTCCAATACGGTCTAACGTACGACCCATTTGGATCTTCAACTCAGATACGATCTAGCGTACGATCCATTCTGATTCTACCTTCGTCAGATACAGCCTAACGTACGGCTCATTCTGCAATTCAGATACGATCTAGTGTATGGTCCATTCTGATCCTTTATCCCCAGCAGCGTATGACCCATTCTGATCTTTCAGCATCAAACTTCCTGGATGGCATCTTTAAGCCCATCTCCGTCAAGACTAACCTTTGATTAACAAGTGCAAATTTTTGGGGCATTCTAGTGTTCAATAATCTTCCACCTCCAGACCACGAATGGCATACATACCATTCTAACTCTCTCGGTTCAAGAATATTGAACAGGGGCAGCTGTCATACCCCAAAATTTGCCCGTTAATCTTTCAAGACATTCTTCAAGGCACTCCAACTCATTGTTCAAGGCATTGATCTTAAAAGAACAAAGACCCAGCACACAGATGGCCAAATCCAGAAAATGGCCTAAACTGGCTTGCTCGCTAGGCGAGCAAACCCTTCGCCTAGCGAACCCTTCGCTACACCACTCGCCTAGCGAAGCTTGCGAATACCAGAAATTTTGGGCTTCATTCTGAGCCCATTAGGTCACAAAAATCACTATAAATACCAAGACCTCATTCAGAAAAAGGGGGGAGAAAAACGGAGGAGAAAGGCAAACACTCACAGACAGCAAACTCTGGAGACTAACCCAGAGAATTCAGAGCAACCCTAAAGGAAACCCTGAAGGAAACTCATCTGCACCAAGGTTATCTCCGCCCAACTCAATCCGGCGCCAACCCTAAGAGTGACTTGCCAATTCAAGGTTGCAATTCAATTGCAAACAGGTTTGCATTACTATTACCGCTTTATGTTCTTAATTTGCATGTGGCATTATGATTGAATTTATAAAAATATCTTAAGTTTTGCATGTGAATTTAAGTATGTATGAATATCTTGAACGTTTAACCATGTAATTTCTGTGATGGATGCCATAGGGTGTGGAGCTTTCTGGAATTGTACTGTTATTAAAACCAGAACCCGCAACCGCTCGCTAGCACATCGCTAAGCGAGCATGTAGTGAGCATTCGCTAAGCCTTCGCTAGGCGAGGCAGGAGCGAACGTGACAGTCGCCTTTTTTTTCTGTTCTGTTCTATGCTTATCGGATCTGTTTTATTCTAACCATGTGTTATTTTGCCTGACATTCTTACCGCTATGTTCTTTTTGTTTGGTGCAATTCTCGATTGCACTCTGATTTGGTATTCTGACCTGTTTGCTGAATTTTGTAAGGGCTCACGTATTCCCGAAAAGGTAGTTTGCTAGGTATTCCACTTTATTTGTGGGATACCCTTGGGGAGATTCACCCTAATTACCTAATTGATTATAATGTGGACCTAATTACCTAATTGATTACAACTACCTAATTGATTGTAAAATATTGCCTTTGAATATGTGATCTTGGACCTCTCTTTGTTACCTTACGGTACTACGGTATTATGGTCATGTCTCGCGAATGTGGGGATACACTTAGCAAAGACCCTTCGATTAAATCATCATGTCCCTATAAAATAAATCATCGTCCCTCGAATGTTGCCTGCGAATATATGATTTTGTCCCTCGGTGACCCGTCATTGTAGCCTACGGTTAAATGATGATCGTCCCTTCGAATGCTAAGGTATCCTTACAAATGTTGCCTTCAATGACCAATCGATGACCCTACGATGACCCTTTTACATCCAAAGGATAAAACTACTTACTTCTCAATAGAAAGGACAGTTTTACCCTCATAAGGATAGGAAATGCCCATAAAGACTTTGGGTAGGTATAACTCTTAATTGCTAACTCACAACCTAAAACGCTTTTTCATACATCACACTTTGCAAAACATCTACTAGAAAATCACCACTTGGTATACATTCATACTAGAATCATTGCCAAGTTATATTTTTCTAAACAGCTTTCAAAATTAAACGAGATAAATACTTTGTATACATTCGTACAAGAATCATTACAAAGTTAAACTCTCTTTTCAAAACATTTTCTAAGCAATTCACAAACACTTTTTTCAGACAAGGAAAATAACATAAGTGATCAAGCAATTAAGAGCCCATGGATAACCATGGATACAAAGGGTGCTAACACCTTCCCTTTGTATAATGTACCTCCCGAACCCAAAATATAATTAAGGTATTTCCTATTCTTTTCCGCCTTTCCTTATTGGATAAAAGAAAAGTCGGTGGCGACTCTTGCTATCCGCGACATTTGCTTTCCAAAGCAAAAACACACAAAGTCCAGTTCGTCGTATGACATACACTATCAAGCAGAGTATCGCGAAGGCGTTGGTGGCTTTCTATCAGAAGTATTTGATGAATAGAGTAAGAAGGAGATCAAGGATATTCTTGTTCGGTATGATCATACTCTTCTTGTTGCTGATCCTAGACGATGTGTGACCAAGAAGTTTGGTGGACGTGGTGCTCGTGCTAGGTTCCAGAAATCTTACTGTTAGATTATTTTATTGCATTTACTTTCTTAATGTTTTTGCTAGGACTCTATGAAATTGTTGTGACTTTTTTAATTGAGGTTTCATTTTGGATGGTATTATCAAAGATTTTGGTTATGTTGTTTTAATTTATATTGATAGATATGTTTCAACTTGATTTGTGTTGAATTAGTTATTCTATTTGGATGATGTTTACAATTGTGCTATGAATAAAGATATTAGGGTTTGAATGAAAATGATAAGTATTGAATATTTGATATTAGGGTTTGAATGCAAATGATCAGTGTTAAATATTTGATGTTAGGGTTTGAATGCAAACGATAGTTGTTGAAAATTTGATGCTCCATTCGTCACACAATGAGTGACCCATTTAGAATAAAATAGTGTCCTAAAATGTATATCTCATTTCAATTTATAATGAAAATTAATTCCCTTTTTCCAATTCTATCCTTTAATCATTACTAGTTTCATCACTCTTAATACTTGGTAACCGTACTTTGGTAAAAATATCATTCTCTTTCTTTTATTATTGCACTTTTCTTAATTTTTGTGAAATGGTAAACTGTGTCACTCATTATGGGACGAAGGGAGTATTAGGATTTGAATGCAAATGATAAGTATTGAATATTGATAATAAGGTTTGAAAGCAATTTATTAACTATTGAATGATGTAACTTTGTTGATTGGCTAGAATGGATTGAGTTTTTTGGTTGACTATGATTTAGTCTAACTCATGATAACCATTAATTTAAATATTAGTGGATATCGAGGATATTGGGGAATTGAGGCCGAAGATTAAATTTGTTGCTTTATGAGTACTATTTGTGTGGCTTTCTTTAATGTAGTTTTGTAGCGGGAAATTCGTGATCATCAAGCTATGGATAAGCAAGACATCAAATAACAAAAGTCACCACCGCGCTTTTATTGTTTCCAAAGGAAAAGGGAAAAGTACGAACAAAACCCAAAAATAAGAAGTTTTCAAATCAAAACTAATAAAATTCCAGAGATTACAAGTAAAGGGGTTGGTTACACAAAGGGAAGGTGTTAGCACCCAAAGTGTCCTAGGTACTCCTAGGGAGCCCCTTTTTTGTGTGCATATGTATTTTTGTATAAATTATGTTTGAAAACAAATAGAATGGGGGGATGAGAAAAGAATTCATTAATTATATTTTTGTGTTTGACAAGACCTTCAGACTTGTGCCTACGTACCAACATAAAAATGAGGGATCAAAATCTCGTAGTTCGTGGTATAAATTTCAAAGTGGATGTATTACTTTTAATCAAAAATTAAGTTTGAAAGGCACAAAGGCCTAAAATGGATTGAATGAGTTAGTTCTTTTTGGATTTTGAAAATTTTAAGTCAATATAGTTCACAAGTTTAATTAAGAAAAGAAGTTTGAAAATGCAATGGCATAAGGCCAAAGTTTCTAGTTTGCAATATGGTCTAAGTTTAGAAAAACAAGCACAAGCAAAGAAGTTTTTTTTAAAAGGAGGGATAGATTTTGAAATTAAAGAAGTGAGGAGAAGATGAAGAGACTAATCCTAAGCATAAATTTAAAAGTTGAGAGTTGAAAAGATCTGACCAATGGGTTGCAATCCAATAGGCAAGAATGTCATATAGAAACCCAGATTCCCTTGGACATTAGAATCAAGTAACAAACAATGCATAAAATATCAACTTGAAGAGCAAGGCATCAAATAAAGATAGCCACATCCAAGGTTAACAACTCCATGATCTTCTTCAAATTTGCCCATGTAGCAGATGAATTCCACAATACACAAGTCACAGGTTCAAAGTAATAACTTCACAATGATCATGTTGCAGATGAACTCAAATTGATCTTCATTGATGTATCAGATGAAGTTTCAAATCACAAGCACTTGGTTACATGAAAGTTGGCATTGGCCAAGTCCTTTGCATATGGAGTGTTGCCTAAATTCTAAGCCCAATTGTCTCAGATCAAACCATCAGTCCGTACAAGATGTTTTTTAGGGTTTTTGTTCTTAGTATGTACATTAATGGTCAAAGACCACACAAGCAAACACAAAATTCACAATGACAATATATCACAAAAATATGGTCCAAATGGACAAAGTGAAAATGACATTAATCATAAACAATTAGAATGGTATGAATAATGGCAAATGAATAAGGGCTTAAAAATAAAATACATTAAAGTAAATGACTTGAAATTAAATGTTAGTTGTTAATGAATTAGAAGTTAGTATTGCTTTTGCTTTTGCTTTTGTTTTAAGCCATTCTTTGGAGAACACTCAACCCGCTTATCACAAGCATGAATCTTTGAACCAAGACATCTTCCAAAGGAAGGAAAAAAGGTCAAGTTTCCACACAATACCATGAAAGAGGGGAGACTTATAATCTCACTAACTAGAATGATATGCCTTTTTGTGTCAAAATTTAGCGGTATGTTAAGCAATCGTAATTGGATTTATGTAGAAGTCACAACTATTTGAGACTGGGCAATAGAATTTTGGTGTTAATGCATGTTAGAGACATAGTATGATGAACTATGCTCATGAAACATACCACACACAAAAAGAATATGCAAAAGTGGGGGACCTAATCTCATACATACTTATGTTGATTTTGCAATCAACTAGCCTTAGGATACAGAGATATCATAGGTCCATGACATGAATGCATAAAGAATGGGAATGAGATGAAGAGGGAGAGGATATGAATCAAACTCAAATTGGACAAAGAAGGACTTTTACCAAATTAAGATCATTCATTCATTTTGGGAGATGGAATGTACATTACATCAATCCCCTAAATCCAATGATCTTAATCTAACAAAGTCAAATCAACCTTGACCAAGGCCTAACAACACAAGTCAAACTTACAAAGTCAATTAAAATGGCTCTACACAATTATTTGGCATTTATTCAATTAAAAATACTAAAAAAAATACATTAAATTAAATATGGTTGGTCAATTTCCTAAAATCTCATCAAAGCACCAAAGAAATGGCCATGAGATTTATCATAGGTCAAACAAGGTCAAAGGACCTTGGAGAAAAAATTTCAGAATTTTTGGAAACTTAAAAGTATTTTTAAACAATTATAAATATTCACAAAATCAATTAAATCATGAAAAATATTAATAATGATCCAAAAAATAATTTTAATTCAAAATATGAAAGAGGATTTTATTTAAAATTTTTTGGTGAAACTCTCATATTTTTTGGATCAATATTAAAATTAATATAAATTAATGAAAATCAAAGGAATAAAAACTAAAAAAAAAATCAAAAAAACGTGGACCACTTGATCTCCCTCATTAATTCAGGTGACAGATCAATAGGCCACAAACGCGCGTTACATGATGGAGTTGAGTCAGCGCGCCACACAAATGGTAATCAAAACCAACGCTCGTGATTAAAATAAATTTAATAGATCATGTGGCTCTGGACCATGCCAACTCACCACCGGAGCAAATCTCCGGTCACCTTCTCAGGCGAGCCTCGCCGGACTTGTCCAATCATAACCATCACTAAAATGAAAAAGGAGGACATGATCTTGAAAAAAAAATGGCGTAGATCACGAATCTGGCCTCAATTTTAACTAACTCCAAATATATAGAAAGATATGTGGAGTTGAATTTTGAGTCGTGTCAACTGAGTTGCTTCGATTTGACCTCAAAGCAACTCAATTTTCTTGCCTACATTGGTAAGACTTCAGACAACCAAAGATCCAAGAGAATTGATGAGAATTGAGTAAGAATCGAAGAGAAGAAAAAATCTGGAAAATACCTTTAATGTTGTGCAAAACTTGATCTCTCTTGCTTCAATTCGTGCTTGATCTCACTCAGGAAGCTTGCAGAAGTGGCTTATGAGTGGTACAAGGCTTTGGATCCTGGAGTTTTTGAATCTCCAAACAGTGAGATTCAAACTCAATTTTCAAATGAAAATTATCAGGTTTTCCTTTCAAATGTGAGGGTTTCAAAAGTGGAGGCAATGCTGGCACACAAGGGTCCTTTGAAATGAGCACAGAGGGTCTCTATTTATAGCAAAATGGAATGTTCTTTGCACACTTGAAATTTTGTCCAATTTTAGAAATGCCATGTTCATACTTGCATGAGTGTGTACAGGCCCATGAAGCAATGCAATTAAGTCCAAAATCAACTGTGTTGAGGCTTGAATCAAGCTTGAATGGCAAGGTAAGGTTATGTGATCATTTGAAGATTTGATTTTGCCAACTGATGCAGGCCTATTAACACCATGTGCAACCCTATCAAACCTTGTGCAAAATGAATGAATTAGGACTCTTTGGAAAGCTTAGATCAAGAGGAAAAAATCTTATGTTGAACACTTTTCCATTTGGAACTTGTATCATGGTGAATTTTGAGGTGGAAGTTTGGAAATTTCAACATGTTGAACAATTTTCTAAGTGTCAAGTCATATACTTCAATGTTCCATCTTACTTAACTTTTTATGTGAGCTCTAAATGAGAAAAGTGTCTTCATAAAGGTTGTATCTCTTTCAAAGAACTTCAAAATGGTCGCCAATTTGACATCATTTAGATTTATAACGAGTGAGTTTTGTATTTTTGAAGTTGAGGAAAATCACTAGTTCAATGTTATTGGTCCAAAATGACCTATAATGTATCCTCATATCACATTCTCCTAAAAGTTGATTTAGATTTCACTCCAAACATAAAGGTTTAAGTAGACACCTTGAATTTTATTTTACAACTTGGAAATATTTCATCTCATAAAAATTTAGCAAGTTATGGCCTTGGGAAGTTGACTTTCAAATTAGGGTTTAGACAAAATGACCTATAATGTTTCAACATATAAAATGACTTTCCAAGCAAAATTAGCTCTAGACCTCAACATTAAAGTTGTTTGTAATGTCATTTAGAGTAATGTTTCTCTTGGAGTCATTTTCATATGATGAAAGTTGTAGGAGATAGATCTAGGGAGACCCAGTTTTGATCAAATGAATTCATTTGGCCAACCACCATCAACCAACTTGCTAACTTGCAATTCTCTTTACCGTTTAGGCTCATGGTAGATACTATATGCGTAAGATGATGAATTTTGAAGTGTCCCTTTGTAAATTTGATCAATTGGTGAAAAAGCTTGTTGAAGAGGTTACTCAAGATACCCAAACAAACTAGGGTTTCCACTGCAAACCAATTCCAAACTCTTGTAGAAATCTTGATCAAAATAACTTGTAAAGATTATTTGGACTCATATATGATGCTTATAGCCATTGTGGATCATTCCTTGGTTGTACTCTTAGCCATGAGGGTCTTAAACCCTAGATGTGAACTTGATAGATCAATGGGGATCATGCCCTACCTACAAAAGAGTTAGGAAAATGCAAAGACATATTTTTGGTTAGTAAAATGATAATATAAAAGTATGATACAATCACATGGTGCTTGGTGATCTCTCCCAAAACAAACCCAATGAAAGAAGGGGTAAGGAGGATGCCAAGGTATGATCCTAATGCTAATGCATATGATGAGATTACATGAGGGATCTTAGGGTCAAAATTGGGGTCTTACAAGTTCTTTGTTTATATCTCTGGGAAGTATAGACTTGATCAATATAATGTGTAATCTAGCTCACTAGCTCCTTACTTTAATTAGGAGAGAATTGAAAACCTATTCGACCTTGTGCACTCTCATCCATCATTCAATTATGTCATGTCTATTTTCAAGAATCAATTATGTTCATGTATATTTGATCATGTGGTAAGGTTTATCTCTTGGAAGTATAAACTTGATCAATATAATGTGTTACATGTGTGGGTAGTTTTTGCTCTACCTATTGTCGGATGTTTCATATTTAAGAATAGAGAATATTGTTTGCTTTTAATTATATTAGTGTAGCCCAGCTACCTATCATCTTTTTGAATACCCTGATTGCCACTCCAATTTGGTGAGAATTATGAATATTTGACCTTCTGAACTCTGGTCCATTGTTCATTGATTTCATGCATGTTTCCCGTTACCAAATATGGGCATGTGTATTTGATATGTAGTTGGATATCTTGGGAATAATGATTTCCCTATCAATTTACACACACCTTCATCCGTTTGTGGCCATTTACATTATGTATATCTTGGGAATAATGTGATATGAAATCAGGATATGGGGGCATATTTGAAAATTTTGTATGTGCTGATGGGATGCAAGGTAAAGTTTGTTATGACTTTAGTATAAGACGACTTTGAAAATTTTGTATGTGCGGATGGGATGCAAGGTAAAGTTTGATATAATTTAGTATATGGCAGGTTTGAAACTGTTCTTTACCAAGAAAGTGCTTGCACTTTGGGTTCTATTTCTCACCCCAATTTATGCAAAAAATATTGTATGAAATAAAGGTATTTTTTTAGTTTATGCGCTGGGAGATAACCAATTATGTGGTTGTGCTCATGTTAAATAACAATGCGGAAGTGATTAATGCTGCCTAGGCATTGTGATTGTTTAATTCTCAAAGAACATACTTGTTCGATCCTAGTCTTGCACCACATTTCTATGGTGGAGGACACCTTATAACCTTGTGGGTAGTTTTAAAAATATATTGATGAATAATGTTTTATGAATGTCTAACACTTCCTAGGATATTGGTAGTTATCTTTGAAAGGCATTTTATTTGCATAAAGCTCTCTTAATATGGGCTAACTACAAAACTAGCCTCAGACTTCATAAATCCATACCAAAAGATCCTATTTTGAAATTGGAGTACTTTCCTATCCCATGGGGTGAAGGACCGCCCTTAAGAAAGTTGAAATTTCCCTTTCAAAATTTTGGGTTGGACGCACCTTAAATATACACTTATGCTTTTAAAGTGAGTCATTCACCTCATTTTTTCCAAAATTGGTTTGAAGGGTAGCTTCATAACTGCGTCTTCGAACAAACTTCTGTGCGCATTTTGAGGTGTTTGAAGCCTGTTTTTGCACAGGTATTTGAAAAATATTCAAGGAAGTAAGTTTGCATTCTTGGTAGTAACTTTGTCCTTAAGGTGCCATATATAATGTAAGACCCCAATTTTGGCCCCTAAGATCCGCCATGCTATCTCGTAGTTTTGCATTGGCATTGTGATCACACATTGGTATCCTCCTCACCTATCATTAATTGGGTTTAAATTGGGAGAGATCATCAAGCATATTTGATTGTATTGTACTTTATTTTCTTTGTTTACTAACCAAAAATCCAAAAATATGTCTATTGTAGCTTTGTTTCTTTTGTAGGTAGTATGTGTGTCCACATGTGCCTCATCAAGATCATTAGAAGGGTTTGAGATCCTCAATGTAAGGGATCAAGCAAGAAAAGTACCACATTGGTTCTAAGCATCATATATGGATCCCCATGTTCTGTATTTGCCATTTTTATCAAGAATTAATCAAGAGTTTGAAGCTTGTTTGTCAAGGAAGACCTAATTCATCTGGGTATCTTATGTGCCTTCCTCAAAAACTTTCTTCTACATTTGGTCAAAGATATAAGTATATACTTCATTTAACTTCATAATAAGCATATATGACCCTCCATGAGCCCCAAAGAGCAAAATAACTTCAATTTTGTAAGTTGGTTCAAGGAGGTTGACCAGAAAAGTCAATTGGTCAAATCTAGGGTTCCCTAGACCCTATCTCATACATGTTTTGTCATATGAAAATTATTCCAAGAGAAAATTTAGTCTTTATGACAATACAAACAACTTTCATGTTGGCATCAAGAGCTAATATTTCTTGGAAAGTCATTTTTTATGGTGAAAGATTATAGGTCATTTTGTTTGTGTCCTAGATAGAAAGTCAACTTCCAAGAACCATAACTTCCTCAACTTTTATGATATAACAATGATCCAAGTTTCATGATTAATTTCAAGATGTGTTCTTAAATTTTTCTTCTTTGAGAA
This sequence comes from Lathyrus oleraceus, assembly GCF_024323335.1. Lineage (NCBI taxonomy): Eukaryota > Viridiplantae > Streptophyta > Magnoliopsida > Fabales > Fabaceae > Lathyrus > Lathyrus oleraceus. The sequence continues at coordinate 9,871,584 of NC_066585.1, read as the reverse complement.
AGGTCAAAATCCACTTGCAAGGTCATGTGCCATGAGGAAGCATTATAGGTCCATTTTGGTCCTCATCATTGAACAATCAATTTTCCTCAACTTCTAAAATCCATAACTCCATCATGCAAGCTCCAAATGGTATCAAATTTGTGATCAAGTTGAATATAATTGAAAGAGGTATAACTTTTAATGAGGAACCAAAGTCATTTGAAGCTCATATCAAAAGTTATTCAAGGTGGAAAAATGGGTCATTTGACTTTTAACTTAGAAAATTTTCAAATATGTTTGATTCCTCCAACTTCAAGGCCAGAATTCATCATGTTCCAAGCTTCAAATGGAAAAAGTCTCAACATCAAAGTTGTTCCCCGTGATGGTAGATTTCAAAAGAACATACGATCATTCCATTTGGACTAGAATTGAGGCACTTTGGCATAGTTTCTTTGCATGGTTCAATTTGGCAACATTTGAACTCAATTATTATGCTACTTTCCATGGCCTCATGTTATGACGTCAGTGGCATTTTGACACGAATTTAAATGGATTGCAATGATCATTTAGCCCTGAACACATGCCCGTGCACCCATGCACATGAAATTAGTATTTTTGGTTCAAATTTTAAATGGTGTAAAAATGAATTGCATTGCCTGTAAATTTAAGTCCATTGCCTCAGATTGAAAAAAATGACCCTTACCCAAGCTCTGCCAAGCAATCCCATAGCCACAATTAAGAGGATACCTTGAGGATTTCATTAAAATCGAGCTTCTAGTTCAACTTTTGTTTGTGAACTAGAACTCAAAGGATTCACAACCATTTTGATCCCATTCAACTCCTGCAAGCAAGAGGAAGAAGAACCAAGTGGAATTGCATCAAATCAAGCTTCAAACTGCTACCCGAAGGTGAATTTCTACAAATTTCAATCTTCGATTCTCACTCATTTCTTAAGATTTTGGCTTGATTTGTGTATGACTGAAGTCCTACCAATGTAGGCATTGATACTGAGTTGCTTTGAAGTTGAATCGAAGCAATTCAGTTTTCGTACCTCAACTTTCAACTCCACTTTTTTCATTATAGAGTGAGAGTTGGAATATTTGGAGGTCATATTTGGAATCCTCGTATTTTTCTCTTCAAAATGATGTACGATCCACTCATTTTCATGAAATTTTTATCGGGACCAATCCAGTGAGTTGACCGAATAAGATGACCGGAGCTAGGGCTCCGGTGGTATGCTGTCACGGTCCAGACCATCTGATGTTCTAATCTGGTCCATCCATTTTAATTACCATTATTGTGCACACGTTGACTAGAGCCCATAGTGCATGGAATGCGTGTGGCCATCAGACCTGTCACCTCAATCAATGAGGGAGATCTGATGGCTCTTGTTTTTATGATTTATTTTAATTTTCCAAATTATTTTTTAAATAGAATTTTTTATTTAATTCACTATAATTTCATTTTTAATCCAAAAATTATGGAACCAACACCAAAATTTCACAAATAATTTCCTCTTCCAATTTCTGAATTAAAATTAATTTTTGAATTGAGTTTGATATTTTTAGTGAATTTTGTGATTTTTGACTTGTTTTAATTGATTTTTAAATACTTATGACTTTCAAAAAATGCCAAAAAAAATTAGTCAATGGTCCTTTGACATTGTTTGACCTATGATAAATCCATTGGCCATTTCTTAAGTGATTTAAAGGGATTTTAGGTTTTTAACCTTTTAAATGTATTTTCTTCACTTTAAAAATTGATTTAAATTGTTTTAATTGCTTTAATGTTTTGTTGAGTTATTTTATTGACTTTGTGTTGACTTAACTTCTGTTTGGACTTGATCTTGGTTGAATTGGACCTTGAATTGGTCAATACCATTGGATTTAGAGGGTTGATGAAGATTGAACTTCATCCCTCAAGATGAACGAATGGTATTGATCAAGTGAGGTTCATCCCTTGATCAATTTGGGATATCTTTCACTTTATCTCTTCATCTTCATCTCGCTTCTTCCTCAATCCTTTCTTGGCCAATGATTTCTCATGGATCAAAATGCTAGTTGATTCATCAATGACCTTGTGTCAGATGAATCAACATGAGCTTGATTGAAATAGATACATCCCTTCTTATTTTTGTGTGTGATATGCTTTAGGAGCTTGGTCTTGATACCTTGTCTCTATCATGCATTAACACTAATATTATTATTGTCCGCCCTGAGATAATTGTGACTTCTACATAAGTCCAATTACGATTGCTTAACATATCGCTATATTTATCCTGAAAGCAATATCATTTTTGTAAGTGAGATTGTAAGTCTCCCATTTCTCATGGTATTGTGTGAAGATTTTGCCTCTTTTCCATTTGTGAGAGATAATGGCATACTTGTTGACTTTATCCAAGTTGGAGTCCCTCTCATGAATGATGTCTAGGTTCATATCTCCATGCTTGTGGATGGATGGTTGAGTGTTCTCTAAAAAATGACTTAAACAATATTTTCTTCTCCCACTAACATTCACTAACATCTCTTTGTATTGACTTTATTTTTAAGTATTATTTACTTTAATGTAATTTAAATTCTTGCACTTTATCATTCATTGTCATTTACATTCATGCAAATTGTTTATGTTTCAGTCATTTTCACTTTGCTCACTTGGGCCATATTGTGTGCTTGTGATATACTTTGTGCTTGTGATTTTGTTTTGTTTGTGGTCTTAGGACCTTAAAACACTTAATAAAAACAAAAACCTTAAAAAATACATTGGTGGACTGTTGGACCTCTGTCTATGACTTGATTTGAACCTATGGACTTAGAGTAGGCAACATCCCCGGGCTATGGAAGGACTTGGCCAATGCCATTAATTTGAGACAAATTCTTGGCCAATGTCATTCATCTGATACAAGCCCGAAACTCCTTTGGTTTATCTGATACATTTTTCTCTTTGTCTGAGTTGTTATATCTTATTGATCTTATTTGATGTTTTTCTTATTGAGTATATTTCAAGGGACATTTCATCTGATACATCTAAAGGACATTGAAGACTGCTTGCTTTGGAGTGCTTGCTTGGATGTTTAGTTATCTTTATTTGAGACCAGTTGGTCTTCTTATTAATTACTTGGATGATTATGGCTTTGTTGTTTGCTTAACAATCCAAAGGAAATGGGTTTCTATCTTACACTTTTGTCTTGTGGATGCTTCCCATGGGTTAGATCTTTTCAACTCTAGACTTTTAAATCTTGTCTAGGATAGTCCATCCATCTCCTCCTCATTCTTAAATTTCAAAATCTCTCCCTCATTTTAAAAACTTCTTTGTTTGTTGTTTTCAACTTAGACTTGTTTTAATGAGTAGAAACCTTGGCCTTATGCCATTGATTTTTCAAAATATTTTCTTAATCAAACTTGTAAATAAACTTAATCATACTGCCCTTATTTTCAAAAAGCAAAAAGAACTAACAACCCCATCTAATCATTTTGCTCACTTTGTGCCTTTTCCTTTTAACTTTTTCAAAAGTGAGCATTTAGATTTGAGTTATCTTTGGTTGAGACATAATTCTCTCATTCCATGATATATTTATTGTAATACTTTCCATTTATCAGGGGTTAATGACATACTTGTTGATTGAATCCAAGTTGGAGTCCTCCCTCTTAAATGTTATAAAACCCTCATTTTGGTGGATGTTTGGTTGAGTATTCTCCCATTGATAACAAAATAACTTTAAGCTTTTGTTAGAATCAATCCACCAATCTTTGAAATTTTTACCATGAACTACGAGGTTTTGATCCCTCATTTTTATGTTGATACGTAGGCATAAGACCAAAGGTCATGCCAAACACAAAAATGTAAATAAAAAATTATTTTCTCATTCCCCCATTCTATTTTTTATCAAACATATTTTTCAACCAAAACACTTGCATACAAGAAGGGATCCCTAGGAGTACCTAGGACACTTTGGGTGTTAATACCTTCCCTCTGTGTGACCAACCCCCTTACCTGTAATCTCTGACATTTTATTAGTTTTGATTTGAAAATTTCTTATCTTTTGGTTTTGTTCGTACTTTTCCCATTTTCCTTTGGAAACACTAAAAGCGCGGTGAAGACTCTTGTTTTATTGACGTTGAGACAACCAATAGCTCAATGGTCCTGAATTTACCACTACATATAGGTTCAAACATTAATTCAATTAAGTTAAAAAAAACTTTGTCCTTAAGGTGTCATATATATAGGTTTAAACATTAATTCAATTAAATTGAAAAATATTATGTTGATACATAATTTGTTCAAAAAATATAAACGATAATACAAATGTTATCAAAATATAAATAAAGATGGACTACTAGGTATATTTGACATTCCTTGTTTTTCCTCTACCTTCTTTACCGTAAAGCATTAAGTGCCTCAGCTAAGTTGGCTTGTAATATGGTCTTACAAGAGTTACCTTCCTTAAATTTCCCTCTCTATAGGGCATCTATAGCAAGTGTCGCAATACGCTGACAGACCGACAACACGTCATGAGGGTGGTCATCCTTAACTTACTCCTCTTCTAGTATCTCACTATGAGTTGTCTTGGGTGGTGCTCCCACAATATATGATGTCATGTAAGGATGTGACACCTTGTAGAACCATTGGATATAACCGAATGTAACATTCCATGGTTCAAGAGATAGAAGACTTCGTGCATTTTGTGTTATTATATGATTATATAAGTCATCAAGTATGAAATCAAGATCTATATGGTGGATTGTGGGAGGAGCGAACACGGTTGGGTCTCTTGGAATATCCTGCATAAACTCGAACTAGTGGATGAGCCACTTTGGCATTATGGGTATTTCAGGCGTGACCCAAGTCAGTCATCTAGAGTAGAAGGTTATGTCGTCCAACTGAAGCTTTTTCCAATGAGCTTCGTATAGGCAGTAGCATATGTCATCTGCTATAGTGCGATCAAGAAACACCTGAAATAATTTGATCGCCTGACTTCCTCTGAGTGGGCGATAAGAGCAACACATGGGAAATCCTCACTGTTGTTATCCTAAAGTTCTCAATAAGATATGTGAGAAAAGTGAGAGAGGGTCCATCTTGAAAATGATTTGAAAAAATATTAGAAAAAGTATTTCATAAGTGCTATGAAATATTAGTAACAGTAAAGGTGCAAATAAATTATCATAAATAGGGTATAACTTCCCATCACATGTATAATCTTCCAAAGACAAGCTTCACCTAATTTTGAGTACAAGTAAATCAAATTGGAGGACCTCCAACTGCACTCGTCGGTCCACTCTAAGTCGATGAAGTATGAAAGGTAGACTACATTGATGTATGTTGCACTTTTTTCTACAAATATGGACGTGTAAACAAAGTATATGACATATGACCTCAATATACATTGTGTTGGTGTAAGCCCTAGAGGCCAATACTTTTGGTACTTGTATCGAATTATTTATTAATAATAAAAGGCTTTTTCTTTATTACGTTTGTTTAATAAAGTCCCTAGAATAGCTAGTCTGTTTAATGTATCAAGTATGACTTAATCATGAGATCACATTAAACATAAGGACATTATTCTTAAAGTATTCGTAGTCGAGCTTTATTGTGAAGTGGGATGACATTAAAGCATTAAGACTATTATGTATATAGACTGATGATCACATCTCATGGATCATGGATAAGGAGTTATCAAGTCTTAAACATAGGTATGAATATTAAGAGTAATATTTATACCGGATTGACCCGCTACGAGAATACTATATAGAAAGTTATGCAAAGTGTCATAAGTTATTCTCATGGTGATAATGGTGTATACCACTCTTCGACCTGAAACCACTATGGACCCTAGATGTAGAGTCGAGTGCTTTATTGCTGATCAAACATTGTCCGTAACTGGATAATCATAAAGACAGTTAATGGATACTCCACGAAGCATGCTGAGGGACATGAGTGACCTAGATGGAATTTGCCCATCCTGCATAACATGATAAATGTCTATGGGCCCAATATTGAATTGGACAAGGATGACACGGTCTATGCCTTGTATTAAATATAGACATAAGGGCAAAAGGGTAATTATACACATAAGTATTATCACAGAAGGAATTGTCAGATCACATGACATTTTTGTGTCTTGGGTAGCAGTGATGTGTTGCTAGATACCGCTCGTTGTTTATTATGTTAAATACATGATTTAATATAATTGCCAATGCTGCGAAAACCTACAGGGTCACACACAAAGGACGGATTGATGAGAGATAGAGTAACTAAGGAACACCGTAAGGTACGATGCCCTTAAGTGAATTGTAGAACATCGTAAAGGTACGGTGTACTTAAGTAGAATACGAAATATGGTAAGGTACCATGAGCTTAAGTGATTTTGGGCATATTATAAGATATGGGCCAAAATACACTTAAGTGGGCTTTTTAGCTTGAAGCCCACACAAGTGGTTCTATAAATAGAACCCTTGTGCAGAAGCATTCATTGCGGTTGCATTATTTTCGTTTTCTCTCTCTCTCTCTCACTCAAAGCCTTCATTCGTACCAGCTAGCATTGTGATTTAAGGAATCTGTTCGTGTGGACTGAGTAGAGACGTTGTCATCGTTCAACGTTCGTGATCGCTTCGTGGATCTGCATCAAAGGTTTTGATCGTCACAAGAGATCTGCACCAAAGGTTTCAATCGTCACAAGAGGTAAATATTCTATCACTGATCATGACCATTCGTAAGGATCTCTAAAGGAGAAAATTTTAATTTCCGCTGCGTTTTGGATCGCGATTCTCCTTCACATTGTTAGTAGTATAAAACCTTTTCATCACCACCTTCGGCCTCCATTACTGCAACTAGATGGTCTTTATAAAACTTCTTCAAGAATGAAAATTGAGTATGGCACTTTATTGTAGCATCAATCTCTATTTGGGCTTCACCCAGACATGCTCCCATATAGTTTTGTTAGACGATAGGTGTCATACCCCAAAATTTGCCCATTAATATTTCAAGACATTTTTCAGGGCACTCCGACTCATTTTTATGACACTGATCTTAAAGGAACTAAGGCCCAGCTCACGAGTGGCCCAATCCAGAAAATGGCCCAAACTGGCCTGCTCGCTAGGCGAGCAAATCCTTCGCCTAGCGAACGTTCGCTACACGCTCGCCTAGCGAAGCTGGCAGATAACAGAAAATTCTGGGCTTCACTCTGAGCCCATTAGGTCATGAAAAAAAAGGCATTATAAATACCACAACTCCAGTCAGAAAAAGGGAGAACGAAAACGGAGAAAGGAGAACCCTAGCAAGCAAACCCTAACACTCACGGGAGGCAAACCCTGAAGGAACTCGGCGACGTCAAGGTTTTCTGCCCAATTCAATCCGATTTGCCGATTCAAAGTTGCAATTCAATTGCAAACAGGTTTACATTGCTATTACCGCTTTATGTTCTTAATTCGCATATGGCATTATGATTAGATTTATGAAAATATCTTGAGTTTGGCATGTGAATTTTAGTATGTATCTGAATACCTTAAATGATTAACTATATAATCGCTGTAATGAAAGCCATAAGGCATAAAATTGGTTGAAATTGTGCTGATATCAAAACCAGAATCCGCAGCCGCTCGCTAGCACATCGCTAAGCGAGCATGCAGCGAGTATTTGCTAAGCCTTCGCTAGGCGAGGCAGGAGCGAACGTGACAGTAGCTGACTTTTCTGTTCTGATTTTTCACTCATGTTTCATCATAGCCATGCATCATTTACCCTACCCTATTTACTGTTGTGATTTTTTATGGTGTAATCCTCTATTGCACCCTGATTTGGTATTCTAACCCGTTTGCTGAATGTTGCAAAGGTTCACACCCCAGGAAAAGATTGTTGTTTAGGTCTTCCACTTTATTTGTGGGATACCCTTGTGAAGATCTACCCTAAATTGCTTAATTAATTTTAATGTAGTAATTTTAATGTATTATTTTTTAATGTATTGATTTTAAGGTGGAGATTCATCCTAATTACCTAATTAACTTTAAAATATGGCCTTTAAATATGTGATCTTGGACCTCTCTTTTGCCTTACGATATTACGGTATTACGGTCATGTCCCGCGAATGTGGGGATACACTTAGCAAAGACCCTTCGATTAAATCATCATAAAATAAATCATAGTCCCTCGGATGTTGCCTCGAATATATGATTTTTGTCCCTCGATGACCCTTCGGTGTAGCCTACGGTTAAATGATGATCGTCCCTTCGAATGCTAAGGTATCCTTACAACTGTTGCCTTCAATGACCAATCGACGACCTTACGATGACCCTTTTACATCCAAAGGCTAAAATTACTTACTTCTCAATAGTAAGGACAGTTTTACCCTCATAAGGATTGGAAATGCCCATAAAGACCCTAGGAAGGTATAACTCTCAATTGCTGGATCATAACCTAAAACATTTTCCATCCCTCACACTTTGCAAATCCTAGAAAATCACCACTTGGTATACATTCATACTAGAATCATTACCAAGTTATATTTTTCTAAATCGTTTTCAAAATCAAATGAGATAAATACTTTGTATACATTCATACGAGAATCATTACAAAGTTAAACTCTCTTTTCAAAACATTTTAAAGCAATTCACGAACACTTTTTCAGACAAAATATAAGTGATCCAGCAATTAAGAGCCCATGGATAACCATGGATACAAAGGGTGCTAATACCTTCCCTTTGTATAATGTACCTCCCGAACCCAAAATCTATTAAGGTCTTTCCTGTTCTTTTCCACCTTTCCTTATTGGATAAAAGAAAAGTCGGTGGCGACTCTTGCTATCCGCGACATTGCGATAAAAAGCAAAACACCCCAAGTCAGTCCACCGTATGACAGAACTGGCGACTCCACTGGGGACGATTACAAGAGAGGTTACCTTAAAAAACAAGATCACTTATTTAAAATTGTCTGATTTACTTTTAAGGAATTGCTTGGGTATTCTTGAGTGAAAGATCCTACACCCGGATCTAGTGTACCTTAGGTAAGTAGCAATAGATCATCGCGACTATCCGGCGTATACTGGAATGGTTAAAATGATGGCTACGGTTAATGTGACACTTTGGAAGTCCTGATGTTCCTCATGTTTACTTGAGGAAAAATTTGGCATCTGCGTGGTGTCATTAAAGCATTAACCAGACCTTTAGAACCCTAATTGACTCATCCTGGCCATTAGAAAGTAGTGAGATAACTGACTTCGGTTCCGACTGGGGTTGGTTGAGACTCGATACTACACTCCTTGAGATTGGACTTTAGGGAAGCTTCGGTCAACCACTTGGTGTTGCACTGAAGTGGACTTGAAGGAAGGTCAATGATTGGAGATCCTTTTAGAACTCGGTTACTATTCTAGGACAGGTCGAACCAACCAAACTTCAGTAGGGAGGGTACTTACCTATGGAACTCATGCAAGCCTTAACACTTAGGAGTGATTGTTGTGTGACTTGCTTGTGTTTGTTTACATAACATCATAACATAATAACATCATAACATCATAATATCATGACATTATAACCATTTCAAGGACTTAGGGATTTAACTTTGCTCTGTTTTGTAAAGCTATGGCTCCCAGGAAGACCATCCGGATTAATCTTGTAGCAATCTCTCCTCAACTCAAGAACTTAGTGTCAGAACTTTCCGATCATGCGCAGTTCATCAAGAGACATGGTTCTCTTCTCAATTTAGTTACCACTGGGTTCAAAGAAGATATGATGAGAGTTTTATTCCAGTTCTTCGACCCTAAACATCATTGCTTCACATTCCCAGATTATCAGTTGGTACCCACATTGGAAGAATTCTCCAGACTGCTTGGGATACCTATCCTTGATCAACTACCGTTCAGTGGTTTAGAAAAGGTTCCGAAGTCTGAAGAAGTTGCCGCAGCTTTACACATGACGAAGTCCGACATTGAAGCTAATTGGGTAACAAGGAGTGGAGTTAAGGGTTTACTTGCCAAATTCCTGACAAATAAGGCCCGAGAATTCTTAAAAGTTATGAATGTCCGTGCTTTCGAAGACATCCTGGCATTGCTAATCTATGGCTTGGTGTTATTCCCTAATCCAGACCAATTCATAGACATGAATGCTATTAAGATATTTCTCACTCATAACCCTGTACCTACCTTGCTGGGAGACATTTTGCATTCCCTCCACACTAGTACCATGAAGAAGCAAGGGACTCTCATGTGCTGCATACCTTTGTTGTCTAGGTGGTTTATTTCGCACCTTCCTCAATCGGTCTTGAAGAACGAGCAGAATTTGAAATGGTCTCAAAGGATAATGTCGCTCTCCCACCCAGACATTTGTTGGTGTCCTCAGTTCAAGGAAAATGTTACCATCATTGACCGTTGTGGCGAGTTCCCTAATGTACCACTCCTAGGAATAAGAGGAGGTATTACTTATAATCCTGCTTTAGCTCTGCGACAGTTTGGTTGTGCTCGAAGAGATGGTCCACATGAAATGATCATCGAAGGTACTGTGTTTGACTATGACACCGATTCCCAAGGCCTCCGTCAGAGATTTGTACGAGCCTGGGGCATGGTGAAAAGAAGCACTCTAGGACAGAAAAATTCTATTCCTATGGAACCTTATCTCAGATGGGTACGCGCCAGAGCTCGTGAGCTTGTCATGCCATATCTTGCAGTCGGACCACTGATTGTTGAACCAGAAGTTGAAGGAGGTACTCCTCAGATCATTCCTTATCCAGATATGCCTACCGACGTTGAAGAACTGAAGAGATCCTGGATCCAGTTGAGAGAGGAAAGGGATACTTTTGAGACTCAGTTCGTTGCAGAAAGGAAGAAAGTGTTAGAACTTACCAGTCAGCTTAATGAGGAACGAAGACTCAATGCATATCTTCGCCCAAAAAGAAGTCGCCCCTGGGAGACTTGAGCTTTCATTGTATTTTTATTATCATTCTTTTTTGTAATGAACATTGATTAAAGAAATTAGTAATAAACATTTCTCTCTTGTGGTGATTTACGCAAAGTTAAATTCCAAAAGTCCTTGAAAACATTTCATACATTGCATAGCATAACATAGCACTGTATAACAGGTATTCTACAAGTTCAATGTTCTCACGGTCTTCCTTCTAAACAGAAAAATGGATCTTGAACAAACTGTCAAAGATCTCCAGACTCAGAATGCTCAATTCAAGGAGATGATGCTAAGCTTATCCAAGGGGCAGGAGGAACTGAAGGCTCTTTTGCTCGAAAAGAAGAAAGACAAGAAAGCTGTGAGTTTCATTAACCCGGGAAGAAGGCGTAAAGGACAGGCCGCAGGAGTCAAGTTTGGGATCCCGAATGGTCCAGAAGAGGAGACAGAGAATGATTCAGAAGAGGAGAATGTCGATCTCTTCAACCCTGAGGACGACGATGAAGATTATGAAAATGAACAGTACTCTCCAAGAGATGATAAGTACAAGTTGCTGGAAGAACGTATGCTAGCTATGGAGGGTCAGAAGGCGCTCGGTCTGGATTTCGAAAGTTTGGGTCTGGTCTCCGATGTGACCATTCCTCGCAAATTCAAAATCCCCACTTTCACTAAGTACGATGGTGCGTCCTGTCCTCAGATGCATCTGAGAGCTTATGTGAGAAAGATTCAGCCGCATACCACTGACAGGAAGCTATGGATCCATTTCTTCCAAGAGAGCCTGTCTGGCACACAGTTGGAATGGTATTATCAGCTCGAGAGCTCTGACATCCGCACCTGGACTGATTTAGCAACAGCTTTCTATAAACAGTACCAGTATAACTCTGAACTAGCGCCTACCCGGCTACAACTGCAGAATATGACTATGGGATCTAAAGAAAGCTTTAAAGAATATGCTCAAAAGTGGAGAGATTTGGCTGGCAGAGTCAAACCCCCTATGACTGACAGAGAATTGGTGGATATGTTCATGGGCACACTGACCGGCCCATTCTACAGCCATCTACTGGGAAGTTCTTCATCAGGTTTCACTGAACTTATATTGACAGGTGAACGTGTTGAAAGCGGCATCCGAAGTGGAAAGATACAGGCGGCTGCCTCTGCAAGCACCAAAAGGTCATATCAGGGGAGGAATGAATCAAATGATGTGTACGGTCAAAAGGGTCGTAACAAGAAAAACCGTGACCATGACATCGGAGCAGTTACGATTGCAGCACCACCATCTCAAAACTTCCAGCCCAAACAAGACAGGCCAAGAAGGCAGTTTACCAGGATCAATATGACCTTGGCACAGGCACTGCAGGGAATGCTAAAGGCAAATTTGATCACCCTCAGAGATCCTCCTACGAATCCCAACACTACTTCTTCTCGTTATAACCCTAATGCCAGGTGTGCATATCACTCCGACAGCCCCGGGCATGATACAGACGATTGCTGGTCATTGAAGAATAAGATTCAGGATATGATCGAAGCTGGAGAAATTGAGTTTGAGCCTCCGAAGACCCCTAATGTCATCACTGCTCCTATGCCTAATCATGACAAGACGGTTAATGTCGTGGATGACGACGATCACGTTTCCAATGTGGCGGACTTAACATCTCCTCTCCCGATCATAAAGAGGAATTTATTGCAAGCTGGTTTATTTCCAGGTTGTGCTGAAGATTGCAATCTCTGTATATTCCAACCAGATGATTGTTGGGAATTGAAAAATGGTATTCAACGGCTGATGGATGATCGTACAGTTCTCTTCGAAAGGATTCCTAAGGCGGAAAACCCTATTGAAGAAATATCTGTGATTGCTAGGTCCAAAGTTCCAGTGAAGATTACCGCTACTAGGGCGCCTGTGAAGATTACTGTTGAGCCCAGGGTAGCTCCCCTAATCATTACTGCACCTGGCCCGATCCCGTATTCCTCAAGCAAAGCTATTCCGTGGAATTATGGCGGTGATGTTTACGTCCATGGCGTAAAGCAAATTGACAATTCTACTAATCCTAATGGCATCGTTGGGACTAGTAAAATTACTCGAAGTGGAAGGATCTTCTCTCCAGAAATCTCACCTCTTGTCCTTGAAACTCGAGGAAAGGAACCAGTCAATCCTTCTCAGTCAGAGACACCGGTCGAAGTTACTCCCGAAGATGTTGCCAAACAGGAAATGGAAGAAGTGCTGAAAATCATCCGCAAGAGTGATTTCGATGTGGTAGAACAGTTGGGGCATACCCCGTCTAAGATCTCGATGTTATCCTTGCTGTTATCTTCTGAATCTCATGCCAATGCATTGATAAAATTCTTGAAGACTGCTCATGTGCCTCAGGAAACATCTGTCGATCAATTTGAAAATTATGTTGCTCACTTGGCTGTTGACAATGGCCTAGGCTTTTCCGATGCTGACCTGACACCAGCGGGAAAGAATCACAATAAAGCCCTGCATATCTCCATTGAGTGTAGGGGAATCACTTTGTCTCATGTGTTGATCGATAATGGCTCTTCCTTGAATGTGCTGCCAACAGCTGTGTGTAGCACCTCAAATTTGCACCTATTATTGTACATACATTCTCATATTTGGTCATAACATAACATGGTCCACTGCATAGCATTGCATTGTCCCCTTTGCCTCAAGTGCAAGATCATCAGAAGAATTAGGTCAAACTGATCAGGAGATCAGTCAACCAAGCAAGCAAGTGTGTTTCTCAAGAAGCCAAGGCCCTAGGGTTGCTCCAACATGTTCACATGACTTGGGGATCCTTTTGAAGTGTTTAGGTCAAAGGTTGGATGCTCAGAGGTCATCAGTCAATGCACAATCAGTCATAAACCCTAAAAAGTCAAACTTGGTCAACTGGGCTTGATTTTATGGTTTTGATGGATGGATTTGGTTTGAGAGAGCTTATTCATGTCCAAATAGGCCTCATATATCATGGCAAACATCATCATTGAAGAATTTGAAGCCAAACAGAAAATTTCCAAAAATAGAAACTGGACCTGTAATTTTAACTGCCAAAAATGGAAACTTCTTGAGCCTAAGCTTACATCATGATACAAGCTTCAAATGAATTTTTGCCCAACATGAAAGTTGAAGATCTTGTTCTCCCATTTCCAAAAAGTCCAAGAACTCTCAATTCCCATGTATGGTTGGCAAGATATGATCAATTCATTTTCAAAAATTCTTAAACTTCAAAAGGCCATATCTCTCAAACCATTTGGCCAAATTTGGTGAGGTTTTTTCTAACAAGTCATATTTAACCTCCTCTTTCCAAAAATTTAACTTTCATGTACCAAAACTCTATGGATCAAAATGGCCTTTTTTGAACTTACATGATTATTTTCAAGTGTGGTACAAAATTGAATTTTTGAATTAAGCATTTTTAATCAGAATGGCCAATTGGGAATGACTTGAAATGATATTTGTGACTTGTGGAAGGCCCAAAATTCGTGCTCCTACCATCACACCTCACCATATGGACAAGATTGGTCATTTAGCAATTTGGTTCATTAAGTTAAGTGTGCTTAGCGTTTCATTAAGGGAACTTAAAACAGCAAATAAATAACATTTTTCTGATCATTTGGTAGCCCTAGCAGCCACAGAAAGAAGAGAATTCACTCACTCTCTCAAAACCTCATTTCTTGCCATTTTCAAAATCTGTCAACATTGGCCAAAGAACTGAACCTTGCCTTGCTTAATACAACATCCATCCACCATTTTGAGCTTGTTTTCACCATCATTCCACGACGGTAAGCTCATTTGCATGGACTGTTTCTTCAAGGCTCCTCTAATGGCAGAACTCGTGTGCATCTAAACCAAGCACTCTCGAGCTAAACAACTTCATTCATACATCATTTGAAGCCTTCTAGCACACCTGTTTCAAGCCAAAACCACAAGATAACAACTGAATCCACACTGCACTTCAGAACTGGTAAATTTTCGATCTCCTTATTTCATCAAATCAATACATGCTTTAGAAAGGTCTATCCATGCTGAGCTTCATGATGGTTTTGCTTTTGAAAATGGTTGATTATTTCTTGAGTTATGTTGAAATGAAGTTTGGTGATGAAACATGTTTTTGCTCGATTCATGAGTTGTGTTATGTTTTAGTGAAAATTATTGTTGGATTCATGTTGTTGGTTGTTTGTTGAGTCGTTTGGTATATCCAATTGAGATTTCTGGAAAAAATTTAGTTGAGCTCGATTTGGGAAAGATGAAGTTCATGCTGTTCATGTATAAACCCTAATATTCAAATGCATTGCCCAGAATTTTTGTCTCTCACGTGCATGGCACTGTTGGCCCATAATAGCCAATCACGTTATTTCATTTCAGCGAGCAAAACGACTGTGTTTCGTTAAGTGACTTGGATTATTACAAATATGCCATTCCCGGTTTTTTTAAATCCATTTAATTCATTTATTTTCTCATTTTTATTTCATTTGATATGCTCAACTTGCAAAAATCATATCTCATCCATTTTAAATCCAATTTGAGTGGGAATTTTTGCATTCTCTTCATCATGATCTCTACCTAATTGTCATATTTTTTTCAGAATTTTGTGATCATTGGATTTTATTTGGCATATTGGTTTGTAGCATGTATCCACATTTTGCACATTTTACCAAAACCTTTGTGAAATGGTCATGACTTATCCTATGGACTTGAAACTTTTTGAGAACAAACTAGACACATTCATGTTTATTTTGATGTAGAGTTTGTGAATTTATCTTATCTGGATTGTGAGTTGTGAATTTTTGAAATAGGGTGTGACAATTTGTGTCACACCATTGATGTGCAACTTGTTGATTTTTGATACCATGCTTCTTGACCTCCAATTGATCTAAATTTTTGCATGAACCTACTCTTGTATGTTTAGTTCACATGGGATTTTTCTTGGATTTATTTGTGCCATTTTCCATTTGTTTGAGATTTTTCTCCCCTGTTTGACCAAAATGTTGACCTTATGTGATGCATGTTGCCATTTGTTTTGTGAAATGCTCATACTTTATTAGATGGACATGAAATTTTACATGAGATAACTAGACATCTTAATCTTCGCCATGGTTTTAGTCCCATTCATTTATCATATGCCATCTCTGATTTATGAATTTTTCAAGTTGATGCATGATTGGTTGACTTCTTTGAGCATGTTCAAAATTGCTTTGACTTTCTGATTTTCATTGACTGCCTTCCACTTGTCCAAATGAGATGAAATTTGACATGCTTACCTTGCTGTGGGTTGTGATTGATCATGATTTATTTGATGATTTTTGGAAATGTTTGAGATTGCTTTTGAGTTAAGTCTTGCTGTTGACTTCTATGAGCTTCTATATGCCATGTCTTGACCTAATTTGTTCATGAAATGATGATGATGATTGATATGAATGTGAAACCAATTGGTTTTGTTTCTTGATTGTTTGAACATGATTTTGGATACTTGCCTTTTGCTGTTTTAACTTTTTCACTCTCTTTTGACCCTAGGCTTGCCCTAGTGGTCCTGTTACTCACCTTTGAGCTCATGTTTTCAGGTTGACCAACAAATGACCAATGAGACCAATTCTTTTTGATTGAGCTTGCTTGAATATCATTGATTAACTTGTTTGTTTTGTAGGTGGCTTGGCTCACATGCCTTGAGCCTTGTGCCTTGCACATTCATTTGCTTCTGATTAACTGTTAATGTCTGTTTCCTTTTGCTTTGTTTGAAGTTGTATACTAATGTCTGCTTGACTATTTCAGGTGCTTTTAGTTGCTCAGTTCCTTGTGAACTTTTGCTTTGCTTTGCTTATTAAGCAATTTGCATTGAGGTATACTTCTAATCTTCATGTAGTCTGGAAGACCTGGTCTGTTACTTGGCCAGGCAACTGTCTGAAGTCCTCCTTAAGAGGCAATGCTTGTGCTTGTTTAATTTTGTCCCTGTACATATTCAAAGACCTCCTAAGTGAAGAGGCAATTGGAAGAACCCAAGGGATATGCAACCTATCCCCTGCTATTCTGTGTGTCATCTGCTTTGCTCACATCACTGTGTTGATGCATTGCAGATACAAACCCAAGATCTTGTACAATTGTACAGTTGAGTCAGTATCAAATGTGTAGAAGGGTTCCCACTTTCTGAACCCACACATTCTTGTCTTAAGCTCTCCCAGGCCAGGGATAAGAGTTGTGAAGTCTTATCTTCACTCACCTTTCATCTGCTTCACCTTAGCCCCTCAATGGCAAGGTTAAGAGCTAACACTACCCAGTTCCAGAGGTTTGTTTGTTGAGGTTGATATGACCCCTCAACTAAAACCTAGCCTTGATGTTTGAGCCCCTTGTTGGTATGTTTATTTCATGTTGTATGTGCTTGTGTGGTGTGATTGTATCCCCTAGGTTTGTTAGACTCCGCGTAGTCTCGTTTGCATGTCAATTAAGGTAGCACGGTTCCTTCGTATAGGACTTCCTTTCTTGCTTGAGCTTTCCTAAAACACAAACAAACATTATCCCCTCTTAAGGATACGTTAACTCCTTCTACTACAGGTGAGTAAGTCTCCAAAGGTCGAGCATCAGGTAGATTGCGCAGTGACGTTGTCCACTTAAAAAACACAAACCAACGGGAATAGTTTAGCCGAACTACGGCAACTCTGATTCTCATGTCCAGATGAGATACGTAGGCACGAGATGCGATGTCTTGTCGAGTTTGACTAACAACTAACACTAATTCTTTTCTCTCGCCCTCGTTGCGATTGAGACCTCCCCTTTCTCTTGCCCTAGTTGCAATCGAGACCCTTGCTTCCTGTGCAAGTTAGTGTAGGTGTGGCTTGCTTCCTGTGCAAGTCATGATTAGGATAGGCTGGCTCCCTGTGCCAGTTAGCTAGAAACCTTAACTTAGGGACGACTTTGCATGACAACATCTAGGCTCGAGTCGTAGTCTCCCTAGTGTTGTGTCTCCCTCTGTTATCTGGTTAGGCTAGTCCTTTTTCCCTGCGTAGGGGAACTACGTCGCCCTGATCCTCATACCAGATGAGGTACGTAGGCAGGAGATGAGCTGATCTCTCCGGGCGCCTTTTTTGCTTTTTCCGCCCTTTTTCTTTTAACCTTTGTGTCTCAACCCTTTTGTGTGTGTTGTTCTGTGCTTGGAAGCTGATGTAAGACCATCGAGTGGCAGTCGGGTTCCAGTGTGGTTTTGTTTGGTTCGGATGCTGATGTAAGTCCATCGATTGGCATTCAGGCTCCATGTTTGCCCTCTTGTGTGCGTTTTGGTTTGGATGCTGATGTAAGTCCAGTGATTGGCATTCAGGCTCCACGTTTGCCTTTGCCTGTGTTTGTTTGTGTGCGTGTTAGCCGAGCTACGAATGCTCTGATTCTCCTTCGTCCAAGGAGATACGTATGCATAGGATGCGACATCCTAGCGAGCATGTGTCGTTTCCCCAGTCCGAACTACTTCGACTCTGATGTCTATGCCTGATAGACTAAGTAGGCCCAGGATGCGATATCCCGCCGAGTCAGTTTCAGTCTGTTTTCTTGTGTCTCCTTCAGCCAGTGTGTGTGTGTATGAGCAGCGTTTTTTAGCAACCATTTTCCTTCCTATTGTGCGTGGATCCCGTCGAGTACGACGGATGCGTAGGGGTGCTAATACCTTCCCTTCGCATAACCGACTCCCGAACCTATTCTCTTTGGTCGCGAGACCACGTTCTTTCCAGGTTTACTCTGAGCGTTTCCTTTCCCTCTTTTGGGATAAATAACGCACGGTGGCGGCTCTGTTGTTCTTGTTTTCCCGCCGGTTTTTCGCGTGATGCGACACTGTGCTGGATAAGCTGGACTGTAAAAGCATCGAACTGAAACCTAGTGACATTGTGG
Source organism: Lathyrus oleraceus (assembly GCF_024323335.1). NCBI lineage: Eukaryota > Viridiplantae > Streptophyta > Magnoliopsida > Fabales > Fabaceae > Lathyrus > Lathyrus oleraceus. The sequence continues at coordinate 9,852,867 of NC_066585.1, read as the reverse complement.
TACGTGCTTACGATGGTGCGAAGAGTGTTGTCCATGGCGAAGTTGTCCTCCCTATCAAGATAGGACCTCAAGTCTTCAATACTACCTTCCATGTAATGAACATTCGTCCTGCCTATTCCTGCTTACTGGGACGCCCTTGGATTCATGGGTCAGGTGCTGTAGCTTCGTCTCTCCATCAAAAGCTGAGGTATCCCACAAAGGGCAAAATTGTCACCGTGTGTGGAGAAGAAGAGTACATTGTCAGTAGTGTGCATGCCTTCAGATATGTCGAGATAGATGGTGAATTCATTGAGACTCCTTGTCAGTCATTTGAAGTAGTTCCTCCGACCAATCCTGTCCTTAAGCCGACTTCCTGTGTGCCCAAGGTTATCCGTGCTCCTCCTGCCATGATTTCTCTGAAGGACGCTCAAGCCGTGGTTGAAAATGGTGGTCGTACTGGTTGGGGTCAACTGATCAACGTACCATACAAGTCTGACAAATTTGGCCTGGGGTTTAGCTATGAGAAGGTAGCCAAGAGTCAAATTAATGCTGTAGAAGACGCTGACAGCGATTGCGACCTGGATAGCTGGATTTTCCCAACAATTGGCGACGGACTCAATAATTGGAAGGCTGAAGACACTATCCCGATTTCCTTTAGTCAGGAGTAATTGTTATTGTCTATTTTGGTGTTGCAAATTTTTGTTTTTTTTACAATTGAACTTCTCCAAGCGTTGTGTCTATGCCCGGGGCACAATAGCTAATTTGTTAAGGGTTTTGTCATTTTCATAAGCATATTCATATTCAATAAATCAATGGACTTTTTGCATTCAAATATTGCGCTCTTTGTCTTTTCTGTCATCTTCCAAACAAGCTATGTTTTCTTACACACACTCACGTAACGAATTGCAGATCCATACCCACTCTGGATCCTGTTGATAATAGTTCTACTACTGTTCATTATGACTTTGAAAATCCGATCTACCAAGCCGAGGATGGAAGTGTGGAAGATTGTGAAGTACCTGGAGAACTTGCCAGACTGTTACTGCGGGAAGACAGGACTATACAGCCGCACGAGGAGTCAGTTGAGATTGTAAATCTGGGTACCGAAATAGACAAGAAAGAAGTCAAAATAGGAGCAGGCTTGGAAAACAGTGTCAAAAGAAGGTTGATTCAGATGTTACATGACTATGTAGAGATTTTTGCTTGGTCTTATGACGACATGCCAGGACTGGATACTAATATAGTAGTACATCGGCTGCCAACGAGGGAAGATTGTCGTCCTGTTAAGAAAAAGGTTCGTCGCATGCGTCCTGAAATGTCTGAGAAAGTCAAAGCCGAGGTTATGAAACAATTTGATGCAGGTTTTCTGGCTGTTACTTCTTATCCTCAATGGGTTGCTAATGTGGTACCAGTGCCGAAGAAGGATGGCAAGGTGCGAATGTGTGTAGACTACAGAGATTTGAATAAAGCGAGTCCCAAAGACGACTTTCCACTTCCGCACATTGATGTTCTGGTAGATAACACCGCTCAACACAAGGTATTCTCATTCATGGATGGATTCTCAGGTTATAACCAGATTAAGATGGCGCCTGAGGACATGGAGAAAACTACGTTTGTAACGCAATGGGGCACGTTCTGTTATAAAGTAATGCCATTTGGTTTAAAGAATGCAGGGGCAACGTACCAGCGTGCTATGGTGGTTTTGTTCCATGATATGATCCATCATGAAATAGAAGTGTATGTGGATGACATGATAGCCAGATCTCATACTGAGGGAGAGCATCTCGATCATTTATACAAACTGTTCGAGAGGTTGAAGAAATACAAGTTGAGGTTGAACCCGAACAAATGCACCTTTGGAGTAAGATCTGGCAAACTCTTGGGCTTTATTGTCAGTGGTAAAGGGATTGAGGTTGACCCGGCTAAGGTGAGGGCTATTCAAGAAATGCCAGTTCCCCGTACAGATAAAGAGGTCAGAGGTTTCTTGGGACGTTTGAATTATATTGCCCGATTTATCTCCCACTTGACTGCTACCTGCAAACCCCTCTTCAAACTACTGAGGAAAAATCAAGAGATGAGATGGAATGATGAATGTCAAGAAGCTTTCGACAAAATCAAGGAGTATCTTCAAAAACCTCTCATTCTGATGCCACCAGTTGAAGGAAGACCTTTAATCATGTATTTGACCGTGTTAGAAAATTCAATGGGGTGTGTGTTGGGACAACATGACGAGTCTGGCCGAAAAGAGCATGCCATATACTACCTTAGCAAAAAGTTTACCGACTGTGAAACAAGATACTCACTGCTCGAGAAAACTTGCTGTGCTTTGGCCTGGGCTGCTCGCCGACTAAGACAATACATGTTGAATCATACCACTTTATTGATTTCTAAGATGGATCCTATCAAATACATATTTGAGAAACCTGCCCTCTCCGGAAAAATAGCAAGATGGCAGATGATTTTAACAGAGTATGACATCCAGTATACTACCCAGAAAGCAATCAAAGGAAGCGTGCTAGCCGATCATTTGGCTCATCAAGCGGTGAATGATTACCAATCTATGAATTTTGAGTTCCCGGATGAAGATGTCATGCTTGTTACTGATCAGGAAGAACATGGACCGGATGAAAGACCCGAACTTGGATCCCGATGGACTATGGTTTTCGATGGATCTTCTAATGCATTGGGCAACAGTGTTGGTGTTGTAATTATATCTCCCCGGGGTTGCCATACGCCCTTCACTGCCAGACTATGCTTTGATTGCACCAACAATATGGCTGAGTATGAAGCATGTATTTTGGGACTTAAGGCTGCTATAGACCTGAGAATCAAGTTTTTGAGGGTGTATGGAGACTCGACCCTAGTAGTCAGTCAGATCAAAGGAGAATGGGACACTAAACATCCGAATCTCATCCCTTATCGAGAGCGGGTGTTAACATTACTCACATACTTCGAAGAGATTACATTCGAACACATTCCACGAGAAGAGAATCAGTTGGCAGACGCATTGGCTACCATGTCATCTATGTTCAGAGTCAGATGGGGCAGCGAAGCTCCCATGATCACCATTGAACGGTTAGATGAACCAGCGTATTGTTATGAACTTAACGCTGATGGAATAGAGGAGAAACCTTGGTTCCACGAAGTAAAAAGATATTTGGAAACTCAGGAATACCCTGAAGAGGCATCTATCAATGACAGAAAATTTCTGAGGAAGTTCTCCGCTAAATTCTTTTTGAGTAATGGATTATTATACAAACGTAATCATGATTCGACTTTGCTTCGCTGTGTGGATAAAAAGGAAGCAGAAAAGATTATGGAAGACATGCATGATGGTATTTTTGGGACTCATTCTAGTGGGCATACGATGGCCAAGAAGATTCTGAGATCAGGGTATTATTGGTCTACCATGGAAGTTGATTGCCATCATCACTCCAGAACCTGTCACAAGTGCCAGATATATGCGGATAAAGTACATGTGTCTCCTGCTCCATTGAACGTGTTGACAGCACCTTGGCCCTTTGCAATGTGGGGCATTGATATGATTGGAGAGAATAAACCTACTGCTTCTAACGGGCATCGTTTCATCCTTGTTGCTATTGATTACTTTACAAAGTGGGTAGAGGCCGCCTCATTCACTTCTGTCACCAAGAATGTGGTGGCACGATTCATCAAGAATAATCTCATTTGTCGATATGGCATCCCTGAAAGAATTATTACTGACAATGGTACTAATTTGAACAACAAGATGATTACTGAACTCTGCACGCAGTTCAAAATAAAACACCATAACTCTTCTCCGTACCGGCCAAAGATGAACGGTGCCGTGGAGGCTGCTAATAAGAATATCAAGAAGATCATACAAAAGATGACGGTGACGTACAAAGACCGGCATGAGATGTTACCGTTTGCTCTTCACGGTTATTGCACTTCAGTACGCACTTCGACAGGAGCAACTCCTTTCTCTTTAGTCTACGGAATGGAAGCCGTTTTACCAATGGAAGTCCAGATTCCCTCTCTAAGAATCATAAAAGAGGCGGGCTTAGATGAGGATGAATGGATTCAGACTCGACTCGACCAGATAAACTTGATCGATGAGAAGAGACTTGCGGCTGTGTGTCATGGACAGATATATCAGAAGCGCATGACCCAGGCATTTAACAAAAGAGTCAAGAGACAGGTATATCGAATTGGCGATTTGGTAATAAAGCGTATCATTCTACCACAGGGTGATCCCAGAGGCAAATGGATTCCCAGGTACGAAGGGCCGTTTGTAGTTAAGAAGGTATTCTCTGGTGGAGCCATGATACTAGCTACAATGGACGGCGAAGACTTCCCGCATCCCGTGAACGCAGACATAGTCAAAAAATACTACGCATAAAAGAGACCTGCTAGGTCGATGTATCTAGGCAAAAGTAAGGGCATCCCGGCAAACCAAAAAGGTTTGGGCAAAAATTAGGGATAAACATAAAAAAAATGTGCACCCGGCAAGTCGAAAACCTGAAAAGGCGGCTTGGGCAAAAAGGGGTATCCTAGTGGATTGAAAACCTGAAAAGGCGGTCCAGGCAAAAATTAGGGATCAAAGCGTATGACTATGTCCCGTTCTCAGACAGCTTCATCCAAGTTCAAAGGACTGAACAAGCTAATCACTTATATCCGACAGCAGGAGATGAGAGGCTTGAAGACATAATGGTAGTAGGGGAATTAAAGTCAATAGGACGTTTTCGGCATAGCTTTCTCTTTGTTTTCTTGACAATTTCCTCTTACTAGGATTTCTGTCTCCTTGTACACAAATTGCCTGTTTATAGGCCCTCTTTCGAAATCAATATAATTTTAGTTTCAAAAAAAAATGCTTTTGTTTTACTTTCTCTGTTTTGTTTGCATAAGCGTCCATTGATTTAATTCGAATTAATATATGCATTTGGATATGATCGATGTTTACCAAAAATGCGTGCATAAAATAGAAATAGCAATTACTACTAGACTTCAGGATCGAGGAGAAGGTCTAATCATGCTTTCCAATGAATCAGTTGCTAATCCTATCCCCCAGCAAAGCCAGTCATTCCCAGAAGAGAGTGACATTACTAGACAAATGGGTCATCTCTTCCACCCCCAGCCAGGCTTCTGTTGAACATTTCTACCATCAGACAGAAATCAAGCATCCCCGGCTAAGAAAGGGTCATCGATACCAGTATCTCCCAACCAGAAGATTGAGATTTGTTTTCCCCAGTAGAGTCCTCTGGAAGAACTTTTCAGATGCATAATTCATTCATTGCATCATTTCACAGCATACGCATGCATACATCGTTCGCAGTTATTTTCGAAAGCATAAAACATCTCATGCATCATGACATGACATGAAGCTAACTTTATTTTTCAGGTTAATTATTCCCCTGATACAGTCAAAACAAAGGTCCATTCAGACGGACGTCCTCATCAATTACGTTCAGGATTCAACTACATCTTTCAGATATACTCCATGTCAACATTCATTCTGACATCCTCCTAACGATGGCATCTATAAGCCCATCCCAGACATTTATGGCAAATACAACATATACAAATACTATCAGATATAGCCTAGCGTACGGTTCATTCTGATTCAGCTCAACATATGACTCTTTCAACTCAGATGCGATCTAACGTACGATCCATTCCGACCTTCAACAACTCCAATACGGTCTAGCATACGACCCATTAGGACCTTCAAGGCCTCAAATGCTACCTAGCGTACGGTACATTCTGAAGTGTAGTCTGGCGTATGACTACCCCCTTCATCATCAGGTACAGCCTAACGGACGGCTCAGTCTACAACTCAGATACGATCTAGCATACGATCCATTCTGATCCTTCACCCCCAGTAACGATACAGCCTAACGGACGGCTCGTTCCGCAACTCAGATACGATCTAGCGTACGATCCATTCTGATCCTTTATCCCCAGCAGTGTATGACTCATTCGGATTCTTATCTCATTTTGATTCGGCACAACATATTACTCCTCCAACAATACGGTCTAGCGTACGACCCATTCGGATCTTCATTCCTCAGATACTACCTAGCGTACGGTACATCCCGAGGTGTAGTCTAGCGTACGACTACTTTTCGTCAGATACAGCCTAACAGACGGCCCATTCTGCAACTCAGATACGATCTAGCGTATGATCCATTCTAATCTGTTATCCCCAGCGGCGTATGACCCATTCTAACTCCCCAGTGAAGTCGACGGCCTAATGAATGACTCACTATACGGTCTAGCGTATGACCCAGTGACACCCATGACTTCAGATATCTTCTAACGTACGACGTACTCTAAAGCTCTCATCATCAAACTTCCTAGATGGCATCTTTAAACCCATCTCCATCAAGACTAACTAATTGACAAGTGTAAATCTTTGGGGCATCCTAAGTGTTCAATAATCTTCCACCTCCAGACCACGAATGGCGTACATACCATTCTGACTCTCTCGGTTCAAGAATATTGAACAGGGGCAGCTGTCATACCCCAAAATTTGCCCATTAATATTTCAAGACATTTTTCAGGGCACTCCGACTCATTTTTATGACATTGATCTTAAAGGAACTAAGGCCCAGCTCACGAGTGGCCCAATCCAGAAAATGGCCCAAACTGGCCTGCTCGCTAGGCGAGCAAATCCTTCGCCTAGCGAACGTTCGCTACACGCTCGCCTAGCGAAGCTGGCAGATAACAGAAAATTCTGGGCTTCACTCTGAGCCCATTAGGTCATGAAAAAAAAGGCATTATAAATACCACAACTCCAGTCAGAAAAAGGGAGAACGAAAACGGAGAAAGGAGAACCCTAGCAAGCAAACCCTAACACTCACGGGAGGCAAACCCTGAAGGAACTCGGCGGCGTCAAGGTTTTCTGCCCAATTCAATCCGATTTGCCGATTCAAAGTTGCAATTCAATTGCAAACAGGTTTACATTGCTATTACCGCTTTATGTTCTTAATTCGCATATGGCATTATGATTAGATTTATGAAAATATCTTGAGTTTGGCATGTGAATTTTAGTATGTATCTGAATACCTTAAATGATTAACTATATAATCGCTGTAATGAAAGCCATAAGGCATAAAATTGGTTGAAATTGTGCTGATATCAAAACCAGAATCCGCAGCCGCTCGCTAGCACATCGCTAAGCGAGCATGCAGCGAGTATTCGCTAAGCCTTCGCTAGGCGAGGCAGGAGCGAACGTGACAGTAGCTGACTTTTCTGTTCTGATTTTTCACTCATGTTTCATCATAGCCATGCATCATTTACCCGACCCTATTTACTGTTGTGATTTTTTATGGTGTAATCCTCTATTGCACCCTGATTTGGTATTCTAACCCGTTTGCTGAATGTTGCAAAGGTTCATACCCCAGGAAAAGATTGTTGTTTAGGTCTTCCACTTTATTTGTGGGATACCCTTGTGAAGATCTACCCTAAATTGCTTAATTAATTTTAATGTAGTAATTTTAATGTATTATTTTTTAATGTATTGATTTTAAGGTGGAGATTCATCCTAATTATCTAATTAACTTTAAAATATGGCCTTTAAATATGTGATCTTGGACCTCTCTTTTGCCTTACGATATTACGGTATTACGGTCATGTCCCGCGAATGTGGGGATACACTTAGCAAAGACCCTTCGATTAAATCATCATAAAATAAATCATAGTCCCTCGGATGTTGCCTCGAATATATGATTTTTGTCCCTCGATGACCCTTCGGTGTAGCCTACGGTTAAATGATGATCGTCCCTTCGAATGCTAAGGTATCCTTACAACTGTTGCCTTCAATGACCAATCGACGACCCTACGATGACCCTTTTACATCCAAAGGCTAAAATTACTTACTTCTCAATAGTAAGGACAATTTTACCCTCATAAGGATTGGAAATGCCCATAAAGACCCTAGGAAGGTATAACTCTCAATTGCTGGATCATAACCTAAAACATTTTCCATCCCTCACACTTTACAAATCCTAGAAAATCACCACTTGGTATACATTCATACTAGAATCATTACCAAGTTATATTTTTCTAAATCGTTTTCAAAATCAAATGAGATAAATACTTTGTATACATTCATACGAGAATCATTACAAAGTTAAACTCTCTTTTCAAAACATTTTTAAGCAATTCACGAACACTTTTTCAGAAAAAATATAAGTGATCCGGCAATTAAGAGCCCATGGATAACCATGGATACAAAGGGTGCTAATACCTTCCCTTTGTATAATGTACCTCCCGAACCCAAAATCTATTAAGGTCTTTCCTGTTCTTTTCCACCTTTCCTTATTGGATAAAAGAAAAGTCGGTGGCGACTCTTGCTATCCGCGACATTGCGATAAAAAGCAAAACACCCCAAGTCAGTCCACCGTATGACAATAGGCTTCAATTTAGTGTGTGTGGGGGGGGGTGTAGCACCTCAAATTTGCACCCCCCATTCATGCGTTCATTTCACATTTTTAGGTCATTGACATTACATTAACATTGCATATTGCATTGCATCTTGGCAACTAGATTGGCATCAAGAGAATTCATCTGTGCAAAGAGAGTAAGTTTTTCACTGAGATGAAAGCCACATGAGTATCCTAGAGAGCTTACATGAGCCAAGGATCATTTTGAAGCAATTTGACCAAGTATTAGAGGCTCAAGGTCACCAGTACATGTCCAAGTCATCAGAGGCCCATAAAAGTCAACTGAAAGTCAATTAAGGGATAGGAGGTGGAGAAATGGTTTGAGACACTTCATTCATGTCCAAGAGAGGCTCATTCATCATGTCAAACACGTATCTTGAAGGATTTGAAGCCAGATCAGAAGTTTCTAAAAATGGAAAGTGACCTGTAATTTCAAGTTTCCAAAAATGGCAAGTTTTTAGACCAACTTCAACTCAACTTTCCAACATCAAATAAGCTTAAAATGAAATTTTGTCCAACATTAAAGTTGAATATCTTTCTCTCCCATTTCCAAAAAGTCCAAGATCATGAATTTATGATGAATGGTTAAGGAGTTATGATCAAATCATTGCAAAGTGTGCATGAAACTTCAAAAGGCCATAACTTTTGAACCAAAACTCCAAATGGAGTGCCTCTTTTTGCATTATGCTCTTCATGACATATATTTTCCAAATCATTCATTACATGGCATGAAATTTATTCACATAATCATTCGTTCATGCATGACTATTTTGGAAGGAAAATGCCAAATTCAAAATTGGTTGATCACATGAATAAAATTCCAATTCCAATATGTGCATGGGTTAATTTTAATTGAATTTGGGCCCTCATGTGGTACTGTTCACGTGGGATTGCCATGCATAAGGTGAAATTGCAATTTGGTCATACACCCCTTTTCTCACTAATTTTTCATTAGCCAATGCCTAATCATGTTTACAGCATAATTAACAGATGGTATAAAGGCTTAATGGTAACTGTCTTGCTCATTACAAAAAGTTTCAGATCTAGAATCCTCTTTCACTCTCAATTTTCACTCTCTTGATTTTCCAAAATTCTACACATAAACCTGGATTTTTCTTGCATAATCATGAACATGGAGTGTTGTTGAGCAAGATTCAACGTGTATTTGGTGGATTTCATCTCAGATTCGTGCATACCACAAGCTTGAGTGCATTAATGGAAACTCCAAACTGAGCTGGATTCAAGTCTTCTCACGTGCCATTTCTTGCATCAAACTTCATTGGAGCTCAAAGGAGGTGGAACTGGACATTGCTAGGCCTTGGACACACTGTTTTCAACCTTCTGTTCTTCAAGAGGTTAGAAATCGAACCTCATGATTCTTGATTTTATGCACGTGATGTTGTAGATCTTGAGTTGCTGATTACATTGATATAAATTTCGTGGAATTTGATTGAGTATTCATGGAGTTATGCTGAGATGAAAGTTTGTGTTCAGAAATGTTCTTCATCGATTTGCTTTGTTTATGAGGAATTAAGCCAAAATAATAGTGGATTTGGAACCTGCGTGTTGAGACCTTTCATTTGATATAATTTTTATGTGTTTCTGCAACAAAAAAAAAATCGTATGAGGATATTGTTCATCCACCGTCTTCATGAAGAAGACGGTGGTTTCCGCCCTGCCAGCCACCGTGCGCACTGTTCTAGGGTTTGGCTCTGGTTCAGGCTTTGCATAACACTGTTCAAGCGCCTTTCATGCTTAAGTCGCGCGTTCGAACCCTTCCATCAGCATTTGTTTGTTAATTCTTTGCCTTGTCATTGCTTGCATGGCGCTCCGTTGGCGCATTCCTAGGCTGTGGCTCTTTTGACTGAGCCTTGCGTACATTGACTGGATGACTGGGATGCCACGTCAATTATTTAAACTGTGCGTTTTGAGGCGCACCTGTTCGAATCTGCCTGAGTGCATTTCCAGATTTCTTTAATTCTTTTCATTATTTTTCATGTTTTACAATGTTTATTTCATTTTATGCATGATATTCAAAAAATCCTAAAAAATAGAATAATGATCCAAATCATTCCAGAATTTTTTCTACATGATCATATAAATGTCTTCTATTTTTTGATGTGGATTTCTGGAATTGTGCCTGGTTGGAATTTTAATTGTGTTAGACTAATTGAACATGTATGCTTTTGTGACATGCCTCATTCAAATTGTTGTGAAATGCTCAATAATAATCCAATTGCCATGAAATTTTGTGTGCTGATTCCCAACATGATACATGACTTGTGAGATTTGGTTTGGAATTTTTAGCATTTTCCTTTTCTGTTTTAGGCATGTGTTAATATGGTGTGACAATGTATGTCACACAATTTGATGTTGATCTTATTCATTTTCATTGCCTTATCAATTGAGCTTCTTTGTTTACAATTTTTGGCATGATGATTGTGTTGGACATGTTATATGCTCATAAAAATTTCCAAAATTGTTTGAGTCATTTCTGTTTTAATATGGAATTTTGATTCTTGATGACCAATTGTATGCACCTTTTGCTTGCCTTGCCATGTCTTGCTCACAAAATGATTTTGCTTAATGCTTTTGGTTTGGTCCTTTTTAGGACATGTTCATGATAGAGTAAATGTGATTCATGTTGAGTTTTAGTTTCTGTTTTGACTTTTTGCCCCACCTTTGACCCTAGCCTTTGAGCTAGTGGTTTGAACTCACAATTTGAGCTTTGAATTTCAGGAGCAAGCATTCATCTACATGGTTGATGTTGCCTCATCATTTGAGCTTTGTTATTTGATTTGTTTATTAACCTTTGCTGTTTTGTAGGTCTTTTGGATGATGAATCAATTTAGTTTGATTGCATCTTATGCCTTGCATTGATGTTGTCTGATGATTGGTTGTCTCACTGTTGGACTTTCTGTTTGATTTGTCTGAATGTGAATATTGACTTGTTTGATTTTCTTACAGGTACTTTAGTAGCTTTAACTCATTATTTGAGTTGCTTTGCTTTGCTTGTGGTTGGCATACCACCTAGGTAAACACTCTTGTACTCCATGTGGTCTGGAAGACCTGCTATCTTTGGCAGGCACCTGTCTGAAGCCCTCCTTAAGAGGCAATGTTTGTGTATGTTTATGTTTGTGCCATGTACTTCAAAGACCTCCTAAGTGAAGAGGAATTGGCAGATAGAAGGGATGTGCAATCCATCCCATGCTATTCAGTTGAGTCATTCATCTTGCTCGCACTACGTGCTAATGCATTTTGAATAAACACCCAAGATCCTTGTATATAGAGTCAATCAAGTGGAGTAGGGTCCCACATTCTGGACCCCCACGTTTTCATTGATTTGAAGCTCACCCAGGCCTGGGTTAAGAGCTATGAGGTCTTATCCTCATTACCTTTCATCTGCTCACCCTGACGATCAATGTCAGTGGTTAAGAGCCTCAGGCACCCTTTCCAGTTGGCTTGTTTGTCGAGGTTGATATGACCCCTTGACTAAAGCCCAGCCTTGTATGAGCCACTTGTTTGCATATAGCGTGTGATACCTGTTCACCTGTGCTTGTAATTGCTTATTTGCTGTTTAGGCTAGCTTGTTTCCTATGCCAGTTAGGATCTGATTAGAGACCTCAACATAGGGTTCGTATGCATGACAACTTCTAGGCTCGAGTCGTAGTCTCCCTTCTAGTTGTTATCTCCCTAGTCTCTGGTTAGGATAAAAGTTTTTTCCCTGTTGAGGGGAACTACGTCGCCCTGATCCTCATACCAGATGAGGTACGTAGGCAGGAGATGAGCAGATCTCTCCGGGCGCCCTTTTTATTTTTTCAACCCTCCTGTGTGTGTTTTCTTGTTTGGAGTTTGACGTAAGTCCAGCGATTGGCAGTCGGTTTCCTGTGTGGGTTTGCCTATTTGGAGTCTGACGTAAGTCCAACGATTGGCAGTCGGTTTCCCGTGTTGTGTGTGTGCTTAAAGTCTGATGTAAGTCCAGCGATTGACATTCGGTTTCCCGTTTATTTGTTTTGTGTGGAGTTGGATGTAAGACCAGCGATTGGCATTCCATTTCCAGTTTGCTTTGACTTCTCAGCGTCTCCGTTTAGCATTTTGTTTTGGCGTGCGTTAGCCGAGCTATGAGTGCTTTGATTCTTACTCTGGTTAGAGAAGATACGTATGCATAGGATGCGATATCCTAGCGAGCACGTTTCCCCTTTCCCCGAACTACGTCGACTCTGATGTTTGTGTCTGACAAACTACGTAGGCCCGGGATGCGACATCCTGCCGAGTCCTCTTCTTCCGTCTTCCATCTGTGTTTCATTCCAGTTTTGTGCAGTTTTTGAGCAGTTATTTAGCAACCTTTCTTCTATTCTTTCTGAGCGTGGATCCCGTCGAGTACGACGGATGTGTAGGGGTGCTAATACCTTCCCTTCGCATAACCGACTCCCGTATCTAGCAATCTCTGGTCGCGAGACCATTTCCTTTCCAGGTTTACTTCGAGAGTTTCCTTTCCCTCCTTTGGGATAAATAACGCACGGTGGCGGCTCTATGTCTTTTCCCGCCGGTTTTTCGCGTAATGCGACAGCTGGCGACTCTGCTGGGGACTATTATAGAGAAGTTGACCTCTTGCTGGTCCATCTTCCCTAAGCGAGTCAATCCTAGCGCTCTCTAGGATAGTTTTGGTTGCTTTTGCTATTTTATTTATTGCATTTATTATTATGTTGTGATTGTATATATTTGCATATATGTTCGCATCCATCATAATATCATTGTGCTGGATGTGTATCTGTTTCTCTGTTGGGTGGGAGTTGCAATAGGTAAAAGGCCCAATACACAGGCTACGAGTGAACTTTAGGACACCTAGGAATAAAGTGATTCATGGGAAGCGGGTGGTATGGCGCCACTTAGCGGAACATGATATCACGAGCAGTTCAGATTCTGATGGGGTATTATCATTGCATACACCTGGTGTGCATATGATGATATTCTTGAAAGGATCGTTTATCCTGCGTTTCTCTTGACCTTACCCTGGCCTAGATGACACCCGTGAGTGGGGCGGGGTTGAATCATTTGCAGGTACTGATGGTGATTATGGTTCAGATGGATTTATGGATTTATTTCTGACACGCCGAAGTTCTATCTGTGGTACTTATCAGCGGGTTCCATTTATTTCGGATCCCTGGGTTGAATTTGAAGGCGCCTGTTCAGAGGATCTTGTGGCTATCTGTCCAGTGATTGTCCTGTGATGATAAGTGATATATCCCCCAGTTCCGTTTATTTTGGAACCTCATGAGTTGGATTTAAGTTACTCTGGGCCCTCAGATGACTGTGACCAGTTCAGAGACTTGATGGATCTTCAGATGACTTGGAGGATGCACAGTGACTTGCATTCATGCATCTGCATCATTCCCATTTTGCATTCATCTGCATCTAACCTGTGTCTATCCATATGGGGAGTATATAATTGATTGAGATTCTGGTTGAGAGACATATTGATGTCAGAATGTTATGGTCAAATTATTATCTGTCTCGATGAAGCCAGAATCGAAGGACCGAATCTTCCTCATACGGATAGACATTGCATGTGTGGGTCATATTAACCTGTTTTCTGTTTTGTAGGTGTCAGTATCTAACCAGGTTCACATAGCTCTTCCGCTCAGATATCCTGCCAGACGCAACAAATCCAAGCTGATGGATCCACCCAACGCCGACATTCTCGAATTGAAAGAAATGATGAGGGAGTTATTCAATGTCGTGCAAGGGCTCGCCTTGGGGCAAAAAGCAATTGCTGAGAGGTTGGAGAGGATTGAATGCCAGTTGGGAATGGAGAAAATTCAGGGAAAGGCTCAGTCGTCCGGAGTGAAGAAACCCTTTGGTAATGGTCAGCACAAGAAGGAGGTTGAATCAAGTGGTGTGCATACCAGAAAGGAACATGGTAGAGATCGTTACCACCCGTATGCTGCTACATCAGCGATTCCTGCTGGTAATTCATCTGTCCCACAGCAACAACAGCCACCTCAACAGAGAGTACAGAAAGCTGAGTGCCAAGTGAAGAAGGGGACGACGGATCGTCAGTTTGATAAGCCACCCGTGACTTATACCCTTCTGTTTAAGAGGTTGAGGGATCTCGGGTTATTTCAGCCAAGAATATTGGTTCCTGTAGAACTGCATCAGAGGCCTGCAAATTACGATGAGAACGCCAGGTGCGAGTTCCATTCTGGGGCACCCGGACATAACATTGAGGGTTGTAGAGCTTTTAAGCATGCCGTCCAAGATATGGTGGATTCTAAAGCCATCGATTTTGCACCGACGCTAAATGTTGATGCTGACCCCGTGCCAATGCATGGTCCTGTGGGGGTGAACGTGGTGTCGAAGGACAAAATAAAAATGGAGATGACAGATGCGAATCAGTTAGAAACTTCAATGGTTGTGGTCCAGAGGCATCTGATGAAAAGTGGAGCTTTCCCTGGTGGTGATAACAGTTGTGCGGCTGTTGCTACAAATGGGTGTGTAATGGTGAGGGAAACAACTCAGAGAATGACGGAAGTGGAAATGGACGATGAAAAATGTGAAACACCATGTCAGGCAGTTGAAACCGTCAAGGTGGAGAAGGCCATCTGTGCTGAGAAAGAGAAGAAGTTGTCCATTTCTTCTTACAAACAGGCCATGGAGGTGGTGAAGAACGGAGAAGCCCTAGGCTGGGGAAAGATCATAGACATTATGGTAAAAGCATATATGTTCGGGGTTGGCTATCAGCCAGACCAAGACTCGTCTGGGCAAAATAGAAGACGTCGTCAACCGTTCCCGTTCATCAGTGTTGGAATGTTGGATCCAGGTCACGCCTGTACAGTAGGTGGAGAGATTGACAGTGACTGCGAGCTGGACTCATGGATAAAATCGTGTGTACCAGGGAACTAGAAGGCCTCAAAGATCATCACTATCACTCATCATGAAGAGTAACATTTCTGTTTTTCAATTTTGTTTGCATGAAAGCCATACGTTTGCCCGAAACGTAATGGTTCATTGTAAGGGCCACCTCATGTGTTTCATTTTGCAACATTTTGCATCATTAATAAATGGATGTTTTTGTAGTAAAAGCGGTGTTCCCTGTTTTTCATTTATTTTTGCAGTTTTAAAAAATAAAAATGGCAATGTTTGTTTTCATTTTCCTTCCTTGTGATTTGTCTTGTTCCGACCTCAAAAGCAATGCATGAATCAATATTCATGTAGATGCGATCATTCTCCTGATCTCATTGATAACAATTCGGTTACACCTCTATATGACTTCGACAATCCGATCTACCATACCGACGAAGAAGGCGAAGAAGATTGTGAACTACCGAAGGAATCAGCCAGGTTGTTGAGGCAAGAGGAGAAGGTGATTCAATCGCACGAGGAGCGAGTTGAGATTGTCAATTCAGGCACCGAGAAGGTCAAGAAGGAAGTGAAAATTGGGGCCGCCTTGGAGGCGAGTGTCAAGAGCGGAGGTGATGTCATTCGGTCTCAAGAACGCTGATGCCACGTATCAAAGAGCCATGGTGACTTTGTTTCATGATATGATTCATCATGAAATTGAATGTTATATTGATGACATGATAGTAAAGTCCCAAACAGAAGAGGGGCATGTGGTAGACCTAGCCAAGTCGTGTGACCGGTTGAGACAATTCAAACTGAGGTTGAATCCGAATAGGTGCACTTTTGGAGTGCAGTCCGGTAAGTTGTTGAGGCTTATTGTGAGCAAAAGAGGAATCGAGGTTGATCCTGCTAAAAAAATAATAATAAAAAAAAAAGAAATGCCTGAACCGAAAACAGAAAAAGAGGTTCGTGGTTTTTTATAGATAGATTGAACTGCATTTCACGGTTCATCTCTCATCTAACAGCCACGTGTAAACCCATACTCAAGTTGTTGAAAAAAAAAAGATCAAACGGTCAGGTGAAATAATGATTGCCAAGGGGCATTGAAAAATAAATGAATAAGTTGCAGGAGCCTCCGATTCTGATGCCTCCCTATGGAGGGAGACCTTTCATCCTATACTTGACAGTCCTCGAAGGGGTCTATGGGGTGTGTACTGGTCCAGCATGACGAGTCTGGTCGAAAAGAGCATGCGATTTACCTTAGCAACAAGTTTACCGACTATGAAACAAAATATTCACTGCTCGAGAAAACTTGTTGTACTTTGGTATAAGCTGCTCGCCGACTGAGACAGTATATGCCGATCAAGTACATATCGAGAAGCCAGCATTGACCGGGCGGGTTGCTCGTGGGAGATTGATTTTGATTGAATATGATATTCAGTACACCTCTCAGAAAGCAATAAAGGGGAGTGTATTGTCCGATTACCTCGCCCAGCAGCCCATGGAAGATTATCAACCAATGAAGTTTGAATTCCCTGATGAAGACATCGAGGTTCTCAAATCAAAAGATTGTGAGGAACCGATCCCAGAAGAGGGGCCTGACCCTAAATCCGAACGGATTCTGATGTTTGATGGGGTCGTTAACGTGAATGGAAGCAGGGTTGGTGTTGCTTTGGTTACGCCAAAGGGGGTCCCACGTTTCTTTTGCTGCCCGACTGACATTTGAGTGCACCAATAGTGTGGCTGAACACGAAGCTAGTATCCTAGGTATTGAACCTCGACGCGTACATCTACTAGGGCAACGCTTTTCCCCACTTGCGTATGGGATAGAAGTCGTGTTGCCAGTTGAGGTCCAGATTCCGTCAGTGAGAAGTCCTGATGGATGAAGATTGGAAAAGGCTGAGTGGGTAAGTACTTGGTACGAAGAGTTGAGCCTAATTGAGAAAAAGAGGCTGGCAGCCATTTGTCATGGGCAGTTGTACCCAGCGAATGAAGTGGGCTTTTAACCGAAAGGTGCGACCTCGTGGGTATCGTGTGGGAGACGTGGTGTTGAAAAGAATCCTTCCTTCTCAAAACAATCGTAGGGGCAAGTGGAAACACAGTTATGAATGCCCATTCGTGGTCAAGAAGGTTTTCTCTGGCAGAGCCTTGTTGTGGACGACCATGGATGGTAAGGGTTTTCCATCCCCTGTAAATGCGGACGCAGTTAAAAGATACTTCATAAAAATTGACCCGCTGGACGAAAAGAATAAAAGAGTCCAGGCAAAAAGGGGCATCCCGGCGAACCAAAAAAAAAATGAATGAAAAGGTTCGGGCAAAAATTAGGGATAAAAAGAAAAAAAACTGTACACCCGGCAAGTCGAAAACCCCCACAAGGGCGGCTTGGACAAAAAAGGGTATCCCAGTGGACTGAAAACCCAAAAGGGCGGTCCAGGCAAAAGAGGGAATGAAACGAACAACTGCGTCCCGTATGATCGTTTGTGCTTTGGTTAAGACACCTGGAGAATCCCTGACAGAGATCAGTCGGAAGCGTCTTGTTCAGAAGGCAGAAAGTGCGGAGAGTCTTGAGGACATATGGGGTGTAACCGAGTTGGAACTCGACGAGATCATGGTTTCACATTGCCATTAGGATAGATTTTTCCTTTTGTGCGCAATTACCTCTTTTCAGGGATTGCTTCCGGTGTTTTGCTCGGTTTTGAGCCGCTTTTTTCAATCAATAAAATGCATGTTTAGTCAAATAATTTTGTTTTTGTTTTCATGATCGCTTTGATTGCAAAAACATCCGTTTGTTTTGATAAAGAATTTTTGCATTTTGAAACATAGAGGTCCCTTCCGATGCATGTTTACGAGATTGAAGACGTGAAATCTTATTCGGAAGCCTGAGTGACCTAGGTGTTGAAATTTTGGCACGCCTGGGGCACGCTTTTATCTAACGATCTCATTTGCAGGTGCGGTTAGATATTCTCACTCACTTGCAGGTTATGATGTGAAGCATTTTGACAAGAGATTCCCGCAGAGTCCAATCAGGGGCAAGGGATTGATGAACGGTGAAAAGACGACAAAAGAATGGCGACGATCCTAGAGGGTAATCAAGAAGACTCTTCAAAGTCTGAGGATTAGAGAGTTGGCCCAAGTCTGAGGAGATCGATCGTCTCGAAGTAAAGAAAAGCCGAGAATACAAGGTGATGAATCAGAAGAGACTGGATGAGTCTGGGAGCTCTCAAAAGTGGAAAGTTGACATTGTGGTTGGATGGTGAATGCCAGTGTTCGACGAGTCGACGGGCGGTCTGTGTCCAATAAGCCGTATCTTCTCAGCGGGTTCGAGGTCGTTATCTCTCCAACGGATTTGAGATCAGTGTTTCCTCGGCAACCAGGCCTGAGCTTGGTTATCTTCCCCAGCAGGGTTGAGAATGTAATCCCCAGCAGGGTCGAGAAGAGTATTTCCTCAGCAAGTCTGAGGACTGTTAGCATCCCCGGCGAGCCTGAAGGTTGCCATTCCCCCCAGCGGAGGTATCAGTGGGTAGATTGTTCCTCAGCAGCCAAGTCTGAAGTGCTGTAATCCCCAGCAGGGTCGAGGAGAGTATTTCCCCAGCAAGTCTGAAAGAATTGGTCTCCCCAATGCGGGTGTGGGTTGTTTTCCCCAGCGAAGTCCCCAAGCGGATCGAGTTTGGTGAAGGTCATCCCTAGTGAGGATTATCCTTTCCCCAGCAGCAGTGCTAGTCCCCAGCAGGGTGGAGAATGGAGTAATATTGAGTTCCTCAGCAGAATTCCTTGGGCTCCCCAGTGTTGTCCCCGAAAGGGAACATTTTTATGCATTCATCATTTAGAAAAGCATAGCATATTGCATCATTAATTGCGTAGCATTTCCATAGGTTATGGAGCATTACGCTGTAAAATTCATGCATCAGCATTGCAAGCATAAGTTAAGCCCAAACTGTGGTTACCATTCAAGAATTGGTTTAGCCGGTTGGTAAAGATGATACTCCGAAGAGCTTAGCATCGAGACGTTGGGTTATCTGGGTCGATTTCAGAATTTGCTTCTCCAGCATGGTTGAGAGGTTGGTGTTTCCCCAACAAGTGATTCCCTAGTTGAGTTGGTTTCTCTGCCGTCTCGAGGATGACTGATCAGCAAGCTCCCTAGCAGCAGTGCTATTCCCCACAGAGTTGGAAGATCAAATCAGAGATGGTGTGCTCAGCAAAGTGATCGTTAGCTTTCCCAGCAGGAGTTTTCCTCCCTCGGTATCTTGCAAGATTGGATTGGTTCCCCAGCAGAGGTGAATCATTGTTCAACATCTGTATGGCACATTTGCTGCAGTTGCTCTTGACAGCGTTCAGGATTGGTAATCCCCAGAGGTTTATTTCCTCACCCGTCAGTGAAAGGAAAGCTTGACTTCCCCAGAGTAGTCCCCGACAAGTGTGTGGCCTTGTCCTGACATATGTAGATGTCATCCTGGTGATCCCCGTGTGGGTCCTTTCTTTCTTTTGGTGTCAGTAGACCTCATCTTTCGATGTCCGTGATATCTTTCTCTTCCCATTCATCCGTTGATGTCTGGTTGAGTCTTTCCCATTCGTCCGTTGGCGTCTGGTCGTGGTTTCTCTTCCCATTCATCATCTTTCGATGTCTGGTCGTGGTTTCTTTCTCCCATTCATCCGTTGATGTCTGGTTGAGTCTTTCCCATTCGTCCGTTGGCGTCTGGTCGTGGTTTCTCTTCCCATTCATCATCTTTCGATGTCTGGTCGGAGTTTCTTTCTCCCATTCATCCGTTGATGTCTAGTTGAGTCTTTCCCATTCGTCCGTTGGCGTCTGGTCGTGGTTTCTCTTCCCATTCATCATCTTTCGATGTCTGGTCGTGGTTTCTTTCTCCCATTCATCCGTTGATGTCTGGTTGAGTCTTTCCCATTCGTCCGTTGGCGTCTGGTCGTGGTTTCTCTTCCCATTCATCATCTTTCGATGTCTGGTCGTGGTTTCTTTCTCCCATTCATCTGTTGATGTCTGGTTGAGTCTTTCCCATTCGTCCGTTGGCGTATGGTCGTGGTTTCTCTTCCCATTCATCATCTTTCGATGTCTGGTCGTGGTTTCTTTCTTCCATTCATCCGTTGATGTCTGGTTGAGTCTTTCCCATTCGTCCGTTGGCGTCTGGTCGTGGTTTCTTTCTCCCAATCATCCGTTGATGTCTGGTCGAGTCTCTCTTCCCATTCGTCCATTGGCGTCTGGTCGTGGTTTCTTTCTCCCATTCATCCGTTGATGTCTGGTTGAGTTTTTTCCCATTCGTCCGTTGACATCTGGTTGAGTATCTTTTTCCCAGTCATCGGTAAATGTCTGGTCGTTCCTTTATTGGTGTCGGTAAACACCATCTTTCGGTGTCGGTAAATATCGAGTTCCTTCCCAGTCATCGGTAAATGTCTGGTCGTTCCTTTATTGGTGTCGGTAAACACCATCTTTCGGTGTCGGTAAACATCGAGTTCCTTCCCAGTCATCGGTAAATGTCTGGTCATCCTTTGTTGGTGTCGGTAAACATCATCTTTCGATGTCGATAAACGTCGAGTTTTTCCCATTCGTCCGTTGACGTCTGGTTGAGTATCTTTTTCCATTCATCCGTTGATGTCTGGTTGAGTTTTTTCCCACTCGTCCGTTGACGTCTGGTTGAGTATCTTTTTCCCAGTCATCGGTAAATGTCTGGTCATCCTTTTGTTGGTGTCGGTAAACATCATCTTTCGATGTCGGTAAACATCGAGTTTTCCCCAGTCATCGGTCAATGTCTGGTCATGTATCCTTTCTTTGGTACATATCGAAATCCCCAGTAGAGTCTTCGGTAAACGTATTGTCTGGTTCCAGTTGTAAAAATCTTGTTCCTCCCCAGTCGACTGTTCCACCAGCCGCCATCGGTAAATGGCTCGCTTTCCTTGATATCAGTGTATATCAAGTCGACTGTTCCACCAACCGCCATCGGTAAATGGCTCGCTTTCCTTGATATTAGTGTATATCAAGTCGACTGTTCCACCAGCCGCCATCGGTAAATGGCTCGCTTTCCTTGATATTAGTGTATATCAAGTCGACTGTTTCAAGCCGCCATCGGTAAATGGCTCGCTTTCCTTGATATCAGTGTATATCAAGTCGACTGTTTCAAGCCGCCATCGGTAAATGGCCCCGCTTTCCTTGATGTCAGTGTACATCAAGTCGACTGTTTCCTTAATCATCCCGCAGAGTGCAAATTTTTTGGTTCTTTTGGTATTCAATTCCTGTTTACCTTGAAAGTCTGACAGTCGTTGCTCTCATCCGTTCAGGTTCTCAGTTGATTGAATAGGGGCAGCTGTAGCACCTCAAATTTGCACCCCCCATTCATGCGTTCATTTCACATTTTTAGGTCATTGACATTACATTAACATTGAGATGGAGAGAGAGAGAGAGAGAGAGAGAGTACACAAGGATTTGTTTAGGCAGTTCTCCAATCGACCTCACTATGGGTATGTCTGCCCTCAATTCGAACTCGAATTGAGATAAATAAATTAATCTTACTTTGTAAAAATATGTATATCAGAGATATGTAGCAATCCAACCCTATAAACCCTAAGTTTGATATTGATTATGACATCTTTTCTTCCCTTTATCAAAGCTTGATCAAGTAACCCAACAATGCCAATTTGATTCACCGTCTCACGTCACTTATTTGCAAGAAACCTCTTGTTCTTCAAAGCTTCCACTCGATCGAATCCAAACTGTGAATTGTTGTAACCCAAGATCTACCAATATGATCCACCGTCCTACGCTACTCCTTTGCAAGAACCTCTTGTTCTTCAAAACCTTCACTCAATCGGATCCAACTTGTGTAATCTTATCCAAAACCTTTAAATCCCAAATTGATCTTGAAGGAAAACCACAACTCCATTTTCTTATTTGAAACCCTCAAAGATCTCAACCTAATTTACAATTCAGTCAATCTAAATTGGACGTTATCAACCCTATTTCTAAATGATACCCAAATAAAAAATGATTATGTGTAGTTTGTTTGTGTGTATGCATAGAATGAGGTTGAAAATGCTGAGAACTCTTTGGAATCCCAGTTTTATGTAAGTTTACTCTAGAACCTTACTAAAAATGGTGCATGTATGAAGTATTTATATGCATGGAAGTTTGGAGGCAAAAGGAATGCAAAATATTTGAAAAAATCATGAATTTTTGGAAAAATATATTGCATGTGCTGACCTGTATAGGTCATGCATCTGTCGCATCTCAAAAAATACGATCCTTCGCGATGGTCACAGAAAAATATGTTTGAACAGAGTCGCCACCAAACTTTGGTTATTCCAATGGAGGAAAGGAAAAATATCGATAAAATCCTTAAAAAGAAAGAAGATGTGGTAAGTAAGTATGAAAACTTACTTCTATTTTGTGTGAAGATACGGAGAATCATGATGAGACATTGTGTGAAGATGTGGTAAGTAAGTATGAAAGCTTACTTCTATTTTATGCTATTAATAGCAAGGTATATGGATTGTTTACCAATGACACTCAATTTGTAAATGATGCTCAAACTGAAGTGACTCCTCATGAAGATGAAGATTTTGATCTCATTGGTCTAAATGTTGTTGACAAAACAAGAAACATCTTTCCTGTGTGCTGAAAAAGATGGAAATGTTTATGATACTGAATCTTTTGCTCCTATTGCACATCTTGGAGCCATAAGATTGATACCAAGAATGTCATATATTCTAAAGCTTAAACTTTACCATATGGACGGAAAAGTGCATTCCTCAATAGGTACTTGAATGTGGAAGTCAATCAAGATGCTAGTAATTATGTCACTGGCAAGTATGGTGTCATTAAGAAGGATGACTATGTGAAAATCAGTATAGATGTTACTACTAATATCAATAACATATAGGGTGTCAATATGGAAGACAATGAGAATCTGATGATAGTTCATACTTATGTTGAAGACATCGTATTGTGTAGGATGTCAGTTAATATGTTAGAGCATTTTGTTTAATAAATGGCGTATGATTATGAGTTGAGCATGGTAGAAGATGTCAACTACTCTCCTGATTTTCAAGTGAATCAAATGAAGGACTATTCCTTTGATTTCCAAGGCTTACATGCTGGAAGTAATTGCCCTTAACTATTGTGGAGTAACCAAATGCTTAAAGATGCCAACTAGGTTGTGCCAGACAACATGTATGACATATTGGTGATTGAGTTTCCAACTCTGAGGAAAGATTAACAAGTTGCCATTGTTAATTCTAAAGTGAATAGAAATCTTGTTCAAACAAGTGAATCTAATACATATATTGAAGTGATTCTCTAGGACATTGTGTCCACCGTTAGGAGAAATGTTAGAGGGAAGATAATTTATATGGATATTACATCTAAATAGATGGATAATGTGTCATTCAATTATGAACAAAGTGGTCAGAAGTGGAAGTATGTTCTTCAAAGATGGACTGCAACTGAAAGAGAGATAAGTGAAGAAACTCTTAATTGCAAATAAATCATGAAAGTTATTAGGCTAATGAAGATAGTTACTGATGATGGTCTAAGTTGTGAAAAGTTAGTCAAGGAGTTGAGAAATGTGTATGATAGAGGAAAGTGTGTGAAGCTTTCATCTTCAACTATTAATTAATTAGGCAGAACCAATGTTTCCTCTATTGATAAGGTTATGACCAAGGAAAAGGGAACCCAGGAAGAAGAAAAAGTGACAAATAAGGATGGAGAAGAACTTTTGTTGAAGCACTGATGTATAATGAATTTATGGAGCTTCATAGTGATAACCAATTGTTGAAGACGATGCTGAATACTAAAGCTTATTATCCTGGAATGACGAAGGAGAAATAAGGATGATGGTATTCCTTGTGAATTGTTGAGGATCAATTACAAGTTGGGAAAAATGTCTCAAAATTATGTCCAACATCTACATACCGGTTGATGAATCTGATATTATCATACGGTGAACTGACTTTAATGTGTTTTTTTTAATCGCAATGTCGCGGTTAGCAAGAGTCGCCACCGACTTTTCTTTTATCCAATAAGGAAAGGTGGAAAAGAACAGGAAAGACCTTAATTTAGATTCTTAGGTTCGGGAGGTACATTATACAAAGGGAAGGTGTTAGCACCCTTTGTATCCATGGTTATCCATGGGCTCTTAATTGCTCAATCATTTATGTTTTTCTAGTTTGAAAAGGTGGTTGAGAAATGTGTAGGAAATGTTTTGAAAAGAAGAATTTAACTTTATAATGATTCTTGAATGAATGTATACAAAGTGGTTATCTCGTTTAGTTTTGAAAATAGTTTAGAAAAATATGACTCGGCAATGATTCTAGTGCGAATGTATGCCAAGTGGTGATTTTCTAATGGAGGTTTTGAAAGGTGTAAGGTGTGAAAAGCAGTTTTAAATTGTGAATGAGCAATTAAGGGTTATACCTGTCCGAGGTCTTTCCGGGCATTTCCTTTCCTTATGAGGGTAAAACTGTCCTTACTATTGAGAAGTAAGTAGTTTTATCCTTTGGATGTGGAAGGGTCATCGAAGGGTCATCGGTTGGTCATTGAAGGCAACATTTGTAAGGATACCTTAGCATTCGAAGGGACGATCATCATTTAACCGTAGGCTACACCGAAGGGTCATCGAGGGACAAAATCATATATTCGAAGGCAACATCCGAGGGACTATGATTTATTTTATGATGATTTAATCGAAGGGTCTTGGCTAAGTATATCCCCACATTCGCGGGACATGACCGTAATACCGTAATCGTAGGGTAACAAAGAGAGGTCCAAGATCACTTATTTAAAGGCAATGTGTTGTAATTACTTAGATAGCCGTAATCAATTAGGTAATTAGGTCCATATTAAAATCAATACATTAAGATCAATTAAGCCATTAGGGTGAATCTTCACCATGAAATGAATACATTAAAATCAATTGGGTAATTCAGGGTGAATCTCCATAAGGATCTCCCACACATAAAGTCGGATACCTAGCCGGCCGTTTCCTCGGGAATATGTAAACCTTTGCACAATTCAACACACGGGTTAGAGCATCAAAGTAAAGTACAATTGAAAATTGCACTACCACACAACAGTCATAATCTCAGGCCAAACGATGCAGAATTATAATAAGTCTTGGTTAGATAGACATAAGGCATAATAGAAAAGAAACAAAGCAGCCCCTGTCCCGTTCGCCTCTGCTTCGCCTGGCGAAGGCTCAGCGAATGCTCGCTACAGGCTCGCTTAGCGATGTGCTAGCGAGCGGCCACGAGTTTGGATTTTGACAGCAGCATGACCTCCGAAAACCTGAACTTGTATGGCACTTGATTACAGGAATAGCATGGACAAACATTCATGATATTCAAGCATATTTAAATTCGCATGTGAAATCAAATTACATATTCGAAACTTCACTCATGATGCTTTATGTATATAGAGATTACCGATTAAAAGCATAAGACAATAGTGATGCGCAAACCTGTTTGCAACTAAGCTGCTATGTTGGAGAGACTGATCACTTTTGGTATCGGATGGAGTTGGGCGTCGGTAGCTTCGGAGCGGAGGAGCGAAGGAGCGGCCTTCAGGGTTTCTGTGCCAGGGTTTCCGTCTGTCCTTGTCTTTTCGTTCCCTCTTCGTCCTTTTTCCGTCCTCCCTTTCATTACTGAAGTGCTGGTATTTATAGTGCTCTTGTTGTGACCTAATGGGCTCAGAATGAAGCCCAGAAATTCTGACATTCGCAAGCTTCGCTAGGCGAAGGAGTTGCTCGCCTAGCGAGCAAGCTATTTTGGGCTTTTACAGGATCTGATGCTTCGCTGGGGCGAGTGTCATAACGAGGGGTTCGCTAGGCGAAGGAATTGCTCGCCTAGCGAGCAAGCTAGTTTGGGCCTTTTCTTGGATTGGGCCTGTTGTGAGCTGGGCCTTTGTTCCTTTAAGATCAGTGTCATAAAAATGAGTCGGAGTGCCCTGAAAAATGTCTTGAAATATTAATGGGCAAATTTTGGGGTATGACAGCTGCCCCTGTTCAATATTCTTGAACCGAGAGAGTAGAATGGTATGTGCACCATTCGTGGGCTGGAGGTGGAAGATTATTGAACACTAAAATGCCCCAAAAATTTGCGCTTGTCAACCAGGTGCTAATCTTGATGGAGATGGGCTTAAAGATGCCATCCAGGGAATTTGATGATGAGAGCTTCAGAGTGCGTCGTACATTAGACGATATCTGAAGACATGGATGTCGTACCGGGTATACGCTAGCCCGTATAGCAAGTTATCCATTATGCTGTCGACTTCGTTGGGGAGTCAGAGTGTGTTATACGCTGCTGGGGATAAGGGATCAGAATGGATCATACGCTAGACCGCATCTGAATACCAGAGTGAGTTGTTCATTGGGCGGATGAATTCGCTGAGGATGAAAAATCAGAATGGATCGTACGCTAGATCGTCTCTGAGTTGCAGAACGAAACCTCCATTAAGCGGGTGACTTCACTGGGGATAGAAGATCAGACCGGATCGTATGCTAGATCGTATCTGAGTTGAAGATCCAAATGGGTCTTATGCTAGACCGTATTGGAGTTGCAGGATGAGTCGTCCGTTAGGCTGTGTCTGATGATGAAAGGGGGTAGTCGTACGCTAGACTACACTTCAGAAATATACCATACACTAGGTAGCATCTGAGGAGATGAAGGTCTAATTGGGTCGTACATTAAACCGCATCTGAGCAGAATGAGCCGTCCATTAGGCTGAATCTGATCATAAAAGGGGGTAGTCATATGCTAGACTACACTTCAGAAATGTACCGCACACTAGGTAGCATCTGAGGAGATGAAGGTCTAATTGGGTCGTACATTAAACCGCATCTGAGCAGAATGAGCCGTCCATTAGGCTGAATCTGATGATGAAAGGGGGTAGTCGTACACTAGACTACACTTCAGAAATGTACCTGTCACTAGGTAGCATCTGAGTAGCAGAATGAGCCGTCCATTAGGCTGAATCTGCTTATAAAAGGGGTAGTCGTACACTAGACTACAATTCAGAAATGTACCTGTCACTAGGTAGCATCTGAGTAGCAGAATGAGCCGTCCATTAGGCTGAATCTGCTTATGAAGGGAGGTAGTCGTACACTAGACTACAATTCAGAAATGTACCTGTCACTAGGTAGCATCTGAGGAGATGAAGGTCTAATTGGGTCGTACATTAAACCGCATCTGAGCAGAATGAGCCATCCATTAGGCTGAATCTGATGATGAAAGGGGGTAGTCGTACACTAGACTACACTTCAGAAATGTACCTGTCACTAGGTAGCATCTGAGTAGCAGAATGAGCCGTCCATTAGGCTGAATCTGCTTATAAAAGGGGTAGTCGTACACTAGACTACAATTCAGAAATGTACCTGTCACTAGGTAGCATCTGAGTAGCAGAATGAGCCATCCATTAGGCTGAATCTGCTTATGAAAGGGGTAGTCGTACACTAGACTACAATTCAGAAATGTACCTGTCACTAGGTAGCATCTGAGTAGCAGAATGAGCCGTCCATTAGGCTGAATCTGCTTATGAAGGGAGGTAGTCGTACACTAGACTACAATTCAGAAATGTACCTGTCACTAGGTAGCATCTGAGTAGCAGAATGAGCCGTCCATTAGGCTGAATCTGCTTATGAAAGGGGTAGTCGTACACTAGACTACAATTCAGAAATGTACCTGTCACTAGGTAGCATCTGAGTAGCAGAATGAGCCGTCCATTAGGCTGAATCTGCTTATGAAGGGAGGTAGTCGTACACTAGACTACAATTCAGAAATGTACCTGTCACTAGGTAGCATCTGAGTAGATGAAGGTCTAACTGGGTCGTACATTAGACCGTATTTGAGTTGTTGAAGGTCAGAATGGATCGTACGCTAGATCGTATCTGAGTTGAAGGAGTCATATGTTGGGCTGAATCAGAACGAACCGTACGTTAGGCTGAATCTGATAGTATTTGTGTGTGCTGTATTTGCGATAAATGTCCGGGATAAGCTTATAGATGCCATCGTTAGGAGGATGTCAGAATGAATGTTGACATGGAGTATATTTGAAAGATGTAGTTGAATCCTGAATGTAATTGATAAAGCTGTCCGTCTGAATGGACCTTTGTTTTGATTGTATCAAGAGGATAATTAACCTAAAAAATAAAGTTAGCTTCATGCCATGTCATGATGCATGAGATGCAAATGTTGTATGCATGCGTGTGTGGTGAAATGATGTAACGAGTGAATTATGCGTCTGGAATAAATGAGCATTGTATACATGTATATGTTATGAAATGATGTAATGTATATGATGCGGAATGAAAATTGTATGTAGGTATGTGATGTGAAATGATGTAATGTATGCACTATGTGTCTGACACGTTCTTCCAGGGGACTCTACTGGGGAAATAAATCTCAGTCTTCTGGTCGGAGATATTTGTATTGATGACCCTTCCTTAGCTAGGGGTATTTGACTTTTATCTGATGGCAGAGATATTCAACAGAGCCTGGCTGGGGTAGAAGAGATGACCAGTCTAGTGATGCAAAGTTCTTCTGGGGAATAACTGGCGTTGCCGGGGAATCGAATTAGCGACGGATTCATTGGGAAGCGTGATTAGACCTTCTCCTCGATCCTGAAGTCGTGTAGTAATTGCTATTACTATTCTAGGCATGCATTTTTGGTAAAGATTGATCATATTCAAATGCATAAATCAATTCAAGGTAAATCAATAGACGTTTACGCAAACAAAACAGAAAAGGTAAAACAAAAGCATCTTTTTGGAAATGAAATTGTATTGATTTTGAAAGAGGGCCTGTAAATAGGCAATTTGTGTACAAGGAGACAGAAATCCTAGTAAGAGGAAATCGTCAAGAAAACAAAGAGAAAGCTATGCAGAAAAGGTCCTATTGATTTTAATTCCACTACTGTCATTATGTCTTCAAGCGTCTCATCTCCTGTTGTCGGATAGAAGTGATTGGCTTGTTCAGTCCTTGGAACTTGGTTGAAGCTGACCGAGAACGGGACATAGTCTTACGCTTTAATCCCTAATTTTGGCCTGGACCGCCTTTTCAGGTTTTCAGTCCACCAGGATACCCTCTTTTGCCCAAGCCGCCTTTTCAGGTTTTCGACTTGCCGGGTGTACGTTTTTATATGTTTATCCTTAATTTTTGCCCGAACCCTTTTGGTTCGCCGGGATGCCCTTACTTTTGCCTAGATACGTCGACCTAGCGGGTCTCTTTTATGCGTAGTATTTTTTAACTATGTCCGCGTTCACAGGATGCGGGAAATCTTCGCCGTCCATTGTAGCAAGTATCATGGCTCCACCAGAGAATATCTTCTTAACCATAAATGGCCCTTCGTATGTGGGAGTCCATTTACCTCTGGGATCACCTTGCGGTAGAATGATACGCTTGATCACCAAGTCGCCAATTTGATATACCTGTCTCTTGACCTTTTTGTTAAATGCCTAGATCATGCGCTTCTGATATATCGGCCTATGACAAACAGCCGCGAGTCTCTTCAATCAAATTTATCTGATCGAGTCGAGTCTGAATCCGTTCATCTTCATCTAAGCCCGCCTCTTTCATGATTCTTAGAGAGGGAATCTGAACTTCCACTGGTAAGACGGCTTCCATTCCGTAGACTAAAGAGAAAGGAGTTGCCCCTGTCGAAGTGCGTACTGAAGTGCGATAACCATGAAGAGCAAACGGTAACATCTCATGCCAGTCTTTGTACGTCACCGTCATCTTTTGTATGATCTTCTTGATATTCTTATTAGCAGCCTCCACGGCACCGTTCATCTTTGGCGGTACGGAGAAGAGTTATGGTGTTTTATTTTGAACTGCGTGCAAAGTTCAGTAATCATCTTGTTGTTCAAATTAGTACCATTGTCAGTGATAACTCTTTCAGGAGACAGCAGGTTTCTCAAATAGATATTCGATAGAATCCATCTTAGAAGTCAATAAAGTGGTATGATTCAACATATACCGTCTTAGTCGGCGAGTAGCCCCAAACCAAAGCACAGCAAGCTTTCTCGAGCTGTGAGTATCTTGTTTCACAGTCGGTACCTTTTGCTAAGGCAGTATATGGCATGCTCTTTTCGACCAGACTCGTCATGTTTCCCCAACACACACCTCATTGAATTTTCTAACACGGTCAAATACATGATGAGAGGTCTTTCTTCAACTGGTGGTATCAGAATTGGAGGTTCTTGGAGATACTTCCTGATTTTGTCCTTCATCATTCCATACCATCTCTTGATTTTTCTTTTTTAGTAATTTGAAGATGGGTTTGCAGGTAGCAGTCAAGTGTGGAATGAATCGGGCAATGTAATTCGAGTGCCCCAAGAAACCTCTGACTTCTTTCTTGTTTATTTCAGTACCCAGATTTACAATTTCAATTGATTCCTCATGCGGCTGTATAGTCTTTTCTTCTTGCAGTAGTCGGGCAAGTTCTCCAGGGACTTCACAATCTTCCTCGCTTCCATCCTCGGCTTGGTAGATCGGATTTTCAAAGTCATAATGAACAGTAGCAGAGTCATTACCAACAGGATCCAGAGTGGATATGGATCGGCAAATTGTTGTGTGAGTGTGTGCAAGAAACATAGCTTGTTTGAAAAATGACAGAAAATATAAAGAGCGCAATATTTGAATGCAAAAAGTCCATTGATTTATTGAATATGAATATGCTTATGAAAATGACAAACCCTTAAAATTAGCTATTATGCCCCGGGTATAGACACAATGCTTTTGAAATACTAAAATAGCAATAACAATTACTCCCGACTAAAGGAAATCGGGATAGTGTCTTCAGCCTTCCAATTATTGAGTCCGTCACCAATTGTTGGGTAGACCCAGCTATTCAGGTCGCAATCGCTGTCGGCATCCTCTATAGCATTAAGAGTTTTGTCATGATTAGGCAGAGGAGCAGTGATGACCTTAGGAGTCTCAGGCGGATCCAATTCAAATTCTCCGGCGTCGATCATATCCTGAATTTTATTCTTCAACGACCAACAATCGTTCGTATTATGCCCGGGGCTATCGGAGTGATACGCACACCTGGCGTCGGGATTATAACTAGGAGAAGTAGTGTTGGGTTTTGCATGAGGATCTCTGAGGGTAATTAAATTTGTTTTTAGCATACCCTGCAGTGCTTGTGCTAAAGTCATATTGATCTTCGTAAACTGCCTTCTTCCCGGGTTAATGTGACTCACAGATTTCTTGTCTTTTTTCTTCTCGAGCAAGAGAGCCTTCAGTTCTTCCTGCCCCTTGGATAAGTTCAAGATCATCTCCTGGAGTTGAGCATTCTGAGCATGGAGATCTTTGACAGTCTGTCCGAGGTCCATTTTTCTGCTTGCATGAAAACCGTGAGAACATTGATCCCTTTAGAACACCTGTTGTGCAATGTTATGCTATGCAATGTATGAAATGTTTTCAAGGACTTTTGGAATTTAACTTTGCATAAACTACCAAAAAAGGAAACTTTTTTTTCTCTCTTTTTTTTTTTTTTTTTTTTTTTTTTTTTTTTTACAAAATAGAGCAAAGTTAAATCCCTAAGTCCTCGAAATGGTTAGTTCAAGATGATGTTATGATGTTAAGTAAATAACAAGCACAAACAAGTCACACAACCATCATTCCTAAGTTTTAAGGCTTGCATGAGTTCCATAGGTAAGTACCCTCCCCACTGAAGTTTGGTTGGTTCAACCTGTCCTAGAATAGTAACCGGGTTCTAGAAGGATCTCCAATCATTGACCTTCCTTCAAGTCCACTTCAGTGCAACACCAAGTGGTTGACCAAAGCTTCCCTGAAGTCCAATCTCAAGGAGTGTAGTATCGAGTCTCAACCAACCCCAGTCGGAACCGAAGTCAGTTATCTCACTACTTTCTAATGGCCAGGATGAGTCAATTAGGGTTCTAAAGGTCTGGTTAATGCTTTAATGACACCACGCAGATGCCAAATTTTTCCTCAAGTAAACATGAGGAACATCAGGACATCCAAAGTGTCACATTAACCGTAGCCATCATTTTAACCATTCCAGTATACGCCGGATAGTCGCGATGATCTATTGCTACTTACCTAAGGTACACTAGATCTGGGTGTAGGATCTTTCACTCAAGCATAAAAATACCCTCAAAAGAAGGAACAGTTTAAAACATAAATGATTTTTAAGGTGACCTCTCTTTGTATTTCCCCAGCAGAGTCGCCAGTTCTGTCATACGGTGAACTGACTTTAATGTGTTTTTTTTAATCGCAATGTCGCGGTTAGCAAGAGTCGCCACCGACTTTTCTTTTATCCAATAAGGAAAGGTGGAAAAGAACAGGAAAGACCTTAATTTAGATTCTTAGGTTCGGGAGGTACATTATACAAAGGGAAGGTGTTAGCACCCTTTGTATCCATGGTTATCCATGGGCTCTTAATTGCTCAATCATTTATGTTTTTCTAGTTTGAAAAAGTGGTTGAGAAATGTGTAGGAAATGTTTTGAAAAGGAGAATTTAACTTTATAATGATTCTTGAATGAATGTATACAAAGTGGTTATCTCATTTAGTTTTGAAAATAGTTTAGAAAAATATGACTCGGCAATGATTCTAGTGCGAATGTATGCCAAGTGGTGATTTTCTAATGGAGGTTTTGAAAGGTGTAAGGTGTGAAAAGCAGTTTTAAATTGTGAATGAGCAATTAAGGGTTATACCTGTCCGAGGTCTTTCCGGGCATTTCCTTTCCTTATGAGGGTAAAACTGTCCTTACTATTGAGAAGTAAGTAGTTTTATCCTTTGGATGTGGAAGGATCATCGAAGGGTCATCGGTTGGTCATTGAAGGCAACATTTGTAAGGATACCTTAGCATTCGAAGGGACGATCATCATTTAACCGTAGGCTACACCGAAGGGTCATCGAGGGACAAAATCATATATTCGAAGGCAACATCCGAGGGACTATGATTTATTTTATGATGATTTAATCGAAGGGTCTTGGCTAAGTATATCCCCACATTCGCGGGACATGACCGTAATACCGTAATCGTAGGGTAACAAAGAGAGGTCCAAGATCACTTATTTAAAGGCAATGTGTTATAATTACTTAGATAGCCGTAATCAATTAGGTAATTAGGTCCATATTAAAATCAATACATTAAGATCAATTAAGCCATTAGGGTGAATCTTCACCATGAAATGAATACATTAAAATCAATTGGGTAATTCAGGGTGAATCTCCATAAGGATCTCCCACACATAAAGTCGGATACCTAGCCGGCCGTTTCCTCGGGAATATGTAAACCTTTGCACAATTCAACACACGGGTTAGAGCATCAAAGTAAAGTACAATTGAAAATTGCACTACCACACAACAGTCATAATCTCAGGCCAAACGATGCAGAATTATAATAAGTCTTGGTTAGATAGACATAAGGCATAATAGAAAAGAAACAAAGCAGCCTCTGTCCCGTTCGCCTCTGCTTCGCCTGGCGAAGGCTCAGCGAATGCTCGCT
Source organism: Lathyrus oleraceus (assembly GCF_024323335.1). Taxonomy (NCBI): domain Eukaryota; kingdom Viridiplantae; phylum Streptophyta; class Magnoliopsida; order Fabales; family Fabaceae; genus Lathyrus; species Lathyrus oleraceus. Next base: position 9,819,154 of record NC_066585.1, on the reverse strand, counting down.
ACAGGCTCGCTTAGCGATGTGCTAGCGAGCGGCCACGGGTTTGGATTTTGACAGCAGCATGACCTCCGAAAACCTGAACTTGTATGGCACTTGATTACAAGAATAGCATGGACAAACATTCATGATATTCAAGCATATTTAAATTCGCATGTGAAATCAAATTACATATTCGAAACTTCACTCATGATGCTTTATGTATATAGAGATTACCGATTAAGAGCATAAAACAATAGTGATGCGCAAACCTGTTTGCAACTAAGCTGCTATGTTGGAGAGACTGATCACTTTTGGTATCGGATGGAGTTGGGCGTCGGTAGCTTCGGAGCGGAGGAGCGGAGGAGCGGCCTTCAGGGTTTCTGTGCCAGGGTTTCCGCCTGTCCTTGTCTTTTCGTTCCCTCTTCGTCCTTTTTCCGTCCTCCCTTTCATTACTGAAGTGCTGGTATTTATAGTGCTCTTGTTGTGACCTAATGGGCTCAGAATGAAGCCCAGAAATTCTGACATTCGCAAGCTTCGCTAGGTGAAGGAGTTGCTCGCCTAGCGAGCAAGCTATTTTGGGCTTTTACTGGATCTGATGCTTCGCTGGGGCGAGTGTCATAACGAGGGGTTCGCTAGGCGAAGGAATTGCTCGCCTAGCGAGCAAGCTAGTTTGGGCCTTTTCTTGGATTGGGCCTGTTGTGAGCTGAGCCTTTGTTCCTTTAAGATCAGTGTCATAAAAATGAGTCGGAGTGCCCTGAAAAATGTCTTGAAATATTAATGGGCAAATTTTGGGGTATGACAGATATGGTTTTTGATGAAGAAATGTTGGAGATTTTTCACCTTAACCCGTTGTTGCTTCCGCTGCTATTTTAGTGTGTATAAGGGGCAGTTTTTATGACTATTATCTACTGACTATGAGGAGTTGATATTTGTTGTTATGTTGTTGTGTTTAGTACTAACTAATGCTTTTGGTACTAACTGTTCTGTTTTTATTTTATTTTCGGTGTGCACACATGCTAAACCATCCGACTTAACATCTGACCCTCAATTGTTTGTGATGATATTTGTGTTAGTAGCATCTGTTGCTGATTCTGTCTTAACTACTAGTTGTGTGTTCATGCATGATTGACTTTGTGAGTGCATGACTAATTGATATGAAGAATTAACTAGTGTGTGTAACAACCTATGTCTTATGACTTTATGCTATTGATTTATGCTAATATAATCATTGGTCTATGTTGGTTGCTACTCTGGATTCAGAAGCTTGGTGTTAATGGTTTTTTCCATACCTTTGCTAAACTATGGCAAAAAAAGGGAGTAATGAGCATATGGGATGTGACAAGATTTTCAAGATGTTACATCATGATGGAGTTGATGTGTAGCAATCACCTTACTTATGTGCTAGTTCTATTGTTGTTGTTGTTTGCTCTGTTTGTGCTGCTCCATGAAGATCACATATAATAGTTGACTCATTGATTCTCTCTTGAATTATCCGAACAAGATATCGGTGTCTATAAAATCTCTAAATACGAGTAATAATAATAAGAAAAATAAAAAATACTATTAAAGTGGCAACTCCTATCAAGACGGCGTAGAGAGGAGAATTTTGCGTTCTTGAAAAAGTAAAAGAATTTAACTTAAATATAAAAGAGAATTCTATTGAATTGCAGAAACATAAATAAAAAATTACAATTATAACGTAAATACCTAGGTCGGCCATGCTAAAATTGACGGAAAGAAATATGCAAAAATCAATAATTTGGCATTAAACATATATCAACATATTATAAATATTAAGGGTAGCAAATATTTGACACATGTGTGGTGGACGAAATTATGTATAACCAGACAATCTTAAACCTTACATTGGTATCTTCAAAGAATATGTTGGAGTGAGATCGGCGAAATTAATGAAAAATATGAAAGTGTAGTGCTTCGCAACCAACTATAACGAATTAGATGTGAAAATAGCTTGGAAGATATTATGTAGAAAATGTAATGATATTATGCTTACAAAGTTGTAAGTTACATGATGATGAATGGTGTAATGGACTCGCTTTATAGCAAATTGGCTTACTGTATTTCACTAAATTTCTTTATAGCATTGTTTGTTTTAAAAATGTAATTATGCTATTATGAGACATTTTTATCACATGAACTACTTGTCCATTATTATCAGTCTTTTTACTCAAATGCAAAACAAGTTACTTTCATCAAAATATACAGATTTTGAGAATACATGCTAATAGCTAACAAGGAACCACTGCAAATTTCACCCAATTATTAATGGGACAAAATGCAAAATAATTATTTATGAGAATACATATTCGTACTATAGCAGAGATATATGTATGCAACATAATTTTCATAGAGGACCACTTACCAAAATATGAAAACATGCCTTAATAAACTCACAACCTCCAAATAGATAATTTTTATGACTATTATCTACTGACTATGAGGAGTTGATATTTGCTGTTATGTTGTTGTGTTTAGTACTAACTGTTCTGTTTTATTTATTTATTTTCGGTGTGCACACATGCTAAACCATCTGACTTAACATCTGACCCTCAATTGTTTGTGATGATATTTGTGTTAGTAGCATTTGTTGCTGATTCTGTCTTAACTACTAGTTGTGTGTTCATGCATGATTGACTTTGTGAGTGCATGACTAATTGATATGAAGAATTAACTAGTGTGTGTAGCAACCTATGTCTTATGACTTTATGCTATTGATTTATGCTAATATAATCACTGGTCTATGTTGGCTGCTGCTCTGGATTCTGAAGCTTGGTGTTAATGGTTTTTTTCCATACCTTTGCTAAACTATGGCAAAAAAAGGGAGTAATGAGCATATGGGATGTGATAAGATTTTCAAGATGTTACATCATGATGGAGTTGATATGTAACAATCACCTTACTTATGTGCTAGTTCTATTGTTGTTGTTTGCTTTGTTTGTGCTGCTCCATGAAGATCACATATAATAATTGTTTTAGCCAAAATATGTTAAAGGGGGAGATTGTAGTTTCTTTTTTTTTACTATATTAGGTAAAACAACATATGGATAAGATTTATTTTAGACAACATGTGGAACAAGATGTTCCAGCATATGCTCCAACATCTGAGTTTCTTGCTAAGAAGAGTTGTTCAGCTAAAGTGCTTGACAAAAACATTTAAGCAAGAGGTTTCAAGATGTAGCTAAAACGCTTGACATAACTAAAGTGCTTGATATAATTAAAGTGCATGACATAACTAGTTAAATAAGAGGTTCAACATGTGAGTGTGTACCATATTGGTATAAGGTTTTGGTAATGACTATCTTCAAATGTCCTTCATAAGAGTTATAATGTTAACTTTTTTAGAAGATGCAAATGTTTGCTTTTGGGAAGAAGATTGTATTGTTAATCCAAAATCAATTTGAAAATATTTGGATTTAATCCAGTTAAAGAAGATTTGATTGGATATACCTTGAAGAAGTATCTGCTCCAAGATTTACTATATAAAGAAGACTTATATGAAGAGCGTTATTTTGGATGCTCTAATGTAACATATGGAATACAATGTTTTAATATGTGTGCTGCAACATATGGTCTATGGCAACAAACATATGTTATTGCAGTTATGTTATTGTGTATGTTAATATCTTACGTGTTAGTAGCAGTTTTTGATCTTTGACTACTGACTACTAATTGTGTGTACATGCATGACTAACCTATCATGAATGATTGATTGTTAACCGATTTTTGGAGAATCTATTGTGTGTCAACTGATTGATATGTAACAACTACCATGCGACTGATTTGTACTTCTACTGTTGTTGTTGTATGCTTTGATGGTTTTACTTCTGCTGCTATTGTTGTTTGGTATGAGTATGAGATATCTTTGATAATCAACTATGTTTAAGCTTGAAGAGTTATTTTGCCAAAATTTATAAAGGGGGAGATTGATGTTCCTTTTAGATTTGATGCATAATTCAAAAAAACATGGAGTATATTTAAGTTATTTTTGGTGTAGAAGAGACACATGTGGAACACGATGTTCCAACATCTGGTCTCTGACAACAGACAAATGTTATTGCAATATTGGTTATTATTTATTCTATCCAAGATATATTATACAAATAAGATCTATAATTCATGGAGAAGCGTTATTTTGGATGTAATGGTTCAAGATGTGGAACACAATATTCCAGCATGTGTGTCGTGTAACATCTGACCCTAGTCAGCAAGCCATGATGAATGTTGCTTGGTGCGAGATTTCTGATTGAGATTCAATCGGTTTTATTGTAGATTATTTAGAAATGTTTGTTTGATTTGTTTGACAACTATTGAAGAATAAATCATATTTAAATACAAATTTGAATTTGAATTTGAAATTTAATAAATCTTATTGGAGATATTTAAGGAGAAAATCAAATCCAATTGATTTAGCTATTATTCTGGATAAATTTAATTCGGATGTCCTAGGAGAAAAAACGTAGAAGACATTGCTACATAAGAAGACTTAATTCTAATTGTTTGATGAGGGTTTTATGCGCTAAATTAAGATCTTAGTGCCTAGGGTTTGTGAGTCTGTTATTTCTTGTATTTCATGCTAATATTGTATTAATGTTGAATCTATTTGTGTACATCATTCCATGTTTTAGTAACTTCACATAGTTGTTAGTTTGTCTTAGTAGAGTTGTAAAACTTTGTTGCAAGATACTAAGTATATAAGCTTAAGAACAAAGTGTTTATGTACATCATATTTCAGTAACTTGACATAATTGTTGGTTTGTCTTGTTGAGTTGTAAATCCAACAATCATTGTGTTAATGATCGAGTTGATTGATAAAGGTTAATAATTGAGAGAAAGTGAGATGTGTTCTCATATTTAGGGGGAATCATAAATAGAAAGTCATCAGACTTATGAAGAGACATTGAACATCATGTGGTTGTTGTTCCTATAAAACTAATTGTACTAATTCGAAATAACGGTTTTGCTTTCTTGGGTAGAGTGTCCTCTAGACGTAGGCGTGGTTTCACTGAATTGGATTACCAATCTCTTGTGTTAGATATTGTTTTTCTACTTCATCATCTTGCATAAGCTAAACTATCATTACTTGGTAATTTAAGTTGATTTTTATTTTGGTATACAATGTCCTAGACATTGTGTCTGACATCTGTCCCAAAAATATGTTATTTGTCATAAATAAGTTGTTCACGTTATCCCATACATCAGATCCAACATCTGTCCCCTCATAAACATAATTACATTTAGATTAATAATGTCTTAGTTTGGGATAGATTATTTCATTCCCTTATTTTTTTTATCTTTATCGTTTGGATTGTCTTATTTATAATTTATTTGTCGTTAATAAAAATATGAATTGGTTAAAAAAATAAAATAAATAGATTTAAAAACATTAATTTTCATATCTTGAGTTGAAAAATGTTACTAAACATACACAACTTTTAAGTTAAATATGATTAGAATCACAATTGAGTATAATGTAAACTTTGTGCAAATGAATTAAACTATTTTTAGAAAACAAATATATACAACAATTTCAAATGAAATTTACTTTTAAAGGTACACTTATTTATTTTAAAGGTAACTTAAAGTCCATTTACTAGATATATTATATATATATTTTTAAATATTTAATAACTTAAAGATAAAAAAATAAAAATCAATTAGTTAATAAACGAATTTTTAACGGTTTGTAGTGATTCTGGTAATAGACGGTAAAAAAACTGCATTTACGGGTCCCGTTAAAAACCCTGATCCGTCCGAAACGGGTCGGGTAGAAATTTGAAGCGATGAAAAAGTGTGTGTAGAGTGATGCAAAAGCGCTAGCTAGGGTTTTAGCAGTCATCGCTCTGTGAGGGGTTTTAGAAAACTCCGAATTCCGATTTGCTATTCTCCTCTCTCTGATCTCAACAATGGCGTCGATGGTTCCTCCGATTCCCACCGCCGACGACAAGAAGGCCGATGTCAAAGTCGATTACTCCAACCTCCCTTGTCCCATTCCCTTCGAAGAACTTCATCGCGAAGCTATGAGTATGTTCATTTCATTTCTCTTTTTATTTTACTATCAATTTTAATTCATTTCATTTCTATTTCTACAAATTGTACGATTATAGATTATAGATTATAGATTATACTTAGAATTTCGTTGTTTTGTTAGTGTCGTTGAAACCTGAGCTTTTCGAGGGTATGCGTTTTGATTTCACCAAAATGCTAAATCAGAAATTCTCTCTCAATCACAGGTACATTTTGCTTTTTTTTTTGTTTGAAGTTAAATTTTGTTTGTAAGTTTTTGTTTATATGATTTGATTTGAGCAGTGTGTCGATGGGACCTACTGAGGTTCCTTCTCAGTCTGCCGAGATTATTAAAATTCCAACTGCTAACTATGAATTTGGTGCAACTGTCATTGATCATCCTAAGGTATAGCTTTGTTTTGATTGAAATGAACTTTATTAGTTGTTTGTTTTATGCTATACTGCATTATTATTATTATTAACCATGGTGATGTTTTGCAGATGTTGCTTATGGGGAGAGCTTTGACTGATGGCAGGGTAACTGCTAGAGTCAAGTATGACTTGACTGAGAATCTCACTGTAAAAGCCAATGCTCAGGTGTGTATGCTTGTTTCGGTTTAAAGCAATATAGCTTATGATTTTCTGCTGTTTCTACTTCCCTGATTAGTTAGTATGTGTATCTTTTAGATTTTATTATGAAGTATTATGATGAGAGCATGTTTTCTTGTGTCTAGTTTCATGTTTGAAATGATAACTTACAACTCATTGGTGGAAGGAAAACTTATCTGCCATCAAATGACCACTCTATTTATTTGTAGAGTAGTTTTTGGTTTACACACCTCCCCTTACCCCTCCCCATTCTTAGCTTTTTTTTGTTGTCTCTTTAATTTCTCATGACCTTCTACTTTCTTGCTTTTTTATAGCTATCAAGTGAGCCACATGCGTCGCAAGGGATTGTCAACTTTGATTACAAGGTCTGTTAGTTTTTTTTTAGAATCTAGATTATTTCGTTTGGTGCCCTCATCTACTAGTTGTCCATTTACATTTTCTTTCCATTAACTATTATATTTCTATTGGCATATATTGTTTTGGTAGTTTCTTAGTGGAACTTTCTCTGACTATGCATGCAAATTGTTCTCAAGTAGTTTCCTTATTTAATAATTCATTTTTATATTTTTCAGGGAAAGGATTATAGGACCCAGATTCAACTAGGAAATGGATCTTTGCTAGGAGCAAGTTATATTCAGGTAGGGGATCTGCATCCAATGTGTTGCTCTTTTTTTTCTTCTTCTTTTAGTGCCTGTTTTATATGAGATTTAGGTAGGAAAAAGTCATTTAGATTACTTAACTTGTTTGTTATTACAGTATATTACTTGCATACAGCTATCTGGTTTTGTTTGAACTGATTGACATTGTACTGTCAGCAATCCTATCTACTTCTGAGTATGATTAAGCATTCACAAATGACCTACACTACTTCCTTAATTTACAGTTTAATTTTTAAATGGGATTCTATGGGAAAACTAATTCTACAGTTATTTTAAGGTGGACATTTCTACTTAAACAGTGGTATATATTGATATACGGAAGCTAGCAAATTTTCAAGAAATGTAAATAATGCATGCTCTTCAGATATATAATTGATTGTTTTTAATACTTTTAACTTTAGTAGTTTGGCTCATATTTAAGTGATGTAATGGTCAATCGGTCAATGTCATTGTTGAGTGAGAGAATTTCTTAGTTTCTTCTTTGTATGAATCGCTTAGTAAGTTCAATTTATGTATACTAATATAAATGTATGGACTTGTGCATCAGGCCATCAGCTTAGGTTTTTTGAGATACATTCAGTTTGTTATGTGCAATTTTTTCCCGTTATCATGGGTGGATGTAGATTTGCCTGTGTTGTTGTTTTAATTGGATGATTGGATCATCTCTACATTAGGTCTATTTTGAGTTATCATTATTCTGAATAGTTTACAACCTTTACTGTTTTATCCCCTAATCCGAAACATATCTACTGATTCAATCTGTTGCACGGGGTTGTACAATTTATTGACATGCGAATAAATCCATTTTATTACTGAAAACATTGACTCTTGTGTTGTTGTTTTAATTGGATGATTGGATCATCTCTACATTAGGTCTGTCTTGAGTTATCATTATTCTGAATAGTTTACAACCTTTACTGTTTTATCCCCTAATCCGAAACATATCTACTGATTCAATCTGTTGCACGGGGTTGTGCAATTTATTGACATGCGAATAAATCCATTTTATTACTGAAAACATTGACTTTTGTGTTGGTGTTTTAATTGGATGATTGGATCATCTCTACATTCGGTCTATTTTGGGTTGTCATTATTCTAAATAGTTTACAAGCTTTACTGTTTTATCCCCTAATCCGAAACATATCTACTGATTCGATCTGTTGCACGGTGTGGTACAATTTATTGACATGCGAATAAATCCATTTTATTACTGAAAACATTGACTTTTGTTTTGCAGAGTGTCACCAATCATTTATCATTGGGTGGGGAGGTATTTTGGACTGGTCAGCATCGGAAGTCTGGTGTTGGTTATGCTGCTCGCTACAACACTGATAAAATGGTAATGATGACTTAAGACTTGTTCTTACATGCATTATCTGCAACTTGCTTGCTTCCCTCTGCTTACTTATTTAATTTTGGATCTTTCACAACTGTTTATTTATCTAAAGTTTATGGTTGTCTCATCTGATGTTTGTATACATGTTCTGCCCTATACATTATGCTGCTTCCTAAGTCAATTTGAAGGATTTTGTTTTTCTATTCTTCCTGTTATAATACAATTATGTACATCATAAAGATAATATACCAAGCGGATATAGTATGCTTCTACTTATCCAATTGTATTGGTTATTGTTATTCTACAAAGGGCTACCATTAGCACTGTCATGGTGTGGTGGGGGCCCTGACTGCAACAGCACTTGCCACTGCATCACAGTTCATTGTTGCAACCACGAATAGTGGGAATAGAGCTGTGATAGTGCTCCCCCATCTATTCCTATATTGACTTAACCTCCGTTGTATCGAATAATGGCCATCCCGTTTTTCTGCTATATCGTTTTTGTGGATGCTCTGCTCTGCTATCTGGGATTGTTAACATATGCTACATATTATCTTATTTTCTGTTCAATGTTTCCATTTTTATCACCTACTTATTTTATTCATTTTATATGGCTACCAAAATATATCAAATTGCTTGTATTCATCCAGGTTGCCACTGGACAAATTGCCAGCACTGGAATGGCCCTTCTAAGCTATGTTCAGAAGGTATCTGATAAGGTGAGTCAATCATGACATAGTAGATTTGTGCTTTCCTCAGTCCTTTTTATTTCTTACGTTGAATTTTCCTTGCAGGTTTCTCTGGCTACTGATTTGATGTGCAACTTCAACTCCATGTCAAGAGACGTCACTGCTAGCTTTGGTTATGACTACATCCTTAGACAGGTACTTAGTACTACATATTTGGTGTGATGCTTTGTCATTCCTCGGCTGATTTTAAACGATTCCACGATTTTTATGCCTATTTCTTTATTTTAAACGGCACTTAGTAATACTTACCACCCATGTCTCCCTTTGAAAGCGGATTAGGATCACAGTTGGCCATTTAAACTTCCTTGCTCATTGTGATGAAATTTTGACCCATTTTATCCGGTTGAAAAACCATCTTATCTTGTTTCAACATCTTGTGTTGGTTATTATAGTGCCGCCTTAGGGGAAAGGTTGATTCCAATGGCGTATGTGCTGCATTTTTGGAGGAGCGGTTAAACATGGGTCTGAACTTCATTCTTTCTGCCGAGGTCAGAGCGCTTTCCTTTGTTCATATAGGTTTTATCAGATTATTCATCATTCTTTGACATGATTTTCATATTTACTTATTGCAGCTTGATCACAAGAAAAAAGACTACAAATTTGGATTTGGTTTGACTGTTGGAGAATAAAATAGCAGGACTAGAGCTGTATTTCCTTTTTCATTAGCCAGCCTAGCCTAGCAAGTTTTCTTGCTTCATTTTACTTGTTGGAGATTTTTCTTTTTGGGAAAAAGAAAACACAGGAGGAATATATCATTTGTGTCGGCAAACATCATTTAATCTACAAGTTGGCCTAAAAATACTTCAAATTTGTTTTGAACCCTTGCCATGTTTTCCCTGGAGGGAGATGTAGAGTGATAATAGATGACCATGCATATTATAAGATTCATTTCAACATAATGCTCGTTTTTGCTAATATCTTTCGATTTCTCAAGAGCGACGACTTAAAAAAGTCCTTGCATAATTTGGTGATTATGTTTACCATTTGGATGTTTTCACAGATTCATATTAGACTTCTATCATGTAGAACTAATCAAACTTAATAAAGCGATTTGGATGTTTTTGCAGATTCATACAAGAGTTCTATTATCTAGAAATAATCAAGTTAATAAAGCGATTAATACTGATATCTAGTATTCATAAGAAGGCTCTAGATATCACTCGTTTTTCTTCCTCCCCTCAAATAAGCTGATTTAGCACCTGCTCTTGTTGAAATTCGGATTCATAATATATTGAATGGAAAATGTTGTGGACTCGTAACTTGCAATATTATGTTGAGAGACAGGAGTAGAAAGTGCGACGTAATAGATGTCATAAAAAAGTAGATAAAAAGATAATGAGGTGTTAGAAAAATTGTTTATATATATAAGAGCACTCAGATCCTCTTCATTTTTGGTTTTTAAATGGGATTAATTTATTTTTTTATATTATATTACACCTTATCATATATATATTGCAAGGTAAGTTTTTTATGACATCTATTACGTCGCACTTTCTACTCCTGTCTCTCAACATATTGCATGGTAATGGGGAGTCCAAAACATTTTCCATTCAATATATTAAAATAAATTACTATTTGATAATTAATATTTCCTCCCTTTTTTATTATAAATTATTTTTACTTTTCATTCAAATTAAAAAGATTTTACAAAATTATAACTTATTAATAATATTGAAAAAACAAATCGATATAAAGAAAAATATAAATATAGAATTCATTCTATTAGAAAAACAACTTGTTTCGTTTTGTCTGGTTGACAAGATATCGACCGTATATTTTTTTTATACTTTTATTCATTATTATATGTTTTTTTCTTCAATTTTTAATTAATATTTCATATATTTATATATGTTTTTATGAAATCTGTAACACTAATCTTGTTTTTTAATTCACATGAATGTATGAAATGATTAGTGTTTAGTGTTTACATCCCTCTAATATTATTTTAGAAATAGCGAGTCTCTTGCCTATCAACAAATAAACATGTAAATGTTTAAACCGAAAGTAATTAGCATTTATATTCTCGTGGATAAATTAATGTTTATCTATTATATTTATTTTACATTCTCAATAGATCAAAATTGTCCAATAAATATGTGCTAATGCAATATTTACAAATGATCAATAAAAATGGTTCATAGCATGACTTTCAAGGTAGTTATATTAAAAGTAAAATATTATAAATATATAATTTAATAAATATAATATTAATTAATTTTATATATTATTATATTTATTCTGAAACACTATAACACTTTTTTTCCCTTAATATAAGTTCTTTTACATTAATATTGAATATAAAATATTACATTAATATACCTCAAATCTTTGCCCTACAAATGGGGCAGGTAAGAGCCATTTTTAATAAATATTGGGACAAACATTTTTTATGAAATATATGCCCGCATGACAAATTATGAATTATTTCTCCATCTTCAAATTTGTACACACATATCATACACTGATTTTCAGTGTGTTGGAGGGAGATGGATGAGTCAACAGTTGACTCATTGATTCTCTCTTGAATTATCCGAACATGATATCGGTGTCTATAAAATCTTCAAATACGAGTAATAATAATAAGAAAAATAAAAAATACTATTAAAGTGGCAACTCCTATCAAGACGGCGTAGAGAGGAGAATTTTGCGTTCCTGAAAAAGTAAAAGAATTTAATTTAAATATAAAAGACAATTCTATTGAATTGCAGAAACATAAATAAAAAATTACAATTATAACGTAAATACCTAGGTCGGCCATGTTAAAATTGACGGAAAGAAATTTGCAAAAATCAATAATTTGGTATTAAATATATATCAACATATTATAAATATTAAGGGTGATAAATATTTGACACATGTGTGGTGGACGAAATTAAGTATGTATAACCAGACAATCTTAAACCTTACATTGGTATCTTCAAAGAATATGTTGGAGTGAGATCGACGAAATTAATGAAAAATATGAAAGTGTTGTGCTTCGCAACCAACTATAACGAATTAGATGTGAAAATAGTTTGGAAGATAGTATGTAGAAAATATAATGATATTATGCTTACAAAGTTGTAAGTTGCATGATGATGAATGGTGTAATGGACTCGTTTTATAGCAAATTGGCTTACTGTATTTCACTAAATTTCTTTATAGCATTGTTTGTTTTAAAAATGTAATTATGCTATTATGAGACATTTTTATCACATGAATTACCTGTCCATTATTATCAGTCTTTTTACTCAAATGCAAAACAAGTTACTTTCATCAAAATAAACAAATTTTGTGAATACATGCTAATAGCTAGCAAGGAACCACTGCAAATTTCAGCCAATTATTAATGGGACAAAATACAAAATAATTATTTATGAGAATGCATATTCGTACTATAGCAGAGAAATATATGTATGTAACATAATTTTCATAGAGGACCACTTACAAACATATGAAAACATGCCTTAATAAACTCACTACCTCCAAGTAGATAATAAACTTTTACGTGTGAAACAATCTATATTCCTTTGTGAGAATGATGATATTTTTAGTGGTGGATCGGTTTGAAAGCTTGTTTTAAAATGAATAATCATTAAAACGTGATAATTGATTTGTAGTGGTGATAAGGTAATTAAGTATTGTACTATAGTTTATGTTAGTTAATGATATCATATGATATTACGTATCATATGCTACATTGCTACTAGATACAAAGTTTGGATTTTCTTTTGTTTCTATTCATTTTTCAATATTCCATCTTAAAATTTGAGAACAAAATTCAATCGTTGCAATTATTAAGCACACACTTCATATACATTTATTATGAATTTTGACGAAAATAATTAATAAATAGAGCACTTAGCACTATTTTGGTTATTATTAATCCAATTTTACTATTTTTATTCACATGATTTTCTAACAAAAATAATTCAATAGCTGTTGAAAAGTATACTTTCGGCAAATATTTTAATATCGTATCCACAAAGATTGGTTGTTATTACCGTCGTTCTATAATCCAAATTGTTATAAGTTCAAATTGTAATCAAGTTGTTTTGTTTGAAAAGTTATATTTTGAGTAAAATGTCACTAAAACAATAAAATAGTTTTAATCAAATGTAAAAGGCTTGACAAGATTGGAGTTCACTATTCAAATTGCTTATGATTCCTTATAACAACTATATAGATTTAAGATTATTGATGATGTTCAAGTATCCTCTCAATATCATTTATGTCTAAATGATATTGTGATAATCATGATATTAATCTTTAGACGATTTCTCCACCTAACTATCAATATAGCAATCTTTAATGGTTGATACAAAAGAAGAGTAGTGAATAAATCTATTTCTACAACTTATTCACTACTTGAAAATATATTTTATGGCAAGACTTAAATAATCTCTTTCAACAACTACTCAAATCTAATATTCAACTTAGGGCAAAAATAGCATTCAATACATCAATAACCTTTTATCATATATAAGAGTCAAATGAAATACATAAACAAATAGGAATAGCTACTACCTTCAATCTTGACAAAATGGGGTTTAGCTCCTCATCATCATTTTGGACAGCAAAATGCAATGGTAGAATAAACTCTGTTTTTCTCTTACAAAATATGAAACTATTAATGAATGAATGACTATTTTCCATTCTGTTTTCTTAAAGAGTTGACCTTTCCTAAAATGTTCATTTTCATCTAAAACTAAAAAGTACCCTAAAACAGATACAAAACTGTCACAACACAGCTGGCTTAAAACAGAACACTTGGCCCAAAGAAACAACTTGCTGGTTTCGCAAGGTTCGCGGCGCCATCCCTGGTCGCGGCGCGAACTGAAGCTTATTCAGCTTCCTTGCCTTGCAAGCTTCATGCAATGATTCTCCCAAGTGTTAATCTTCCAAATTATGCCTCCAAATTGCATTCAACACTTCTTCCAAATTATGCTTATGCACTCCGAAGCTCTCTTGTCCAAAAATTCTACAAAACTAACAAATACGTGAAATAACTATTCAAAACAACCTCAATTAAACCTAATTTCATTTATACAAAATTGTGAGAATAAAAGTGTGTAATTACATCAAAAATTGGTAAAAGGGACCAATAAAATTATATGAAAAGTAGTACTAATTGGTCCCTAACAACTCTCCCCAACTTATCATTTTGTTTGTCCCTAAACAAAAGTTTCCACCAACACAACCAAAGCAATGACACAAAAGATTGAAACAAGGATTAACCAAGGACATTCAAATGGTTCAAAAGTGTATGACACTTTCTCAATCCACCTATCTCAATGCTAGACAAAACATGAATAAGAGCAATGGTTGGGTGCAAAAATCATACCAAGGAATTCAAAGCCATATATGTCAAAATTGAATCAAACTTACACACATATCATAATAATGATGAATAAACATGAAGGTTTACTTTCACTCATCCAAGCAATTAAATCAACAACAACTCAAATCATGCGGTCATCAAAACAAATACCAAATCATGTGAAAAATGAGAATCAAGAGGTCTTTCAAGGGTTGTAATGTGGCTTGGGTTACAAGAAAGGATATGATTAAGAGAATTCAACAAAAATGCCTATCCTAAGGGAGCATTCCCATACATTCAACTCTACACAATTTCCATTTCTTTGATCATCGTCTTTTTTCTTTTCTTATTATTATTTTTTTTACATCCACACAACCATGAGCCTTTTCTTTGTTTTTTCTTTCTTTCTTTTCTTTTTCTTTGCTCTATGGTTTCAAGGGTGGTTTCTTTTTCTTGTTTCTTTTCATACTTTCACCCTTTTATAAAACATCACTTTTCCAAGTTTCTAATCAACTCTTTTAACTTTACTCTCCCCAACTTTAGATTCCAAAACCAAATTTATTTAATAATGCTCCCTACTTAGACATAAGCAAAAGGCAAAATTTGCAAACAACTCGGTTTGAGGGTTTAATTGACACGAAAGAAATTAGGATTCATTTATTCACAAAATTTTCAATTGATTTTACACTTATCAATCAAATGAATCCTAAAGTAAGCTCAAAGGGGGTTAACTAAGGATCACTCATCACAAGGTTAGTTGATTCAAAACTTTTTGGTCAAGTGGTTTTTCTCATAACAAACAATGCCTCTATCATTTTCAATATTTTCACACAAAAATAGATTAATGCATGATTTAGCATGATAAGAATGAGTTGAAATAATGTTCGGTTTCCCGCATTTTAGTGTACAATGGAAAGCTTCCTCACAATTGGTTAAGTCCTATTTTGATTCAAAAATGACATGTATTTCAATGAATTTATGATATGGAATTTGCAACACACCATCGAACCACTCATGTTAAGTCTAGAAAGCGATAAAGTGTACCTTGAAATGCCGACACTAATTCTTATCATCACCACTCGAAGTGTCTTATGCTTCCTTCTTTGTGAACATTTCTTGGTTGCTTTAAGCTTGACTTAAGAATAAGAACAATTAAACAAACAAATGTTGGTATACCAAATTCATCGTAACACACTTAAATCTCACAGAATATTCATGCAATTGACAAAACAAATTAACAACCCAAAATTATGGTGAAACTAGAGCCACCAAAAGTACAATCATAATTAAACAAAAGCAATAAAATACAAAAAAAAATCAAAATAAAACTACTCTAATTCAACAAACTCCTCAATCTTCCTCCTCATGGCCACCACCAACGGATCCAAGGACATCCTCCATCTCATCATCATGGTTCGCACCACTTCCTGCACCCCCCCATAAAAGTTGGACTGCCCTCAGGCCAATTAGAATAAGCAACATACTCCGCATGGGAAGGAAATGTGCGGGCTTCAGGTGCAAGGAAGGTGTTCTGAAATTGCTGCTTCATAGCATCAAAAATGAAGGATTGAGACCTCCTAGAGGCCTCAAAGCTCTCACAACAATAATTAGCGAACGTCATCTGATCGAATGCTGGAGTAGTGCGGGCTCGGGGTCTAGAGGACGAAGTCCCAACTCCTTCAGCTCTGTCCATCTGGCTCTGGCAAAACCCGTTCAGATAAGCATCATTAACAACACTAGTGATAGACAAATGTACTTCATCCGGAATGGGAACATTTGCCCTTCGGCAAAGTCCCATAATCAGCCCTGGATATGCAAGAACACCCGCTTTACCACCGAACTTCGTTCCTCTAGTAGCCACTTTGTGCATTTCCCCCGCAATAATGGATGCCACATCAACAGATTTACTAATCATGATGTAATACAATAAGCATCATACATCCAAGGGAATAGTGGTGCTGTGGCTCCTTGGCCGAATATTATTCAAAAGCAACACCAAATATGCCCTTGCCTCCAGATTCAAACTTTCTCTCTTCCATGACTTTGGGAATCCCTGATCATTTAAATCATATGTCCTTCCTTCAAGGCATAAGGTAGCGCTCACAGTCGGAAGATCCCAATCGTTGGCCAATTCTTTGGCACGGTACTCGCACCGCCCATTCTCCGCCAAGGTGAGAGGATTTCCCAAATATGCGTTAATTGCGTCTCTACCAAAAGAAATGATCTTTCCTCTCACCCTTGTCTGATAATGATATGCCACTCCCTCTTCCAGATGAAGAGCATTGGCGTAGAACTCACGCACAATGTCATAATTAATTTCCGACTCCGGTTCACAAAGCTTGCTCCATCTTCTTCTCTCAAAATTCGACACCAACTTCCGATAAGTTCCACCAGGCGACAAGCGGATGAATCTCTCTGGTTGAATGGTTCGTTTGATCAATTTGTCGAATCTCTCTTCATGCTTATCGCTTGTGAATCGTCGCACGGAACGAGAGGGACCGACACTTGTGGTTTTTGTTCTCTTTGACATCTGTAACAAAAATCAGAACAACCACACAAAAAACTAGAAGAGAAGTTAATATTCAAAAGCCTAAAACATGAGACTGGAATTTCCCAGTTCACGGCGCGAACCCTGCGAACCAGGAAAATTCCAGGTGCCTTCTAGGGTTCCTAATGCTTGCACCTATTAACAATCATAACCACAATCCCTAACCTAATCCTAATTTGAATTCACTTTAGACATGCAAGGTTATCTCTAACATCTAATTCCACTTCTTTCAAAACCCTATCTTTCCTAAGTGAGAAACAAAAAGGAACGGGAAGAGAACACACATACCTTGTTGAAATTGACTTGGTTCTTTGTTAACAAGTTGAGATTTGGGAGTGGAGAGAAATAGTTTTGAAATTTGGAAGTGGGGGAGTGATATTGTTGAAGAAAATCTTAAGTTTGTGAAAATAAGAGTGGAATGAAAATAACCTAAACAAAATTTAAATGGTTCTGCCACGCTCAGTTCGCTGGGCGAACTCTGTTCGCGGCGCGAACTGAAGTTTTCCATTCAGTTCGCAGGGCGAAAGCTGGTCGCGGGGCGAACTGAAGGAATTTTTGGAAAATTTTATTGGCAGTAGACAGAACTCAATTTTTCTCATAAAAGAACACAACAGAATATCATAACATCAGAATTGACAAAATTTAAAATGCAGACTTACAACGTTGGGTTGCCTCCCAACAAACGCTTTGTTTAACGTCGTTATGAGCTCGACGGTTCAATGATTATCTTCACGATCCGGCTTTGTTGAGCAACTTACTCAAGGGTTTTGTTATCTTTAAGAGGTCCTCGATGAACCTTCGATAAAATCCGATACCACCCTTTTTCGGAACTACTTGCACCAGACTCACCCATTCACTATCGGAGATAGGACAAATCATCCCGGCCTCCAATAGTTCGACAACTTCCTTCTTTTTCAGCACTCGAATCAATTGATGCTCCTCTTTTATGGACAAGGTATTGCTAATGATAACCGGTTTAGTACAATCATCGCCAAGGGACACATACTTCAAGTGTGGCTCTAGTTTTGGCTCTTCCACTTTCTCTATCACATCCAAATCTTCATTTGTCTCTTCATGATAAGCAAGCTCTCCACAAGACTCCAATTCATGCAAAATTACTTCAATCTCTTTTTCTTCATTTTTAGTCAAAACGTTGTAAGCTCCGATAAGAGATCTTTCTAATGGATTAGAAACATGAACTTGGTTTGCAACTTCCACTATTTCTTCCTCGGTGGCATCGATTCGGAAAGAATCCTGCTTGTCTTTAGGATGCTTCATGGCTTCAAAAAGATTGAAAGTCACCTCTTCATCTTGCACTCTTACTTTCATGAGTCCATCATCAATGTCAATCATCATTCGAGCTGTTTTCATGAATGGTCTTCCAAGAATTAAAAGAGCATCACGATCCTCATCCATATCCACTATCACAAAATCTACCGGAAACAAGAATTTGTCCACTTTTACTAGCATATCTTGAGCAACTCCATATGGTGAAGTGGTAGATTTATCGGCTAGTTTTAACAATGGATAGGGGGATTAAATTGATGCTAGATCCTAAGTCAATCAAGCCATTACCAACGTAGGTGTCTCCAATGGTTACCGGTAAAACGACTCGGCCCGGATCGGATTCCTTCCTTGGGAGAGTTTTTTGGATTATGGCACTACAACGTGCATCAAGCAAGATTGTCTCGTCTTCCACATGTCTCCTTTTCTTTGTGAGAATATCCTTCATGAACTTTGCATACCGTGGCATTTGCTCTAATGCGTCGGCAAATGGAATATTTATTTGAAGTTGTTTGAATATGTCCATAAACCGTGCATAGTGTCTAGCATTATCCTTATTTGAAGTTGTTTGAATATGTCCTCATTGTCCATCACTAAGGACAAAGGTGAGTATTACATCTACCACAAAGATCACTCAAACCTAATAGCTAAAGGTTATGGAAAAATTTGATTAAGAAGTGGCCATTGAAACCACAAAAGAAATTTGAATGGGTTATATTTACCAATTAGAAGTATATACAAAAATGGTCAAAGTGGATTAAAAGGTTCAATTTAAAATAAGTATTATGAAGAGAAGGTTTGAAAATCAAAAGCATAAGGCTTAGGTTTCTAATGTTGAAAACAAATGAAATGTTTGCACAAAAAAGTTTTGGCTTGGGTTAGAGTGGAGAGAAGAAGAAGAATGGCTAAGTACTAAGTGAAACAAAAAGGTGAGGGATAAGAAAATGAACCACACTAGGAGTTCCTCTCTTGAGATCATATTGATGATCCAAGTAGCTCCCATCCTTTGGAATAAGCAATCACAAGCAAATATTTCAAGCAATCAAACACACAGATCATGCTTCTAGGAATCCTTCAATGGCTTTTGTATCTTTCACTTTGGATGTTAATGGTAATGGTTCCTCAAAGTTACTCAAGGTTGGAATCCCCTAGCACAAGAAAACACACATCAAAAAGTTCTATAAACAATCAAAGAATGGACAAGAGGGAGTTTAGAAGATGGTCCTTTCAAAGTCTTTCCTTAAGCTTTAAGCATTCTAAAGGCAGGAGGCCTAGTTGCTCTTTGACATTTAAGAACTCTAAAGGCATGAGGCCTAGTTGCTCTTCAAATTCCATTTTCTTAGGTAGGGTCCTAAATTCTAAGTCCACATTGTCCTATTCTTGGCATTTGGTTCATAACAAACAGACAAACACAAGCACAAAAGATATATCCACAATTATAAACCCAAGTGGGCAAAAGGCAAATGGCATTAACATAAACATGTGCTCCAATGAGCAAAGGAAAAAGCAAATGAGTAATATGTGCAAGAATTATAAATTGCATAAAAGTAAATTGCATAAAAGTAAATGTTAGTTGTTAGTGGTTAATAGTTAGTATGCCATAAGGCAAAATTTAGCGCTATGTTAAGCAATCGTAATTGGACTTATGTAGAAGTCACAACTATCTGAGGCCGGTCAATAATAATGTAGGCAACAAAAACAAGTTAGGAGTCTTGATTAGTGAACCAAGTCCCAACAACTTGCCATGCCAAAAAAGAAGAAGAGAATTGATCTTGTATTGGTTTAAGCCTTTTGCATGATTTAGAAGACAACATATCCTTAATGCAAAGCCATTCACTTGATCAATTGATCAAGATGAATTAGATTTGAATCAAGAAATGTTAAATCTCCCTAATCAATGCTAACTTATCAACCTTCAACTCATTGATCAAAAAGAAAAGGAAATAGAAGAAGAAGAAGGAGAAGATGGATAAGAGAAAATGGAAATGACAACATAAACTACATTAAATGGAATATCATGTACCAATCCTCCTATGTTGACCAATAACATTGAAAGTCAAGGTCAAACAACCAAAAACAGAAGTGAGATGAAGATTGGAAGTCAAGAAAAGAATAACATATTTTTGGCATTTTTTAATATTAAAATAAACTTGAATTAAAAATAAATGGAGAGGTCAAACTTCAAAATCACTTCAAATCAACTTTGAAAAGTCCAAGTGATTTATCCTAAGTTCAACAAGGTCAAACAAAGTTTGACAAAAAATTTCAGCATTTTTAAAAGTCAGAAACTATTTTTAATCAATTAATAATGAATAAAAATAACCTAATTGAACTAAAATCTCAAATAAATCTCAAATCAATTCAAAAATTGCTGAGAATATTTTTCATAGATCCATCATCATTCAAATAGGTTAGGAAAATATTTTTGTATTTTTTGAATATCAAAAACTATTTAAAATGAATTAAAAATAACCAGAAAAGAGAAAATTACTAAAAAATAGCAAATGATAAAATAAAAAATATTAAAAATCATTTTTTGAAATTAGAAATTAAAAGAGAAATAATGCAATTGGTCCCATAATTTTTGGACCAATAATGAGAGAGATATGAATTTTAGAAAATGAAGTGGAATTAAAAAATAAAATGGAAATTAAAATCAGAATTAAAAAAGATGGAAGAGCATGGGCCGTCTGATGCACTTTCATTAATTGACGTGGATCATCACGTGGCCAAGAAGCGCACGCTCACCATACACCCTAGTCAACTGAATCACATAGTGCATTAAAATAAGTCATAATGTTGGACAACCAGGATTAAATCTGGAAACGTAAATGGATGGCCACGATTCAATCTGGAGACCAGACGGTGGCCAGCGCCACCGTCTTCTCCGGCCAACCTCCGACCACTTTAAAAAATTGCAGAAACGCAAATGGCTACCAAATGAGGCGATCTATATATCAATCGAAAGAGGAAGTGATGTACATCACTCCTATACCATGCACTTCCACTCTAGATCCCTATAAATGGAGAAATCAGAGCTGGAAGTATGATGGTGTTCATCATGAACTTCATATTTTTGCAAAATTGAAAGCACAAATCAAATGCCTCTATTGAGAGGACTTCAACCAACATTAGATCCAAGCAAAAAGGTCCATGGATGAAGAGAATCGAGAAAATTACCAGTTGGAGTGCAAGCTTGAGTTCTGGCGAATTGAGCACGATACCTCGCTTGCTTTATCAAAACAGAAGTTCAATGGATCAAGGTGAAGAGGTCTAGGAACTTTTAGATCTAAGAAAACAGTCGAGGAAACTGAATTCTAGATCTGAAATTTTTAGAGAAAAGAGAGAGTTCCTTTGGTGTGAGGGTGGGGATTCAATTCAACAGAGGTTCATGCGCCTTCAGGTTAGTGAAATGAAGCTCAGATGTAGTGTATTTATAGGCAAGGCAATGCTGAATGCATGATTTCAAATTTGCATGAATGGAAAGGGCCTCCATGCATGGGCCTGTACAAGCGCATGGATGGCCCGATTCCACTTGGTTTTGGCAGCTGATCATCATCATGTACAAATTGGACGTGCAGGTTGTGTATTAATGAATCATGCATGGCAATTGAAATGATTTTCACAAAATGCACTATTACATTGAAGCCTTCGAAAATGCCATGTCCAAAACCAAAATGCAACCTTATGAGTAATGGTTGGAAAGCTTATTGCATAAGGAACAAATGTCATGTTGGTCAAAACTTCATTTGGACCTTGGAAATTAGTGAAATTTGAGCTTGAAGGGTGATGTGCAAAACATGTCAAGGCAAGGTTTCTAAAATTGGCCAACTCTCAAGCCCTTATGTTTTGATGATGAAAGCTCCAAATGGAAAAACATACAACATAAAAGTTGTATATATTTTCAAGAAAATCAAAATGGACTTAAATTTTGCATCATTTAGATTTTTGATGAAAGAGTTATGGGCACTTGAAGTTGGACTTTTTTGACTTTTAATGCCTTTGGTAAAAAAGGACCTATAATGTATTGCATTATCAAATGTATTTTCTTTGAGATTTTGAACTTTTGTCCAACATAACATTTGAAGTAGACATCTTAAGCTTTCCAATGCATTTTATCTCACCTAAAAATCATAAACAATGAGTGAGTTATGTTCTTGGGAAGTTGACCCAAAATTAGGGTTTCAGTCAAATTGACCTATAATGTATTGGAATGGAAGATGGTCTTCCAAGCTTCAAATCAATTTTTGATAAACATGAAAGTTGTTCATATTGTTCTTAAGAATATGTTTACTTTTGGAACCATCTCCATTTGACCAACACATAAAAAGTTAGGTCTCAGTGCATTTCAAAATAGTCAGATGAATTGACTGATCAACTTCTCAAGTCCATGACTCATACCTTGATGAATTGATGATTGAGGATACTCAAATAAGTTCAAATATGCATGAAATGATGAATTAAAGAACTCCCCTTGATTGTATCTGACCATGGGCTGAGGTTGCTTCACGAGCAAGGCATTGTGGTGCACAGATGAAATAGGGTTTCTCTAGGGAACCAACCTCAAATCCTTTGACTTGCCTTGATCAAAATGATGAATTGAAACACTAGGGGGGAATATTTGATGGATGAGATCTTTGGGAACCATTACCATGCTTGCTTTCATCTCCTCTTGACCAATATCTTTGTACCAATGACCTCCTTGAAGCTTTTGATCTTGTGATTGCTCAAGCTACAACCAAAAGATGTTAGTGACATATTTTTGTGCTTTTGGTTATTAAACAAAATGAGAAAAGCAATGATATATAATTCAAGCATGCTTGGTGATCTCAAACCACTCATAAGGAGTCCCACCCAAAGGCAAGGGGAACCAAGATGCTTATGATCCTTGAGGCTATGCATATGCAATGTTATGATGCCATGAGGGGTCTTAGGGACAAAATTGGGGTCTTACAAGAAGGATTACCATCCTTTTATATTGCAGCACTTGGGCCTTGTACTTGTATTCCCTAAAATTAAGGTTAAGCAAGTTAACCTAATTTCCACATATTAGGGTGCTAACAAATAGGCTATTTGTTAGGTTCATTAAATGTAGCTCAGTTGTTAGTTTCCTGGATTTTAGCTCAGCTGTTGGATTCCTGAAAAATAGCCTGAGAAAAATACTGAAACAGAAAAACTAACCATCCTGCAATTTAGCATATGCTGTCAGGAATGAATGTCACAACATTCAGTTTGACGTCCAGAACATAAACCATAAGCTAGGTCTGTTATTCTCCTGAAAACAGACTGTACTAAATGCTGAACTGTAACAGATAGACCAACCAGTCTATACTTCAGTATCAGCTGCCAGAGATAAATGTCATAATATTCAGTTTGACATTTACACAATAGGCCATATGCCAGGTCTGTTATCCTCCTGTAAAACAGACTGAAATAAATACTGATTATAGCAGAGAAACCAACCTGCCTATTATTCAGTATATGCTGTCAATGATGAATGTCATAACATTCAGTTTGACATTCAGACAGTAGGCTATGTGCCAGGTCTGCTGTCATGGATGAATGTCATAACATCCAGTTTGACATTCAGTAAATCTTGTATTAGCTAATCCTGCAGCATGCTACTTAAGCATGTCATGACATCAGTCAAGACATCAGAGTACAGTTAGTGTTCTAACACAAACTACAGCCAATCAAACATCTCCAAGGCATGTCATGACATCAGTCAAGACATCAGAGTACAAATAGTGTTTTAACACAAAATGCAGCCAATCAAACATCTACAAAAATAAATGGAAAAACAAACATTTAACATGAATTTATTGAATGAAAATATCATTGTATTTATGCGTCAACAATGTCATCACTTCTCCTTTTGGCATGGGAGAAGGGTTTTTAAACACAATGAACATTACTTTGACTTATGGATAACTGTTGGGACATCAACAACGACCCAATTAATGCAGACCCCTCCAGGGATAACGAAGTTGCCAGAATCCTCCTCTACATCCTCTTCCAAAATAGCAACAACCTCCTCATCTCGACCGGTGTGGATGAATCCACCACTCTTGAACAACCCTTGCTTGTTGAAAGCGCCAGAAGAATACCCTATGCCAACTGTAATACCCCAAAATTTACCCTTCATTTTTTTTCTTGGAAGCATGGGATTTTGTTTTACACTTCATTAGCATCATACTAGGTCATACTCATTGCATACTGCATTAGTGACTTGGAAATCAGGGTTTGATTGATCACTCCTTAACAGAAGGGGCCCACACAAAGCAAGGTTGAGAATTGGACTTCATTCTCCAAGTATACAAGTCTCAAGGGTCTCGAGGGGTCCAGGTATCTTATTATGGTCCTCAGTTCATCAGTGGAAGATTCAGAGTTCTCAGAGTGTGCATTTGGATTTAATCAGAAATATGGGTGTCATGGCTACCTGCAACAGGCAATTTTTGGTTGGAAGTAGAGGGGCTCATCCATGTCATGATTAGAGAGGCATCTTGGCCTAGGAAGATTCACAGTTATCTCAGAAAGATCCACTGGCAAGCAGTGCAATCAGTTCCCGATCATTTTTGCCCTAAAACTAGGGTTTGGTATAAAATCAGTTTATTTCTGATTCCTTGGGTGAAACTCTTTTCCATGGCCCTCCATATGTCGACAAGGGTCTACATACAAAAAATCAGCTCTTTATTTGAGCCAGAGGTGCTTCAATTGATCAATGGAATCGGGAATCAGACAGTTTGGGAAAAGTCAACTGTGGGGCCAGAAAAGTCAACTCCTGACATTTTGAGAGTGGAATCTCAAAATCCATGCCTAAGGGAGCCTACATGTGAAATTTGATCAAGGTTGGATCATGGATTCATCATTTAATCAGGAATTGGAGAAGTTACCTAATTTGGAAATGGTTGACTTTCCATTTAGGGCAAGTTTTCATGATTGTTGCACCCACTTTAAGCCCATTTTCCATCAAGATACAAGCTCCATTTGAAAATTTCTTAAACATGAAAGTTGTTCCTCTTGTTCCAAGCTTTCTATAGATATAAAGTTTGCTCCATTTTGATTAAAATTGAGAAAGTTATGCTTATTCAAAGTGAGACATATTCTTAGGACACTTAGAAAAATTTCTAAGTCTCGAAATCTTCAAAGTTTATCAAGACTTCTTGGCCAATTTTCTTGCACTTCAAGGCATTATTTGAAAATACTTACTTCATAACAATTGTACCTTGCCATGTCCTCTTTCACATCCTTTTGGAATCATCTCATTTGGATCCATGGTTTGAGCGATACATTCATCTAAAGTTGGCATCATGACCTGAATTTCTAGGCAGCATGTTAGGCCAAACTGGCCCAACCATTTTGGCATGATGAAACCTGAACTTTAAGCCCATTTTTCACCTTCTTCCATTCATCATTTCCATTTGTGCTCAACATGGAAGATGTTAAGCTCCATGAAATCTTTCTACTGTTTGCATTGTCTTACCAATTGGTCATGTTCTCATTAAGATATATGGCCACAAAGTCACTATCTTGGACTGTTTCCTTGCCAGACCAAGACAACCATGCCATGCTGCAAAACCAACCATCCCACGTTTTTACCTCTTTTGTCCATGCACTTTTATGTCCACTCACTCAATTTTTGCCAAAATGAGAAACTTGCTCACACCACCTCACTTTTGCTTCAAATGCACATAATCAAAACCAAACATTTCTGAACCCATTAAGGATTTATTGACCCACATATTTAAGCATTAAAACCCTAATTTGAAGAGGGGCTGTGATTTTCGAGCAAGCAAGGAGGGAGTTCATTCAAGTCTGATTTCATTCCTTTCCATTTCTCAAGTTGAAGCTCTTGAAGTGAGCCATCAAAGCAGCAACATTTCCTTCTATCTTCTCCATTACCAAGAAGCAGTGGACTAACTTCAACTAGGTAACCTTCATTACTCTATTTCCATGATTATTGCTTTGCTCATTTCATGCTCATCATCCATGCTTACCATGCTTGCTTCATGTTGTTTTCCATTATGCCATGCTTGCTTCATGTTGTTTTCCATTATGCCATACTTGTTTCTGAAGCCCTCAACATGAGGCATTGTCATTGATTTTGAGTTGTTGCTGTTGATTTTATGGTCATATCCGTGGCCATAGTGTCATCTTATTGTCCATTTTTCTTTATGTTTAAGCCACTATTATGCCTAAAACAAGATACCATGTTATTCTACTCGTTCCATACTTGAACTTTGGTCTTTATTTCATGATGTTTGGTGCACTATGGCATGAGCATTATTGGTTGGAAGTTGAGCAAAATCCACTGCCATTTTTGTGTTTCTTCATGCATGGAGTTAGGGCAAGGCTTGGATGAAGAAGACGACCACGTGTCGTCTTCAAGACCGTTAGATCATGCGCATATCTTTTAATCATATCCGTCAGTTTCTTTTTGTCCTTTTGTGACTTAAAAATAACCTGACCGATTGACATGAGTTACATGATTATTTTTAATAAAACGTACATTGCATGTTGTCACGCGCTGAATAATTCGCTTGGGTCTTGGGCCTTGTACCATCCGCTTTTGACACCCCCACACGTCTGGCCCATCAGCAATGCACCTTCCAGTTTCATATTTCTTTTTTTATTTCAACTTTAATTTCTATTTTGATTTTTATTATTTTAAAATACTTTCTTTGTCCATAAAATCCCAAAAAAATATTTTCCATATTCCTTATTGTCTTATTTAATTTTATTTAATTTTTATTTTCGTATTTATTTAATACTAATATTTTATTTTAATTGTTCATTCCAAATGGTTCATATTAGCATACATTTTGTATTGATTTTTATTTTCTTGACTTAAAATTATTTTTAGGTTCTGATTTTTGGGATGAAGGTTGACTAATGTCTCATGGTCAACCTGACCTTTTCTTGGAATTTTATTTCCCATTTTCAATTTATTTTGGATTTATTTTTGACCTAGTTTGTTTGGTTGACTTTTCATTTGACTTTTGTTTTATTTCAATTAATTTACATAACAATTTTCATTATTTTTGAAATCTTTTTGGGGGATGATGATGTCCTGACCCCACCTAATTTAGTTTAATTTTTCATAATTTTCTTGATTAATTTACTATGTATTTCATATTTTTTTAGTTGACTTGACTTTTCAGTTGACTTTTCTATGATTGATGTTTGACTTAGGGATTGCTTATGGCAATTGAAGGGATCTTTTGATCCTCCGTTGTTCATCTCATTGGCCATGTATTAGAGGCCTTTCATATTGGTTTTCTTTGGTCCTCACCTCATTTCCCGATTAAATTATTCAGTGATCCTTTTTGTGCATATTTTCATCTGTCTGATTCATCTGTCATTTGTTATACTTGTTTCTTTCATCCATGCTTCGATTGTTTGATTGTTTAACATGTTTATACCTCTCATGCATTGTCTAATGCTTAATTATTTCATTCTTTGATAATTTGATTTGATTATATACATGTTTGCTTATCTGATCTGTTTGATTAATAACTGTTGCCTACTTGTATGATGTATGAGGAATATATTCTTATTGTTTGATTGCCATGAACAATCCCCATTCATAACAAATGTACCCCTCTCCCATGAAGTGTATAATGTTTATTCTTTCATTCTTTATTCATCTGTTAATACAAGAGTTAAAACGAACATCCGATAACCATTTCAAAACAAGATCGAAAGCTCGATCCAACGTCGAGTAATCATTTTCAAAACTTAACAGAACCAACACGTATTCATCCATCCTTTTGTAAGTCGATTGCTTCATGCATCGCCATTTCTCTTGTAAGTCGATTGCTTCATGCATCGCCCTCTACCTGTAAGTCGATTGCCTCAGGCATCGCCATCTACCCTTATCCGTGGCTCATTTCCTTGCTCCATCCGTCGACTCTTGTTCCGTTTAGGTAGCACCCATTAGGTAGAATACTTTGTATGATAACATAGGTAGAATTCCCTTATTCTTTGCATGCTAACATTAGTTAGATGTTTCCATTTGTAAATCCTAACACATAGGTCCACATTGCATGACAACTTTAGGGCAAAGCTTCCCCACTCTTTTAGACCTTCCGTGCATCTCCGATCTTGTGGCATGTCAGTCCGTTCTATTGCAAAGAGGTAACTGCCTAAGACTCGATTCAGCGAGCTGCAACACCTACTTCTAGGATGTGAACACATTGCCCACTTTCCTTTGACACAACTGGTGTCCTCCTTTGTAAGTCGATGTTCAGATGGCAATCCTTAACCCTTAGTTAGTCGAACTACGACAACTCTGATTCTCATGTTCAGATGAGATACGTAGGCACGAGACGTAATGTCTTGCCGAGTTTGACTGACGACTAACAACTAATCCTTGCTTGCTTTCGCCCTTGTTGCGATTCTTTTCTCTCGCCCTCGTTGCGATCGAGACCTTCCTTTTCTCTTGCCCTAGTTGCAATCGAGACCCTTGTTCCCGTAGTTAGCTGAACTACGTTTTGCTCTGATTCTCATTCCCGATGAGATACGTAGGCATAAGACGCGATGTCTTACTGAGCACACTCCTCTTTAGCCCATAGGTAGGCGAACTACGACAACTCTGATTCTCATACTCAGATGAGATACGTAGGCAGCGGATGCAACATCCTTGTGAGTCATTTTCTTTTGACCCTCTTTTAGCAGATAGTACATTAGATACACCTACACCCTTTAGACTAGAACAACAAGAGTGGATCCCATAGAGTACTACAGATGCGTAGGGGTGCTAATACCTTCCCTTCGCATAATCGACTCCCGAACCCAAGATTTGGTTGTGAGACCTTGTCTTTTCCTTATCTTCAGGTTTTCTTCGATCGTTTCCTTTCCCTCCTTTGGGATAAATAACGAACGGTGGCGACTCTTCTATTTCTTTTCTCGCCGGTTGTTTCGTTTCGCCTCGGCTACGACACCAGCCCGGGATTTGTTGTCTTCTAGCTTAATCATTTGCCCCAATCCAGCAGTTGCACCATGCTCAATGGCCAACTTAGCATCTTTATAGGACGCAAATGAAGAAGTTCCTTTCTTAATAGGTTCAGCAATAGATAAAGCTTGGAACGGAGTTCCAACTTCATCCTCAGCGTCTATGTAAGAAAAAGAAGACAAATGGCTAACCAGGAGAGCCTTTTCTCCCCCTACCACCACCAGCTTCTTGTTTTTAACAAACTTCAATTTCTGGTGTAGGGTGGATGTCACGACGCCTGCCTTGTGAATCCATGGTCTGCCCAACAGACAACTATACGATGGGTGAATGTCCATAACCTAGAAGGTAATCTGGAAATCACTTGGTCCAATTTTGATTGGAAGTTCAACCTCTCCAATCACAGTTTTGCGAGACCCATCTGAAGCTTTCACCACCATTCCACTCTGCCTCATAGGAGGTCCCTGTTATGACAATTTTGCAAGAGTGGACTTTGGCAACACACTCCACTCTCGCATTGCCACTCTGGCCAGCAGAGACAAGAGTTCTTACAATGGAGGTAGGTTTGGCAACAAGTGCCGGATTCGGAGCGTTAACAGCAATCCCAACCAGGCGTTCAGCATAATCAGCAGCATCAGCTCTTCGATCATCAGCTTGTGGTTTCGGAGGAGTTGAGAAAACACGACCACTACGGATCAGGCCGCTGACGTCGGCAATATTAACAACAGATGAAGAGGGTAGGGGCACCTCTTTCCCATCCTCTAATGCTACAACATTGTAGCGATAAGGAACTGCCTTCTCAGAAGAGTATGGCACAGGGTCAGCTGGTTTGATGATCAAAGAAGGAGAAGCCTTCTGCTTGCTACCATCGTACTTGATAATAACAGGCTCGGGGATCCGAAACACCGGAGAAATTACATTGACTTCATCAGCATCTTCGTCAATATTTCGGTTTTGAAGTATCTCAATGACTCCTTCATCCAACATTTCTTGAACATCTTTGCGCACTTGGCGACATCCTCTTCGATTGATAGTGCAAACTCGGCATCTATCGTGGTCGTGCTCATAATGACTGTACTCACACAATAGTCTATGCATCTCGACCAGAGATTATCGAATATGACTGACATATTTGACTTTGTATTTACCAGGGCAGCCCTCTACCATGTTGACAGATTTCCCATGCTCGGGCAATGGGTTCTTCTTCACATTAGGACCTACGTCCTCGAAACACAAAATACCACATCTCACAAGGTCTTGAACCTTGGTCTTCAGTGGGTAACAGTTTTCCACGTCATGTCCGAGAGCTTCAGAATGATAAACATAATGTAATTCGGGCTTATACCACCACTGAGGGTTGGTAGGTATAGCCGGTGGGTCTCGTGGAGTAATCAACTTCCTCTCTATCAAAGAGGGATATAGTTCGGCATATGTCATAGGAATAGGATCGAATGTGACCCTCTTCCTCTCGTAGCTTGTGCTGGCTTGATTACTGTTTCGAGGCTGGTAGGCCTGCTGTTGAGGGCGGTGTTGTTGTTGTTGATATTGCGGATGTGGTTGTTGCTGATTATTGTTGTGATGATGATATTGTTGATTATCTCTGAAAACAGGTGATATGTGAGCCACCTGATGCTGGTTACCGGCAGGACACACGGTCTTCCTCCTCACTGAGGGTCTTCTTGGTTTAATATGGGAGGTCACAACATGTGCCTCGCCATCTTTCTTCTTCCCAAACGTCCCATACCGTTTGGCAGAAGAGCCTTCTTCTCTGGTTAGGTGCCCTTCCCTGGCCCCCTCTTCCAGACGCATCCCCATGTTCACCATCTCGACGAAGTCAGAAGGAGCGCTGACAATCATCCGCTTGTAATAAAAAGAACTCAAGGTCTTCAGAAAGATCTTGGTCATCTCTTTCTCCTCCAGCGGGGGCACAATCTGTGCTGCTACCTCTCGCCACCTCTGGGCGTACTCTTTGAAAGTTTCCTTATCCTTCTGGGACATGGCTCTCAATTGATCCCTATCGGGAGCCGTATCCATGTTATATTTGTATTGCTTGACGAAGGCCTCACCAAGGTTGTTGAAGGATCAGATGTTCGCACTGTCCAAGCCCATGCACCATCTCAAGGCAGCACCGGACAAACTGTCCTGGAAGTAGTGAATAAGTAGTTGGTCATTGTCGGTCTGAGTCGACATTTTCCTGGCATACATGACCAGGTGGCTGAGAGGGCAAGTATTTCCCTTGTACTTTTCAAAGTCAGGTACCTTGAACTTTACAGGGATTTTGACATTAGGGACCAAACAAAGTTCAGCAGCAGACTTGCCGAAAAGATATTTTCCTCGAAGAGTTTTCAATTCCTTGCGGAGCTCAAGAAATTGGTCATTCATAGCATCCATCTTTTCATAAACATCTGGGCCCTCAGACGACTCAGAATGATAGATGGTGTCGTCTACTCTGGGCATAGTATGCACGACAGGAGGAGGAACAGCTAGGACCGGGCTAGATGCCGTCAGAGAAGCAAAGGTGGGTGTAGGACCCTTAGGCATGAAGTTGGGAGGCATTTCCCACGGAAACTCGACTGGCATGGCTGTTGGTGCGAAGTGGGCGCTGGCCGTAGGCACGGTTGAAGAGACAATCTCAGAGATGACTGTCCTCTGGGGAGGAGTTGAAGGCGTCGGAGACGATTGGCTTTGGGCAGCCACGAATGACTCCATCAGGGCAGTCAATCTGGCTACTTCCTCCTTAAGCTCACGGTTCTCTTGTTCCAAATGATCCATCAGTCTTGATGCGTTGGCTCGGGTGTAGTACCGGTGAGTCAGCTTGTCTTCAAAATAAATGAAGAACACAGAGTTAGACCATAGACCAAGAAGCCTGGAGCAAAACCTGCTTATGCACATGACGCATGCAATGCATATGATTTAATTTTTATATCAGAGGAACTTTAGAGTCCTATTTGCAAATATTGGAAATATTAAGCATTTATCACATATATGGAAATATCTCATCAATAATATCTGGAAATATTTTTACACCAAAGAAGTACAATCTTGATAACCAAATACAATACAAGAGAGAAGGAAAATGATCATCCTATGGAACCCTAGAAACAATCATCTAAAGCTCTGGAGACTGGAAGATAAGATGCACGAAGCCTCTTCACTTCCTTCTCTTAGGCTGCCTCCATGTCTGCCTTCTCTTTGGCGAGTCGATCGTACTTCCTCTTCCAAAATATGGAAGACTAAGGAAGTAGAGAAGTCCATGCATCATCAGGATCATCTGTAACCTGGTGCTCGAGGAACTCTATCAAAGCATCCTTTTCCTTGATCTGCTGAAGTAACTCCTCTCGTTCACAGATCCAAGCACGTGAACGGTCTTCGTCTCTCAACTCCTCTACTCCTTGATTAGGGAGGGTTGAAGGCCCAGCCACAACCAAAGGTGTAGGTCTCGGATACTCGTAAGGCATGAGGTACTCGGAAGCTCTCCTCCTAACCCAAGAGGTATAGGGTTCCAACGTGACGCAGTTCTTTGGACCTAGCTCCTTCCTTCCTTTCCTATGGATCTTGCGCCAAGCGCGGACCATCCTGCCCTTCAAGCCTTGGGGATCTTTACCCTCCTGAAAGAACACACCTTCTAACAGAATGTTATTGGGTTTATCCTTTAGGGGGAACCCAAGCTGACGACGTGCCAAAATAGGGTTGTAGTTAATCCCACCACATTTACCAAGAAAAGGCACATTGGAGAATTCACCACAAGAGTCGATAATCTGCACACCATCATACACACGGTTGTACCAAGAGATATCATCATTGGTGAGAGACATGAGTCTCATGGACCACCGTAGACATCCTTTGTTCTCCTTGAAGGCGATCGTCTGAGGCAAGTGTGAAATAAACCACTTGTACAACAGAGGCAAACAACACACAATGGTACCACCACCCTTTCCATTCCTCATATGCAAAGAAAAGTAAGTGTCACCCAACAGAGTCGGAACGAGATTAAGAGTGGAGAAAATCCTAATGGCGTTCACATCCACAAACTTGTCGATGTTGGGGAATAACACTAGCCCATAGATGAGAAGTACAAATATGGCCTCAAAGGCGTCCTCACTCATGGCCTTCCCATACATAGTAGCTTGAGCGATGAGGAACTCAGAAGGGAGACCTTGAATTCCACCTTTGGTAGTCATATGAGCACCAACCAGAGATTCATCTATATGAAACATATCAGCTATCTCTTGAGAAGTAGGAACACTCTCTAAGCCATTGAACGGTAACTGGTCTAGAACAGGTATATCCACAAGGTAGGCATACTCCTCAAGCGTAGGCAAAAGCTGAAAATCCGGAAATGTGAAGCAACGGTACAAGGGATCATAGAACTGCACCAATACACTTATCAAACCTTCGTCCACTTGAGTAGTCAGAATATATAGAAATATCCCATAACGATCCTTGAAACCCAAGGGATCTAATACATAGGATGTCAAATTCCTTAGCTCTTTCAGGTCGGGTTGTCTGAAACTGTACTTCTTAGTATTCCTTCTTTGTCTTTCCATGTCTGAAAATTTGCAAATAGACCTCTTAAGTTCCTTGAAAATCTTCTCATTATTGATGATATGGATGCAAATGGGTGCATGAATGCATGGATGCAACAATCACACTCAATGATCAAGCAGAGCACACCAAACAAATGTCACGGGATGGATCAAGTCATCCTTAATATCAATCATCCATTTTGGTGGATTATGGTTTACACCTTATCAACACCCAAGTTCCATTGATATTAAGGATACAAGAATGGATTAACCATGAATCAAGGGTTTGTTGCAAGTCACGAGCATGAAGTCTTGGTTAAGAACCACCCAAAGGGAGTGTACTAGGGTTTAAACCTGCCAAACATGTTCTACAAGAGGTTCCCATAGTCATCATCCCATCTTTCGTATATTATCGGAGAAACGACTACTCGTATTCTAAAAATATTCTCAAGAGAGACTCTTATGAGTGTAGTATCGTGTAACAATCGTATCAAATCTTACACTTGAACGACTTTCGCACTACATCCTAAGAAAAGGCTAAGATGGGCTTGCTAAACTAAGGTCCTTGGCTTCTAAGGTCTATATTGGAAAGAGTAATGTCTAACCACAACTACTTGTGTGACATTATTGATCCCAACATGACCTCCACCAAGTGAATGGACTTGCAAGTCAACTTGCTAAGTGTAGCACCTCAAATTTGCACCTATCATTGTACATACATTCTCATATTAGGTCATAGCATATCATGGTCCACTGCATAGCATTGCATTGTCCCTTTTGCCTCAAGTGCAAGCAAGTCAAGAAATTAGGTCAAACTGATCAGGAGATCAGTCAACCAAGCAAGCAAGTGGGTTTCTCAAGGAGCCAAGGCCCTAGGGTTGGTCCAACATGCTCACATGACTTGGAGGTCCATTTGAAGTGTTTAAGTCAAAGATTGAAGGCTCAGAGGTCATCAGTCAATGCACAATCAGTCAGAAACCCTAGAAAGTCAAAGTTGGTCAACTGTGGTTGATTTTATGGTTTTGATGGATGGATTTGGTTTGAGAGAGCTTATTCATGTCCCAATAGGCCTCATATATCATGGAAATCAACATCATTGAAGAATTTGAAGCCAATCAGAAAATTTCCAAAAATAGAAACTGGACCTGTAATTTTAACTGCCAAAAATGGAAACTTCTTGATCCCAAACTTACATCTTGATACAAGCTTAAAATGAATTTTTGCCCAACATGAAAGTTGAAGATCTTGTTCTCCCATTTTCAAAAAGTCCAAAAACTCTCAAATCCCATGTATGGTTGGCAAGATATGATCAAATCATTTTCACAAAATCTTGAACTTCAAAAGGCCATATCTCTCAAACCATTTGGCCAATTTTGGTGGGGTTTTTTCCTACAAACCACATTTAATCTCCTCTTTCCAAAAATGTAAACTTCATGTGCCAAAACATTGCCAATCAAAATGGCATTTTTGAACCTAGCATGTTTGAATTTCAAGTGAAGTGGAAATTTGGAATTTTGAATTAAGTAATTTCTGTCATAGTGGCCAATTGGAATTGATTTAGGACAGCATTTTTGACTTGCCCAAGGCCCATTTTCGTGCACATGCTATCACATACCACCATTTGGTCAATTTTGGCAAATTAGCAAATTGGTTTGATTTGAGTTAAGCTTGCTTAGCATACTTGGATTAGATGTTAAACAGACCATATATAACATTTTTTCTGTCCAAAGTGAACCCTAGCTGCCTCCATAACAGAAAAAACATCACTCTCTCAAGATTTGGCATTTTTCTCTCATCTTGAAATTTCTGGAAAAATTGCAAAGAACCACGAGCATCCTCTGTTGCTTCATCATCTAACCACCATTTTGAGTTGTTTCCCAGCATCAAACACCATCTGTAGCAGCATTTACACAACTGTTTTCTTCAAGCTCCTGTAATGGCAGAAGTTGTTTGCATCCAAACCAAGCTATTTCAAGCCGAGCTTTCTTCATCATCCATCATTTGAAGGCTTTGTGTACACCTGTTTTAAGCATTTGCAACAAAAGAGTCACTGAAGCAGCCACTGTCATCCAACTTGGTAAGATTTCGATTTGCATTATTCTCTAAACCATGCCATGCTTTAGATAGGCCTTGTTTCGCTGATTCTATTGAGCTTTTAATCCATAAAAACGGTCGAGTGATGAGTGAATAATGATGATTTGAAGTTGTATGTTAAATGTTGTTTTTGTTTATTTCTTTTGCCTTAGTTTAAGTTACTGAAAATAAATGATAGAATGTTGATGATGATGCTTGGCTGGCTCGATTGATACTTTCAATTTGTATTTCTGGAAATTTTGTTTTTCAAACTTGATTGAAGATGATGAAGGAATACTGTGCGTAAAACCCTAAATATGCGTTTGTTGCCCAGAAACCATGCTGCTCGTGTTTTCCTTTTACACTGCATGTTGCTGTTACTATTTGATTACTCATGTCCAATCATCACATGCCACGTCCCGACACCACACGCCGCGTTTCATTAATCTGGGCACATAATTTCAAAAATGCCACCGTGCCCCATTTGACCATTACACCATGTTGTATTTCATCTCATTTTTTTTAAATATTCATTTCATTTGATACATCATCTTCTAAAATTCATAACATCATCATCTCACATCCAAAATTCATGAATTTTTTTTGCATATTGTTCATATGAGTCTCTACTTTTTTATCATGATTTTTGCTGATTTTTTGGATGGATAGATTTTAAATGGCATTAGGGTTTTGTTCATGTGCCCAATTTTTGTACATCTTGCCAATTCAATTGTGAAATTGTGATGATATATCCATTTGATCTGAAATTTTTTGTGCTTAATCTACACTCATCCATGGTGATTTTGATATAGAGTTCTTGAATTTATCTTATGTGGTGTGTGAGTTGTGAATTTTTGAAGTAGGGTGTGACAATTTGTGTCACACCAATGATATGCAATTTCATGATTTTTGATGCCATGCTTCCTGACCTCCAATTGATCTGAATTTTTGCATGAGCCTTGTCTTATATGTCTAGTTGACTTGTGATTTTTCTTGGAATTAATTATGCCATTTCCTATTTGTTTGAGATTTTTCTCCCCTGTCTAGTCAAATGTTGACTTTGTGTGATACATCTTGCCATTCCATTTGGGAAATTCTCATACTTTATTGGATGATCATGAAATTTTACATGTGCATACTAGACATCTTAAGCTTTGCATTGGTGTTGATCCCATTCATTTCTCATCTGTTGTCATTGAGTTATGATTTTTTGAAGTTGATACATGTTTGTTTGACTTCTTTGTGCTTGCTTGAATTGGTTTTGACTTTCTGATTTTAATTGACCATCTTCCCATGATCCAATTAAGCTGAAATTTTATATGCATGTCATGTTATGGATTTTGATTGAGCATGAATTATTTGGTGATTTTTGGAATTGATTATGTTTGGTTTTGAGCTAAGTCTTGCTGTTGACTTCTTTGATCATGTTCAAATTTGCTTTGACTTTATGATTTTCATTGACTGCCTTCCACTTGTCCAAATGTGATGAAATTTTACATGCTTACCATGCTAGGTGTTAGGATTGATCATGATTTATCTGGTGATTTTTGAAAATGTTTGAGTTGACTTTTGATGCAAGTCATTCTGTTGACTTCTTTGAGCCCTCCCTTGCCACGCTTTGACTTCTTTTGCTTGTGAATTGATGATGATGCATGATATAAACTTGAGACCAATTGAGCTTGCTTCTTAAATGTTTGAACTTGATTTTGGTTGACTTTCATTTGCTGTTTTGACTTTTTCATTCTCTTTTGACCCTAGGCTTGCCCTAGTGGTCCTGGTACTCACTTTTGAGTTTATGTTTTCAGGTTGAACACCAAATGACCAATGAGATCAATTTCTTTTTGATTAAGCTTGATTGTTTATCATGAGCTAACCTTTGTTTTGTAGGTGGCTTGACTCATATGGTTTGAGTCTTGTGCTTTGCACATTGGTCCCTCTGTGTTGACTGTTGTTTCCCAATTCCTTTTGCCTTAACTGTTGAAATGTGTACTGATCTGTTTGACCATTTCAGGTACCATTAGTTGCTTAAGTTCTTTGAACTTGCTTTGCTTTGCTATTTAGCAACTTGCTTGAGGTATAACTCCTTTTTCTTCATGTAGTCTGGAAGACCTGGCCTGTTACTTGGCCAGACAACTGTCTGAAGTCCTCCTTAAGAGGCAATGTTTGTGTATGTTTAATTTGTCCTTGTACAGAGTCAAAGACCTCCTAAGTGAAGAGGCAATTGGCAGAACCAAGGGATAAGCAACCTATCCCCTGCTATTCAGTGTGTCTTCTGTTTTGCTCACACCACTGTGTTGATGCATTGCAGATACAAACCCAAGATCTTGTACAATTGTACAGTTGAGTCAGTTTCAAATGTGTAGAAGGGTTCCCACCTTCTGAACCCACACATTCTTGTCTTAAGCTCTCCCAGGCCAGGGATAAGAGCTGTGAAGTCTTATCTTCACTCACCTTTCATCTGCTTCACCTTAGCCCCTCAATGGCAAGGTTAAGAGCTAACATTACCCAGTTCCAGTGGTTTGTTTGTTGAGGTTGATATGACCCCTCGACTAAAACCTAACCCTTGTGTGAGCCCCTTGTGTGTATATAGTGTGTGCTACCTGTGCTTGTATGTTTGTTTGACTTGCTTCCTGTGCAAGTTAGGTTTAGTTTAGACTAATCCTTGTTTGCTTTCGCCCTCGTTGCGATCCTTTCTCTCGCCCTCGTTGCGATCGAGCCTTTTCCTTTCTCTCGCCCTCGTTGCGATCGAGCCTTTTCCTTTCTCTCGCCCTCGTTGCGATCGAGCCTTTTCCTTTCTCTCGCCCTCGTTGCGATCGAGCCTTTTCCTTTCTCTCGCCCTCGTTGCGATCGAGACTTCCCCTTTCTCTTGCCCTAGTTGCAATCGAGACCTTTGTCCCTCCGTAGCCGAACTACGGCAACTCTGATTCTCATGTTCAGATGAGATACGTAGGCACGAGATGCGATGTCTTGTCGAGTTTGACTAACCACTAACATTAATTCTCTTCTCTCGCCCTCGTTGCGATTGAGACCATTCTTTTCTCTCGCCCTCGTTGCGATTGAGACCTCCCCTTTCTCTTGCCCTAGTTGCAATCGAGACCCTTGCTTCCTGTGCAAGTTAGGTTTGTGTGTGGCTTGCTTCCTGTGCGAGTCATGATTAGGATAGGCTTGCTTCCTGTGCAAGTTAGCTAGAAACCTTAACTTAGGGACGACTTTGCATGACAACATCTAGGCTCGAGTCGTAGTCTCCCTAGTGTTGTGTCTCCCTCTGTTATCTGGTTAGGCTAGATCCTTTGTCCCTGCGTAGGGGAACTACATCGCCCTGATCTTCATACCAGATGAAGTATGTAGGCAGGAGATTGAGCTGATCTCTCCGGGCGCCTTTTTCTTTTCTTTGAGTGTGTGTTTGACAGTTATAGGCTCGAGTCCCCGACTCCCTATTAACTTGTTGTGTTGTCGTGTGCTTGGAAGCCGATGTAAGTCCATCGAGTGGCATTTGGGTTCCAGTGTGTGTGTTTGTTGGTTCGGATGCTGATGTAAGTCCAGTGATTGGCATTCAGGCTCCACGTTTGCCTTTGTCTGTTTGTTTGTGTGCGTGTCAGCCTGTCGCATCGCGCGAAAAACCGGCGGGAAAAGAAAGAACAACAGAGCCGCCACCGTGCGTTATTTATCCCAAAAGAGGGAAAGGAAACGCTCAGAGTAAACCTGGGAAAGGACATGGTCTCGCGACCAAAGAGAATGGGTTCGGGAGTCGGTTATGCGAAGGGAAGGTATTAGCACCCCTACGCATCCGTAGTACTCTACGGGATCCACGCACAAAAGGAAGGAAAATTGGTTGCTAAACACTGCTCAAATACTCACACACACTGGCTGAAAGAGACAGAAGAAACTGACTGAAACTGAACTCGGCAGGATGTCGCATCCTGGGCCTACTTAGTCTATCAGGCATAGACATCAGAGTCGAAGTAGTTCGGACTGGGGAAACGACACATGCTCGCTAGGATATCGCATCCTATGCATACGTATCTTCTCGGACGAGAGAAGAATCAGAGCATTCGTAGCTCGGCTGACACGCACACAAACAAAACAAGACACAGGCAAACGTGGAGCCCGACTGCCAATCACTGGACTTATGTCAGCATCCGAACCTAAACACACACCAGAAGGCAGACATGGAGCCTGAATGCCACTCGATGGACTTACATCGGCTTCCAAGCACACAACAACACAACAAGTTAATAGGGAGTCGGGGACTCGAGCCTATAACTGTCAAGCACACACTCAGACACACAGACAACAAGTTGCTAAGGAGTCAGGCACTCGAGCCTAGCAACTGTCAAACAACACACACAAAAGAAAAGAAAAAGCGCCAGGAGAGATCAGCTCAATCTCCTGCCTACATACTTCATCTGGTATGAAGATCAGGGCGATGTAGTTCCCCTACGCAGGGATAAAGGACTAGCCTAACCAGATAACAGAGGGAGACACAACTAGGGAGACTACGACTCGAGCCTAGATGTTATCATGCAAATCATCCCTAAGTTAAGGTTTCTAGCTAAATGGCACAAGGGCCAACCTATCCTAAGCATGGCTCTCACAGGAAGCGAGCCACACACACTTAACTTGCACAGGAAGCAAGCCAAGTAAAACCTAACTTGCACAGGAAGCAAGTCTAAACTAATCCTAACTTGCACAGGAAGCAAGTCAAACAATCCTATCTTGCACAGGAAGCAAGTCAAACAATCCTATCTTGCACAGGAAGCAAGTCAAACAATCCTACAAGCACAGATAGCACACGCTATACACAAACAAGTGGCTCAAACAAGGGTTAGGTTTTAGTCAAGGGGTCATATCAACCTCGACAAACAAACCTCTGGAACTGGGTGAATGTTGCTCTTAACCTTGCCATTGAGGGGCTAAGGTGAAGCAGATGAAAGGATGAAGTGAGGATGAGACCTCACAGCTCTTATCCCTGGCCTGGGAGAGCTCAAGACAAGAATGTGTGGGTTCAGAAAGTGGGAACCCTTCTACACATTTAAAACTGACTCAGTTGTACAATTGTACAAGATCTTGGGTTTGTATCTGCAATGCATCAACACAGTGGTGTGAGCAAAGCAGATGACACAC
Organism: Lathyrus oleraceus; assembly: GCF_024323335.1. Classification (NCBI taxonomy): domain Eukaryota; kingdom Viridiplantae; phylum Streptophyta; class Magnoliopsida; order Fabales; family Fabaceae; genus Lathyrus; species Lathyrus oleraceus. The sequence goes on along the minus strand of NC_066585.1, from coordinate 9,777,996 downwards.
TGAATAGTGGGGGATAGATTGCATATCCCTACCTTCCACCAATTGCCTCTTCACTTAGGAGGTCTTTGACTCTATGCAAGGACAAAATTAAACAATCACAAACATTGCCTCTTAAGGAGGACTTCAGACAGTTGCCTGGCCAAGTAACAGACCAGGTCTTCCAGACTACATGAAGTAAAAGAGACATACCTCAAGCAAGTTGCTAAAAAGCAAAGCAAATCAAGTTCAGAGAACTTAAGCAACTAAAGTACCTGAAAAAGTCAAAACAATCAGCAAACAGTTCAAAAGTTTAAATCAAAAGGAATTGGTGAACAGTCAACACAGATGGTCAACTGTGCGAGGCATAAGACTCAAACACATGAGTCAAACCTACAAAACAAAGGTTAGCATATGATAAAACAATCAAGTTCAAACAAGTTTGAATGATCTTTGAGGCATTGGTGCTTAACCTGAAACAGGAACTCAATTGTAAGCTCAAAAGACCACTAGGACTAGCCTAGGGTCAAGGGTAAAAGAAAAAGTCAAAACGGAAAAGAAAAGTCAACCAAAGTCAAGGTCAAACATTCAAGACGCTATCACAATTGGGCCCACATTCAAATCATGCATTATTATCATTTCATACACAAAAGGATGCAAAGCATGGCAAAGGAAAGCACAAATAGGTCAACAGCAAGACTTCATTCAAAAGTCATCCCAAACAATCTCAAAAATCATCAAATAAATCACATTCAATCCTAACATCTAACATGGTAAGCATGTCAAATTTCATGGCATTTGGATAAGTGGAAGGTAGTCAAATAAAATCATAAAGTCAAACCAAGTTCAAGCAAGCACAATGAAAGTCAACAAGCATGGGTCAACTTCAAAAAATCATATCAAATTGAAAACAGAAGAGAAATGAATGAGATTAACACCAATGCAAAGCTTGAGATGTCTAGTTATCCCATATGAAATTTCATGGTCATACAATATGTTATGAGAATTTCCCAAATGATTTGGCAACATATAGCACAAAAAGTCAACCATGGACTAGGCAGGGAAGAAAAATCACAATCAAATGGAAAATTGCACAATTAATTCCAAGAAAATTCATACGCAAACTAGACATATGATAGATGATTCATGCAAAATTTGGGGTCAATTGGATGTAAGGAAGCATGTGAACAAAAAATGGGAAAATGCATATCATTCATGTGGCAACAAATGTAACACACAACTTCAGAAAATCATAACTCTCAATCCACAAATGATAAATGCACAAACTTTATATGGAAATGAAGGTGAATGAGTCTAGTTTCATCACAAAAAATTTCAAGGTCAAAGGATGCAACATGAGTATTTCACAAAAGGAATGGCACAATGTATCAATTATGCATACATGTCAAGAAAATAATTATCAATTAAAATTCAGCCAATGGAAAATTAATTAAAAATCACAAACAAATACTAGACACTCTCATGGACATGATGCAAAAAAAATCAGAATTTTTGGAGTTGAAATGAATTAAAAATAAATTTGGCAAGTTGAGGAATAAATTGAGTGCAACATGAACAAAAGGCATGGCAATGAGTCAAACATTAGTCAACAGAATGGCAAATGTGTAAATAAGCTTTTCATTTAATAAAACGCTGCGCATCAGAGGGACACGGGAAATGTTGTGGTTGGCCCAATCTCAATGAAACAGTACCACGAAGAACAACAGCCAATCAACAATGTTTCTGGGCAAAGTTCCAAGCAACTAGGATTTTGACATTTACAGCAACATTCAGCATTCAACATTCATAGTTCATCATTTAAATCATCAACACATGAACAAACATCATCAACCAATACTCGTGGCCATGAAGTATCACTATCATGCAATATTAATCAACAATAAAGCACACATAATCGAGGGAAATTCTGGGCAGGGTTATGTTCAAACAACAGCACAGCATCATGTTCATCATGCAATCAAAGAAAATCGAAATGCCCAGAAATTAAAATCAACTAAACCAAAAGCTTCATTCAAACATGGTGATGACAAAACCAAGCATAGTTTTCAGTATAAAACATCCTGGAATGAGATTCGAGCAAAAGAACATATGTGCATGAAACTTAAATCACAGATTTCTTAAAAATTAAGCAACCAATTCATGTGAGACAAAGTGCATAGGCTTCAGCATGTTAAGACCTACATTAAACATGTGATGGTTTGGCAAAATGAGGGATTCGAAAAAATACCAAGTTGAAGAGCAGAAGAAGATGCAGTGGTGTATTGATGGTATCGTGTTGAAACAGATGGCCTTGATGCTCTACAATGATGGAATCTTGAGGTGGTTTGGCTCAAAGGTGCATGGAGCTCTTCAAATCGCCTTTCACCATTGTTGGTAGCTTGAAGATGCAGAACCAGGACAGGCTTTACAGCAAGGAATTGATGATGAAATTGGGCTCAGAAATATGTCTAGATGAAGAAACAATCAAGGTTTGTTCAAGGGTCTTTGGTGTTTTGCTCTGAAATTCTGTTCTTGCCAAAATGCACAATGGGAGAGTGAGAGGTTTTTTTGTGTGGTTAAAGGCTGCAACTTAAGGTTCACATTTGACAGAAAATATCCATCAAATCTGCTGTTGAGAAGTTGCTTTTGTGGTAAGGCAATCCCTTCTAACCTTAGAGTTTTGACAGCTTTTGTGTAAATGCCAAGATGTGGTTTTTTTAGAGAATGAAGTTCTGTTTTTTAGACCAAGTGGTTTTGTGTGGCTGCCAGTTTTTTCATTTTTGACAGAAAATCCATCATAAAATCTGCTGCTTTATGTTGTACAAATCATAGTCCATGGATATGTGGGATAGAGTTGGTAAAAGTTGTACTTTTGGCCACACTTCAAGCAACTTGGCATGGCTTACATGTACTGCATAATTTTGACTTTGTAACATGACCAAAACCATATTTCTGAACATATTTGATTGGCCAAATGGTTAAAAGATGATTATATCAAAAAGTCAACTCTTGGTCAAACTTGAATTTAAATGAGACAAGTCAAAAAATGCCATTTTGATTGGCAAGGTTTTGGCTCATGAAATTTACATTTTTGGAAAGAGGGGACCAAATGTGACTTGTAGGAAAAAACCCCACCAAAATTGGCCAAATGGTTTGGGAGATATGGCCTTTTGAAGTTCAAGAATTTCTGAAATCGATTCGATCATAACTTGCCAACCACACATGGGAATTGAGAGTTCTTGGACTTTTTGGAAATGGGAGAACAAGATCTTCAACTTTCATGTTGGGCAAAAATTCATTTGAGGCTTGTATCATGATGTAAGTTTGAGGATCAAGACTTTCCATTTTTGGTAAGTTTCAGTTACAGGTCCAGTTTCCGTTTTTGGAAATTTCTGATCTGGCTTCAAATTCTTCCATGATGGTGTTTGGCATGATATATGATGACTATTTGGCCATGAATGAGCTCCCACAAACCAATTCCAATCATCAAATCACTGATTAAATGGACAGTTGACCAACAGTTGACCTTTAGGGTTTCCGACTGATTGTGCATTGACTGATGACTTCCAAACCCTAATTCCTTGAGAACTTGACTTCAAATGATGTCCCAAGTTGTATGAACTCTTGATTATTGATCATGGTGCCCAAATTCCACAAGAATGGCCACCATCCACTGCTTTGACTGACTGTTGACTTTCTAGGGTTTTTTTACTGTCTGTGTATGAACTGATGACCTCTGAGCCTTCAACCCTTGACTTGAATACTTCAAATGGACCTCCAAGTCATGTGAACTTGTTGCACAAAACCTAGGGCATTGGTTCCTTGAGCAACACCTTTGCTTGATTGACTGACTGATCTCCTGATCAGTTTGACCTAATTTCTTGATTGGCTTGCACTTGAGGCAAAAGAGGCAATGCAATGCTATGCAATGGACCATGATATGCTATGACCCAATATGAAAACGTATGCATAATGATAGGTGCAAATTTGAGGTGCTACAGCTGCCCCTATTCAATCAACTGGGAACCCGAATGGATGAGAGCAACGGCTGTCAGACTTTCAGGGTAAACAGGGATTGAATACCAAGAACCGTAGAATTTGCACTTTGCTGGATATGATACAAGAAGAACCACGTCATTTACCGATGACAACTGCATAACAGCTTCAGAAAGGCGAAACCATTTACCGATGGTTGAAGAATTGGAACCTTGATATTTACCGATATCAACTTCAGCGCGACCATTTACCGATGGCTGCTGGGGAAAACAAACTTCTGAAAAAGCAAAACCATTTACCGATGGTTAGAACTTGATATTTACCGATATCAACTTCAGCCAGACCATTTACCGATGGCTGCTGGGGAAAACAAACTTTGATGGTGGCTTCAAAGAATCCTGACATTTACCGATGTCAGCTTAGCAAGACCATTTACCGACGGCTGCTGCAACTGGGAATTCGATATTTACCGATATCGAAGAAAACCGGGCCATTTACCGATGGCATCTCTGCTTGGAGAGGAACAAAATCTCTGTGGCGGAACCAGACAAGACGTTTACCGACGACTTCTGGGGATTTTAATTTTATTGACCAGACATTTACCGATGACTGGGATGAGACTCGATGTTTACCGACACCGAAACAATGGTGTTTACCGACACCAAACAATGATGACCAGACATTTACTGATGACTGGAGTGAGACTCGATGCTTACGGACACCGAAACAATGGCGTTTACCGACACCAAACAAAGATGGCCAGACATTTACTGATGACTGGAGAGAATACTCGATGTTTACAGACATCGAAACAACGGTGTTTACCGACACCAAACAATGAAAACACACGTGGGTGCTGGCATGACACTTACTGGTATCACAGGAACAACTTTTTAGATGCACCAAGGCACGGGTGACCACTTGCTAGGAGTCTCACTGAGGAGAAATAGACTTTCTGTCACCATCGGGTGAGGAAATAAACCTCTGTGGGGAATAAACAATTCTGAATGCTGTCAAGAGCAATTGTAGCAGACTTGCCGTGCTGATGTTGAATGGAATGATCCGCCTCTGCCGGGGATACAGTCTGATGAGGTTAACAAATGAATGCATATGTTTGAATTTTTCTATGGCGTAATGCCCCATATTGAATGGGAATGCTACGCAATTTTTGAGGATGCAATGATTACTACATGCAAAATGCAAATGAACCCTGGCTAGGGAGCCAAAAAGATCAGATACTCTGACTCCGTGGGGAGGCTCTGACTGAGGAGATACTCTGCGGGGAACCCTGCTTGAGGAATGGTAAAGCGACTTCACACTCGTGTTGAAGAATAGCACTGCTGCTGGGAAAAGGTAAACTTCGCTGGGGATAACCTTCAGTCCACAGATAGGATAAATGCTGGAGATAAATTTCAATGAACCTGCCTCGCTCGGGGAGGAAATTAGCAAATACAGGCCTGCCGGGGATAGGCAATCCTCAGATCTGTTGGGGAATAGAAGGCACTATCCACAGACGTCTTCGCGGGGGAACATAGCTCTGGTAGCTTCCAAACTTGCTTGGGGAAAATATTTGCTGAGGAAACATCCTCACAGATGCCAATCTGAAAAACATCGCAAATAAATGCCCCCAGGGGATACATGGACAAGATACGCTCAAGTGTCCTCAACATTCAAAATGATTTTCAAATGTTTTATCTTTCTGCACGTTATTGTGTAGCCTCCATGTTCTTATATGCAATGCTTATCAAAAATTCGGACATTTTTGCAAACAAAACAGTAAAAATAAAAACAGAAAAGCTATTTATCTGAATAACGACTTTTATTGATTGAAAATGTGCCTGAAGAGGCAAAGTACATTGGGAAGCAATTCCTAGAAAGAGGTAATTGCGCACAAAAGGAAAAATCTATCCTGATGGCAATGTGAACACGGCATCCACTATTTCCCAATTCTGTTATAACTCACAGATCATCATTTTTCCTCCCAACTCCTTGCTTTCTGAGAAGAATGAATGGACGGATCACATCTTTCGAGATGGCAGACGACAAAGCTTGATGAAGTACAGACAACTCAGACTGTAGTCTTCGCTTTAATCCCTAACTTTTGCCTGGATCGCCCTTTCGGGTTTTCAATCCACCGGGATACCCATTTTTGCCTAAGTCGCCCTTGCGGGTTTTCGACTTACCGGGTGTACAAATTCTTTTCATTTTATCCCTAACTTTTGCCCGAACCTTTTCTTTCTGTTTTTTTTTTTTGGTTCGCCGGGATGCCCATTTTTTGCCTGGACTCTTTTTTCTTTTTGTCCAGCGGGTCAATTTATGCGAAGTATTTTTTGACTACATCTGAGTTAACAGGAGACGGAAAATCTTCACCATCCATAGTTGTAAGCATCAAGGCTCCACCGGAGAAAACCTTCTTCACAACATACGGACCTTCATAATTAGGAGTCCACTTGCCCCTGTTATCTGTACCGGGAGGGAGGATCCTCTTCAAAACTAGATCACCGATCTGATAGCTTCGAGGACGCACTTTCTGATCAAAGGCTCGCTTCATCCTTCGCTGATACAGCTGTCCATGGCATATAGCTGCTAGCCGTCTCTCCTCTATAAGGCTCAACTCATTAAACCTTGTTCGAATCCACTCGGCTTCGTCCAGCTTGACATCCAATAAAACTCTTAGAGAAGGAATCTCCACTTCAACAGGTAGGACAGCTTCCATACCATACACAAGGGAGTAAGGGGTTGCCCCGGTCGACGTACGTACTGAGGTACGGTACCCTTGCAAAGCGAAAGGCAGCATCTCATGCCAATCCTTGTACGTAACGACCATCTTCTGCACAATCTTCTTGATATTCTTGTTTGCCGCTTCTACGGCACCATTCATCTTCGGTCTGTAAGGAGAAGAATTGTGATGTTCAATCTTGAAATCTTTACAAAGCTCTTTCATCATCTTGTTGTTAAGATTCGAACCATTGTCAGTGATGATTCTCTCAGGAACTCCATAACGACAGATGATTTCTTTCTTGATGAACCGGGTGACCACTTGTTTGGTAACGTTAGCATAGGAAGCTGCTTCCACCCACTTGGTGAAATAGTCAATCGCAACCAAGATGAAGCGATGTCCATTCGAAGCAGTAGGCTCAATCTTTCCAATCATATCAATGCCCCACATGGCAAACGGCCAAGGCGAATTCATGACATTCAGAGGGCTTGGTGGTACATGCACCTTATCAGCATAAATTTGACACTTATGGCACTTCCGAGCATACTTGAAACAATCGGATTCCATGGTCATCCAGTAATAACCCGCTCTCAACAATTTCTTAGCCATTGCATGTCCGCCGGCATGAGTACCGAAGGAACCTTCATGAACTTCCTGCATTAACATGTCTGCTTCGGGCCTGTCCACACATCTGAGCAAGACCATGTCAAAGTTTCTCTTATACAACACATCATCCTGATTCAAATAGAAGCTTCCAGCTAGCCTTCTCAGGGTTTTCTTATCATTCTTCGACGCACCTTCAGGATACTCCTGAGTCTTGAGGAAATTCTTGATGTCATAATACCACGGCTTCTCATCAATCACCACAGACTCGGCTGCAAACACATACGCAGGCCTCTCAAGTCGATTCACCGCAACATGTGGCACATGATTCCACCAATGAACTTTGATCATAGACGACAAAGTAGCCAATGCATCAGCCATCTGATTCTCATCCCGAGGGACATGATACAACTTCACCTTCTTGAAGAACGTCAGTATTCTTCTGGTATAATCTCTATACGGAATCAAATGCGGCTGGTTCGTATTCCAATCTCCATTGACTTGATTGATCACTAGAGCTGAATCTCCAAATATGTCAAGTGTTTTGATCCTCAGATCAATAGCTTCTTCTATCCCCATGATACAAGCCTCATACTCAGCTTCGTTGTTGGTGACGTCAAACGTCAGTCTGGCAGAAAAAGGTATATGAGCACCTTTAGGATTGATCAACACTGCCCCAACACCGTTGCCATTCATATTCACAGCCCCATCAAACATCAGTGTCCATTTGTCATCCGGATCCGGTCCTTCCTCGACAAGAGGCTCTTCGCAGTCTTTCATCTTAAGATACATGATATCTTCATCAGGGAATTCGAACATCATAGGCTGATAATCTTCAATCGGTTGCTCGGCGAGGTAGTCTGACAGAATACTACCTTTGATGGCCTTCTGGGACGTGTACTGAATGTCATACTCTGTTAGAATCATCTGCCAACGGGCAACACGTCCGGTGAGAGCTGGTTTCTCAAAGATGTACTTTACTGGATCCATCTTAGAAATCAACAGAGTAGTATGGTTCAACATATACTGTCTCAGTCGGCGAGCAGCCCAGGCCAAAGCACAGCAAGTTTTCTCGAGCAGTGAATATCGTGTTTCACAGTCGGTAAACTTTTTGCTGAGGTAGTATATGGCATGCTCTTTTCGACCAGACTCGTCATGCTGTCCCAATACACACCCCATCGAGTTCTCAGTCACTGACAGGTACATTATCAGAGGTCTCCCTGGAACTGGAGGTATAAGGATTGGAGGTTTCTGTAAATACTCTTTAATCTTGTCGAAAGCTTTCTGACAGTCATCATTCCACTTGATCGCTTGATTCTTTCTAAGCAGTTTGAATATTGGTTCACATGTAGCAGTTAGGTGAGATATGAACCTTGCAATGTAGTTCAATCTCCCTAAAAACCCACGGACTTGCTTCTCCGTTTTCGGTTCAGGCATCTCTTGAATAGCTTTGACTTTTGCTGGATCAACCTCAATCCCTTTCTCACTGACAATGAAGCCTAAAAGCTTCCCTGATCTCACCCCAAACGTACACTTGTTCGGATTCAACCTCAACTTGAACTTTCTCAACCGGTCAAACAACTTCTGCAAATTAACCAGGTGCTCCTCTTCTGTCTGCGACTTCGCAATCATATCATCTACGTACACTTCAATTTCTTTGTGCATCATGTCGTGAAAGAGAGTCGTCATTGCCCTCTGATAGGTAGCACCAGCATTCTTTAGCCCAAATGGCATCACCTTATAGCAGAACGTGCCCCAAGGTGTAATGAATGTCGTCTTTTCCATGTCCTCTGGCGCCATCTTGATCTGATTATACCCGGAGAAACCATCCATGAAAGAGAATACCGAGGATTGAGCCGTATTATCAACCAATACATCAATGTGAGGTAATGGGAAATCATCTTTCGGACTCGCTCTATTCAAATCCCGGTAATCGACACACATTCTGACTTTGCCATCCTTCTTCGGCACAGGGACGATGTTGGCCACCCATGGGGGATAACTTGTAACAGCCAAAAAACCTGCATCCCACTGCTTCTGGACCTCTTCCTTGATCTTAGTTGCCATGTCAGGACTCGTTCTACGAAGCTTCTGCTTGACCGAAGGACATCCTTCTCTAAGAGGTAATCGGTGCACCACAATGTCTGTATCTAAACCAGGCATATCTTGATATGACCAGGCGAATACCTCCACATATTCTCTCAGCATCTCAATCAGCCTCCTCTTGACAGAGTCCTCTAAAGCAGCCCCAATCTTGATTTCTCTTTTGGCGTCCTCAGTACCCAAATTAACAACCTCCAACTCCTCCTGATGAGGTTGGATGACCCTTTCCTCCTGCTTCAGCAATCTGACCAATTCTGCAGGGAGTTCACAGTCTTCCTCACTCTCCTCTTCAGCTTGGTAGATGGGATTGTCGAAATCATACTGAGCCATAACAGAACTGTTCATAGTGAATGCCATAAGATCGCTTCTGCATGTTTAATGCTTTGTTTTTAGAAAAAGAGTTCAAGAAGTCACAAAAACAAAAAAACATTGCCATTTTATCGTTTTGAAAAAGAAAAATGAAAACAAAAATAGAAAGAAAGGGATCACAAAGTTTGATTTCAAAAATGTCCTTCATTAATGATAATCATTAAAACATGATGAGGCCCTACAAAAATGAATCACTACGCCTTGGGCAGATCGTAGGATTTTCATGCAAAAATGACAAAACAACAGAAAATTACTCTGTCAGAAGAGTAACTTGAACCACTTCTTCAGCCGTCCAATTGCTGATAGACCCCCCTGGTGCACACGGACGAACCCAGTTGTCCAGATCACAATCACTATCGCAGTCTTCACTACCGGTTGCAGAGACATCGCCATGATTCATCAGCCCAGCGCTGGTAAAGGTACTCGGACCCGCTTGACCATTCTGCTCTGCTCGGAGAGGCTCATAACCAACGCCAAATTTGTCTTCTTTAACCGGCAAATCCACCATCTTGCCCCAGCCTTCAGCTTTGCCAGAATCAACAACCTCCTTAGCCTGCTTGTAAGAAGTAATTGAAGCACCTGGCTTCCTCTGCTCAGCGTACGCCACTTTCTCAAGAGCCACAGTCTCAAACGCCTGGCATAATGTTTCGTGGATCTCGCCATCCACCTCAACATATTTGAACGAGGATAGATGACTCACAAGAATTTCTTCTTCACCGCACACAGTCACAATCTGACCGTTCCAGACATACTTGAGCTTTTGATGGAGAGTCGACGAGACTGCCCCTGCTGCATGAATCCATGGACGCCCCAACAAACAACTATAGGCAGGCTGGATGTCCATAACATAGAAGATGATATCAAATATCTCAGGACCTATCTTCACAGGCAAGGTAACTTCCCCACACACAGAACGTTTGGATCCGTCGAAAGCACGAACGATCAGGTCACTAGGATTAAGCACAAACCCTTCTGCATCAATCTTCCTCAGAATCTGCTTAGGCAACACATTCAGCGACGACCCGGTGTCTACCAATACGTGAGACAACACTGCCCCCTTGCACTCCATGGTGATGTGCAAGGCTTTGTTATGGTTTCTCCCTTCAGGTGGTAAGTCCAAGTTGGTGAACCCTACACCATGCCTGGTGCTCACATTGGCCATCACACCCTCCAGTTGATTGACAGAAATCTCCTGAGGCACGTAAGCCAGATTCAGCATCTTCAGCAAGGCATTACGGTGTGCTTCAGAGCACAACAAAAGTGAAAGTATAGAAATCTTGGACGGAGTTTGATTCAACTGATCTACAATCTTGTAGTCACTCTTCTTGATTATCTTCATAAACTCCTCCACGTCCTTCTCAAATGACCCCTCAGGCGCTTCCTTCCGGACAGGCTCTTCCTCAACCACAGCTTGTTTACCCTTTGCTCTGGCGAGAGCCTCAGCGTTATTGTCCCTCAAAGGCTGCGGTGCGAACAGACGACCGCTTCTGGTGAAACCTCCTGGACCCCCTACATTATCCACAGCCGGACCAACAGTTGCAGGAACTCTAGTCGGCAAACCGATTGTCACTGGAGTTTGATTCACTGGTCTTGTCTGACTTTCAGCCCTTCTGTAACTGCGGTGAGCATTATCATACTTCCACGGCACGACTCTACTATTCTCAACAGCCCTTCTTTCAGACGCAACGGTAGTAGTCGGAACACTGATGGTTACAGGCACAGGAATGGTAACTGGGGTACCATTTGTTGCAGGTGCACTAACGACCCTTTGTCCACGTTCTTCAGACGGTTTAAAGTAAATGGTGATAGTTGACACTGTTCCACGATCCTTTACAGCCCTACTGAATTGCAAACAACCCTCATCCATCATACCCTGGATACCGGCCCTTAACTGGTCGCAACCATTCTCAGATTCTGCACAGCCCAAACAATTCTCATCACAGCCCGGGTAGACACCCCCATTCAGCAGACGGCCCTTCACAACTAGCAGAGAAGTCTGAACATCGTCAACATTAATAACCAGATCTTCAGCTTCTTTCCCCTCGATATTGTTCACTCTATGCCCACCATGCTGAGGCATAGGGTTGTTTACGACATTAGGCACTGGAGCGAAGTTGATTGCCTTGGCATCGATCAAATCTTGGACCTTATGCTGGAGAGCCCGACACTTCTCAGTGTGATGTCCTGGTGCCCCAGAGTGAAAGTCACAACGGACGTTGGCGTCGTACCCAGGAGGCAATACTGTAGGCGGAGCCATTGTACGCAACTCAACCATCCCCAACCTGAGTAATTCGGGCAGCAGCTCGGCGTACGACATGGGTATCGAATCAAAACGTCGATCAAGCATCCTTTGTTTAGGCTGATACGGACGTTGCTGTTGTTGTTGTTGTTGCGGTTGTTGAACTCTTTGTTGTTGTTGCTGACGAGGTTGAGGTGCCGGAATGGTTACTGCAGCAGCTTGACGGTATTCACTTCTATTCTGATCTCTGCGGTGTTGAACAGCATTAGTTTCACCCTCCCTTCGACGAGGTGCCCCAACAAACGGCTTCCTAGAAGAAGAGGAACCAGCATCTTGGATCTTCCCAGTTTTAATCAAACTCTCAGTCCTCTCTCCACAAATGACAACATCAGAAAAACTACCGAATGGGCAGCTCCCCATCCGGTCCATAAACACACCTTGAAGAGTACCGATAAACATATCTGTCAACTCCCTCTCCAGCATAGGGGGTTGAACTCTAGCAGTCAGTTCACGCCACCTCTGGGCATACTCCTTGAAGCTCTCTCCGGATTTCTGACATAGACTCTGCAGCTGAGTCCGGCTAGGCGCCATGTCCATGTTGTGTTTATACTGCCTCAAGAAGGCCTCACCCAGATCCCTCCAACAGCGGATAGAATCTCTCTTCAATTCGATGTACCAGTCCAAAGAAGCCCCAGATAGACTATCTTGGAAAAAATACATCCACATCTTTTCATCATCAGTATACGCAGAGATCTTTCGATAATAAGCCTGCACATGGGTGCGAGGGCAAGAAGTACCGTTGTATTTGTCGAAGGACGGTGCTTTGAACTTGTGAGGGATTCTCAAACCTTCAACCAATCCCATATTAGTAACATCAAAACCGAGAGAATTTTGACTTTCCATAGCACGGATCTTCTCAGCAAGAGCCTCAACTTTACGGTCTCTCTCATTAACCCTTCCCAGAGCGTCTTCGTCTTCACTGAGCAGAGAGAACATATCCTCTTGTCTGTCAACAATCGGAACAGGATTACGGGCCGGAGCACGGACTACTCTGGCATTAGCGGCATCTGGAACAATAGGTTGACCGTTGATTCGAATACCCCCCAACTCATCACCAACAACATAGTTGTTGACGGGTACAGCAGCAGCAACATTGTTATCATTGACCGGACCTCCCTCTGGCGGAGCATGGTTGATCGGTGGATTTGCGGCCTCTTGTCTCTGAACCATGGCTCGAAGTTCTTCTTGACCTTGCGCAACCCCTTGCATCATATTCATAAACTGGGCCATGCTAGCCTTCATCTCAGCCAACTCAGCTTGAAATTGATCCATACTCCTCTGTTGATTCAGTCTTGTTGAGTAGCGGTGTGGACGTTGATCAGCTATCCTGCCTGAACAGGAACCAAGAGTGAGAAGTCACGACCAAGAACACCTGTTATGCAAAATGATATGAGTATGATGCTAATGATGCGTATGATGCACATGATATGCTCATTTCTCAGGCATTCAAAGAGCCTGACCCATCCTGAAAAGATGGCAACCTGCAGCAACAAGAGAACAAACAGATACAAGGAAATGCTGACATCCTTATATATACATAAGGGTAAAAAGGCATACAACCAATGTCAACAGAATATCTGAATAAACAACGTACAAAGAAAAAGAATCCCATCCAACAAGCCTGGAGGTGATTCTTAACAAAAGATCTAAGAGATGTCTTACACGCAAATGAATCCCATCCAACAAGCCTGGAGGTGATTCTCAACAAAATACAATCAGAGACACAAACTAAGACAGACGGTCTTCCGGAATGAGGGTCTTCAGGTAATGGCACTGGTCTATCAACAGTGTGCATTCTGAGCATTCTGGCAAAGGAGTGATCTTCTCCTTCAACTGTCTTCTCAGCTCCACCACTTTTCCTCCAAGGTGGTTCTCTGATGCCTGTCTCAAGTCTACTTCCTTCTTCAACTGGATGTCTTTATCTCTGAGTTGCTTCTCCAAGTCTCTGATCTTCTTCTGATAACTGGCCTCAACCCTCTGCAGCCTCAAGCGCTCCCGATGTTCTGCGTCTAACATGCTCTCCATCTCCTCGTAGGATCTCTTCTTGTTCCTTGCTCTGCTAGCATCCTCTCCTTGCACTTCCCTGAGTTGATGGGCCAAGTGCAGCTTATCAGCTTTAGCTTTGTACAGCTCCATCTGGGTATCTTGCTCCTTCTCTCTCAAACGGCGATTCTCCATCAAGGCTTGCTTGTAGTGCTCTGCAGGCACACTATCAGCAAGTACCAAAGGTGGTTGCTCTTGCAACGGCTCCATCCTATCATAGGGTAGCAGCAAAGTTTCCACTCTCTTCTTTACCCAATCGGTGTAATCGGGCATTGCAATGGCAAACTTCTTCCCTAAGACGGATCCATCCTTCACTCCCACATCTCTCCAGGCTCTCCCTATCTGCTCCAACTTAGCAGGGTCATCCTTCTTCTCAAAACAAAAACTTTCGGCCATCTCAGCTTCGAGCGGTCTTTCGCTCATAACAAACCCTAGCTGGCGAAGAGAAAGAACTGGGTTGTAATTAATGCAACCTTTGGTCCCTATGAGTGGCACGCTCCGGAATTCACCACAACTTATGATGACATCCTTCACATCCATCCGGTACGACTGCCACCTGATGTCATAGGAAGTGAGCGACATGACCCTCTGAGTTCACTTCAGAGTACTCTGGGTATCCACAAATGGTCCACTGGCTGGCAGAAGAGACATGAACCATTTGAACAGAAGAGGTAGGCAACACCTGATGGCTCCTCCCTTACCATGCCTGCTGTGAATAGCATAGTAAGTATCTGCTAGAAGAGTAGGGATTGGATTCCCTCTGATGAAAATGCTGATAGCAGTGAAGTCAATGAAATTTGGCATACTGGGAAATAGGATGACCCCATAGATCATGGCAGCTAGCTGTGCGTGAAAAACTTCCCAATTCCCCTTTTCTGCTTCAACTCTGGCTACTCTCAACAGGAACTTCAATGGCAGACCTACAACCTCTCCACAGGGCTTCCAATTCTCACCAACTTCCTCAACACTCAACCGGAGAGCTCTGGCAATCAATCTGAAGTCGACCTCCTTTGGGACGTCCAAGAAGGGAGTCTGATGCTGAATAGGGATACTCAATAGGATAGAATACTCTTCGAGAGTGGGTGCAAGCTGATAATCCTGGAAAGTGAAGCACCTGAGCTCTGGGTCATAAAACTGAAGTAGTGTCTGCAGAGGCACCGGGTCAACTACTGTCTTCAATACTGTCAAGATATCTCCGTACCGCCCAACAAAACTCTTCAGTCGGTCATCTATCACGAGGCTACCCAACTCAACTAGCGGAGTCAACGGCTCACGGTGGAAACTGTAGGAACAGGTCTTCCGCTTCAGCTCAGGAACTGTTGTCATCTCTATTAGTAGACAGACTCTGGAATGTACCTGAGAAATGATATGCATGCAGAGATTAGTTTTTTCTTTTTTTCTCTTTTTTTTTTTGATGATTTTTTTTTTTTGATTTTTTTTTTTTCAATGCGTTTCTTTTGAAAAATAAATATGCTATGATGCACATGATGCAGACTGGACTGGCTGGTTGTGCAAACTCTGATACTAGGTCGAAGCTTCAGTCAAAATCGGAACATAAATCCCACTTAAGGTTAACTGAACACTGTCTGAACACAAAGTCACCATCAGAACCAAGTCACCAACAGAACCGAGTCACCAACGGTACCTGTAATGAAATAACCCTTCCCCACTCACGGGTGTAGTCTAGGCCAGGGTAAAGCTGAGAGAAATGCAGCATAAATAACCTTTCGCAGAAATACTATCATATACACACCCGAAGTATGTAACGACAGTATCCCACCAGGGTCTGAACTGCTCGTGATATCAATGTTCCGCTAAGTGGCGCCATACCACCCGCTTCCCATGAATCACTCTATTCCTAATCATCCTAGATTTTCACTCATGGTCTGGGTATTGGACCTTTTACCTCAACTGACTCTTCCCCCCACACAGAGAGAAACAGACAACCAGCCAGGTGAACAGATGAATAAATGCAAACATTAATGCAAACATAAATGCAAACAATAAACAATGAATGCAAACAGTAAATAATGAATGCAATAAAAAAACACAGCACAAAGCAACCAAAACCCTAACCTAGAGAGCGCTAGGAGAGACTCGCTCAGGGAAGATGGACCAGCATAGGTCAACTTCTCTATGTCCCCAGCAGAGTCGCCAGCTGTCGCATCGCGCGAAAAACCGGCGGGAAAAGAAAGAACAACAGAGCCGCCACCGTGCGTTATTTATCCCAAAAGAGGGAAAGGAAACGCTCAGAGTAAACCTGGGAAAGGACATGGTCTCGCGACCAAAGAGAATGGGTTCGGGAGTCGGTTATGCGAAGGGAAGGTATTAGCACCCCTACGCATCCGTAGTACTCTACGGGATCCACGCACAAAAGGAAGGAAAATTGGTTGCTAAACACTGCTCAAATACTCACACACACTGGCTGAAAGAGACAGAAGAAACTGACTGAAACTGAACTCGGCAGGATGTCGCATCCTGGGCCTACTTAGTCTATCAGGCATAGACATCAGAGTCGAAGTAGTTTGGACTGGGGAAACGACACATGCTCGCTAGGATATCGCATCCTATGCATACGTATCTTCTCGGACGAGAGAAGAATCAGAGCATTCGTAGCTCGGCTGGCACGCACACAAACAAAACAAGACACAGGCAAACGTGGAGCCCGACTGCCAATCACTGGACTTATGTCAGCATCCGAACCTAAACACACACCAGAAGGCAGACATGGAGCCTGAATGCCACTCGATGGACTTACATCGGCTTCCAAGCACACAACAACACAACAAGTTAATAGGGAGTCGGGGACTCGAGCCTATAACTGTCAAGCACACACTCAGACACACAGACAACAAGTTGCTAAGGAGTCAGGCACTCGAGCCTAGCAACTGTCAAACAACACACACAAAAGAAAAGAAAAAGCGCCAGGAGAGATCAGCTCAATCTCCTGCCTACATACTTCATCTGGTATGAAGATCAGGGCGATGTAGTTCCCCTACGCAGGGATAAAGGACTAGCCTAACCAGATAACAGAGGGAGACACAACTAGGGAGACTACGACTCGAGCCTAGATGTTATCATGCAAATCATCCCTAAGTTAAGGTTTCTAGCTAAATGGCACAAGGGCCAACCTATCCTAAGCATGGCTCTCACAGGAAGCGAGCCACACACACTTAACTTGCACAGGAAGCAAGCCAAGTAAAACCTAACTTGCACAGGAAGCAAGTCTAAACTAATCCTAACTTGCACAGGAAGCAAGTCAAACAATCCTATCTTGCACAGGAAGCAAGTCAAACAATCCTATCTTGCACAGGAAGCAAGTCAAACAATCCTACAAGCACAGATAGCACACGCTATACACAAACAAGTGGCTCAAACAAGGGTTAGGTTTTAGTCAAGGGGTCATATCAACCTCGACAAACAAACCTCTGGAACTGGGTGAATGTTGCTCTTAACCTTGCCATTGAGGGGCTAAGGTGAAGCAGATGAAAGGATGAAGTGAGGATGAGACCTCACAGCTCTTATCCCTGGCCTAGGAGAGCTCAAGACAAGAATGTGTGGGTTCAGAAAGTGGGAACCCTTCTACACATTTAAAACTGACTCAGTTGTACAATTGTACAAGATCTTGGGTTTGTATCTGCAATGCATCAACACAGTGGTGTGAGCAAAGCAGATGACACACTGAATAGTGGGGGATAGATTGCATATCCCTACCTTCCACCAATTGCCTCTTCACTTAGGAGGTCTTTGACTCTATGCAAGGACAAAATTAAACAATCACAAACATTGCCTCTTAAGGAGGACTTCAGACAGTTGCCTGGCCAAGTAACAGACCAGGTCTTCCAGACTACATGAAGTAAAAGAGACATACCTCAAGCAAGTTGCTAAAAAGCAAAGCAAATCAAGTTCAGAGAACTTAAGCAACTAAAGTACCTGAAAAAGTCAAAACAATCAGCAAACAGTTCAAAAGTTTAAATCAAAAGGAATTGGTGAACAGTCAACACAGATGGTCAACTGTGCGAGGCATAAGACTCAAACACATGAGTCAAACCTACAAAACAAAGGTTAGCATATGATAAAACAATCAAGTTCAAACAAGTTTGAATGATCTTTGAGGCATTGGTGCTTAACCTGAAACAGGAACTCAATTGTAAGCTCAAAAGACCACTAGGACTAGCCTAGGGTCAAGGGTAAAAGAAAAAGTCAAAACGGCAAAGAAAAGTCAACCAAAGTCAAGGTCAAACATTCAAGACGCTATCACAATTGGGCCCACATTCAAATCATGCATTATTATCATTTCATACACAAAAGGATGCAAAGCATGGCAAAGGAAAGCACAAATAGGTCAACAGCAAGACTTCATTCAAAAGTCATCCCAAACAATCTCAAAAATCATCAAATAAATCACATTCAATCCTAACATCTAACATGGTAAGCATGTCAAATTTCATGGCATTTGGATAAGTGGAAGGTAGTCAAATAAAATCATAAAGTCAAACCAAGTTCAAGCAAGCACAATGAAAGTCAACAAGCATGGGTCAACTTCAAAAAATCATATCAAATTGAAAACAGAAGAGAAATGAATGAGATTAACACCAATGCAAAGCTTGAGATGTCTAGTTATCCCATATGAAATTTCATGGTCATACAATATGTTATGAGAATTTCCCAAATGATTTGGCAACATATAGCACAAAAAGTCAACCATGGACTAGGCAGGGAAGAAAAATCACAATCAAATGGAAAATTGCACAATTAATTCCAAGAAAATTCATACGCAAACTAGACATATGATAGATGATTCATGCAAAATTTGGGGTCAATTGGATGTAAGGAAGCATGTGAACAAAAAATGGGAAAATGCATATCATTCATGTGGCAACAAATGTAACACACAACTTCAGAAAATCATAACTCTCAATCCACAAATGATAAATGCACAAACTTTATATGGAAATGAAGGTGAATGAGTCTAGTTTCATCACAAAAAATTTCAAGGTCAAAGGATGCAACATGAGTATTTCACAAAAGGAATGGCACAATGTATCAATTATGCATACATGTCAAGAAAATAATTATCAATTAAAATTCAGCCAATGGAAAATTAATTAAAAATCACAAACAAATACTAGACACTCTCATGGACATGATGCAAAAAAAATCAGAATTTTTGGAGTTGAAATGAATTAAAAATAAATTTGGCAAGTTGAGGAATAAATTGAGTGCAACATGAACAAAAGGCATGGCAATGAGTCAAACATTAGTCAACAGAATGGCAAATGTGTAAATAAGCTTTTCATTTAATAAAACGCTGCGCATCAGAGGGACACGGGAAATGTTGTGGTTGGCCCAATCTCAATGAAACAGTACCACGAAGAACAACAGCCAATCAACAATGTTTCTGGGCAAAGTTCCAAGCAACTAGGGTTTTGACATTTACAGCAACATTCAGCATTCAACATTCATAGTTCATCATTTAAATCATCAACACATGAACAAACATCATCAACCAATACTCGTGGCCATGAAGTATCACTATCATGCAATATTAATCAACAATAAAGCACACATAATCGAGGGAAATTCTGGGCAGGGTTATGTTCAAACAACAGCACAGCATCATGTTCATCATGCAATCAAAGAAAATCGAAATGCCCAGAAATTAAAATCAACTAAACCAAAAGCTTCATTCAAACATGGTGATGACAAAACCAAGCATAGTTTTCAGTATAAAACATCCTGGAATGAGATTCGAGCAAAAGAACATATGTGCATGAAACTTAAATCACAGATTTCTTAAAAATTAAGCAACCAATTCATGTGAGACAAAGTGCATAGGCTTCAGCATGTTAAGACCTACATTAAACATGTGATGGTTTGGCAAAATGAGGGATTCGAAAAAATACCAAGTTGAAGAGCAGAAGAAGATGCAGTGGTGTATTGATGGTATCGTGTTGAAACAGATGGCCTTGATGCTCTACAATGATGGAATCTTGAGGTGGTTTGGCTCAAAGGTGCATGGAGCTCTTCAAATCGCCTTTCACCATTGTTGGTAGCTTGAAGATGCAGAACCAGGACAGGCTTTACAGCAAGGAATTGATGATGAAATTGGGCTCAGAAATATGTCTAGATGAAGAAACAATCAAGGTTTGTTCAAGGGTCTTTGGTGTTTTGCTCTGAAATTCTGTTCTTGCCAAAATGCACAATGGGAGAGTGAGAGGTTTTTTTGTGTGGTTAAAGGCTGCAACTTAAGGTTCACATTTGACAGAAAATATCCATCAAATCTGCTGTTGAGAAGTTGCTTTTGTGGTAAGGCAATCCCTTCTAACCTTAGAGTTTTGACAGCTTTTGTGTAAATGCCAAGATGTGGTTTTTTTAGAGAATGAAGTTCTGTTTTTTAGACCAAGTGGTTTTGTGTGGCTGCCAGTTTTTTCATTTTTGACAGAAAATCCATCATAAAATCTGCTGCTTTATGTTGTACAAATCATAGTCCATGGATATGTGGGATAGAGTTGGTAAAAGTTGTACTTTTGGCCACACTTCAAGCAACTTGGCATGGCTTACATGTACTGCATAATTTTGACTTTGTAACATGACCAAAACCATATTTCTGAACATATTTGATTGGCCAAATGGTTAAAAGATGATTATATCAAAAAGTCAACTCTTGGTCAAACTTGAATTTAAATGAGACAAGTCAAAAAATGCCATTTTGATTGGCAAGGTTTTGGCTCATGAAACTTACATTTTTGGAAAGAGGGGACCAAATGTGACTTGTAGGAAAAAACCCCACCAAAATTGGCCAAATGGTTTGGGAGATATGGCCTTTTGAAGTTCAAGAATTTCTGAAATCGATTCGATCATAACTTGCCAACCACACATGGGAATTGAGAGTTCTTGGACTTTTTGGAAATGGGAGAACAAGATCTTCAACTTTCATGTTGGGCAAAAATTCATTTGAGGCTTGTATCATGATGTAAGTTTGAGGATCAAGACTTTCCATTTTTGGTAAGTTTCAGTTACATGTCCAGTTTCCGTTTTTGGAAATTTCTGATCTGGCTTCAAATTCTTCCATGATGGTGTTTGGCATGACATATGATGACTATTTGGCCATGAATGAGCTCCCACAAACCAATTCCAATCATCAAATCACTGATTAAATGGACAGTTGACCAACAGTTGACCTTTAGGGTTTCCGACTGATTGTGCATTGACTGATGACTTCCAAACCCTAATTCCTTGAGAACTTGACTTCAAATGATGTCCCAAGTTGTATGAACTCTTGATTATTGATCATGGTGCCCAAATTCCACAAGAATGGCCACCATCCACTGCTTTGACTGACTGTTGACTTTCTAGGGTTTTTTTACTGTCTGTGTATGAACTGATGACCTCTGAGCCTTCAACCCTTGACTTGAATACTTCAAATGGACCTCCAAGTCATGTGAACTTGTTGCACAAAACCTAGGGCATTGGTTCCTTGAGCAACACCTTTGCTTGATTGACTGACTGATCTCCTGATCAGTTTGACCTAATTTCTTGATTGGCTTGCACTTGAGGCAAAAGAGGCAATGCAATGCTATGCAATGGACCATGATATGCTATGACCCAATATGAAAACGTATGCATAATGATAGGTGCAAATTTGAGGTGCTACACAGCCGAGCTACGAATGCTCTGATTCTTCTCTCGTCCGAGAAGATACGTATGCATAGGATGCGATATCCTAGCGAGCATGTGTCGTTTCCCCAGTCCGAACTACTTCGACTCTGATGTCTATGCCTGATAGACTAAGTAGGCCCAGGATACGATATCCTGCCGAGTCAGTTTCAGTCAGTTTCTTTTGTCTCTTTCAGCCAGTGTGTGTGTGTGAGCAGTGTTTTAGCAACCAATATTCCTTCCTTTTGGGCGTGGATCCCGTAGAGTACTACGGATGCGTAGGGGTGCTAATACCTTCCCTTCGCATAACCGACTCCCGAACCCATTCTCTTTGGTCGCGAGACCATGTCTTTCCCAGGTTTACTCTGAGCGTTTCCTTTCCCTCTTTTGGGATAAATAACGCACGGTGGCGGCTCTGTTGTTTCTTTCTTTTCCCGCCGGTTTTTCGCGTGATGCGACAGCTGGCGACTCTGCTGGGGACAATAGAAGTTGACCTCATGCTGGTCCATCTTCCCTAAGCGAGTCTCTCCTAGCGCTCTCTAGGATAGGGTTTTGGTTGCTGTTTGCTGTTTGACTTATTGCATTCATGTTATTTATTGTTTGCAGTTATTGTTTGCATTTATGTTTGCATGCATCATACTGTCATTGAGCTGTCTCCTGTGCAGGTGGTTCCTCTGTTTTGGGGTGGGTGTTCTGAGTGAGGCCCAATACCCAGGCCTGAGTATACACCTAGGATTAGCGTGGTCTCATGTATCTTCACATGTTGTACGACATGATGAGGAGACATGTCACCACAGCCGGACGAGGTTCATTTGAGAGAGTCCTTCCGGGTGGAGTTATTCCGCTTAGGTCGGATTATCTCTTATGAGCTGTTGACTTCGGTGACCGTTCTTTCCCGGATCTTTGGTTTAGACGATCTTAAGAGAGCTACAACGGCACACCCGAGAGGGCAAACCCGTTGAGTATCTTTGCCCGATTGTTGACACCCTTGTCCGCCTTAGGATGACCTTGTTAGAATTCACCTGTGAGGGGAGGGTTTTGATCTCTACAGATACGGTTTCTGCTAGTGGTGCTGTGATGGTGACTTTGGTTCAGCCGAATTTATGGACATTTTTTTCTGGGACGCCGGAGTTCTGTCCGTGGTTTATCAATGGGTTCCGTTTATTTCGGATCCCCGGGTTGAATTTGAAAGTACCTGTTCAGAGGATCTGACTGTCATCCTTTCAGTGGATGTTCCTGTGATGATAGTGATGTAATTTCCGGTTCCGTTTATTTCGGAACTCCCCAAGTCGGATTTATGGTGACTTAGTCCCGATGACTGTGACTGGTTCAGAGAATGGGTCTTCAGATGACTTGGTGGCACAGTGACCTGCATTCATGCATTTGCATCATATCATTTTGCATTCATCTGCATTCAAATCATGCCTGTCCATACTCAGGGTCCATTTTTTATTTTAATTAATTGAAACTCAGGTTGAGAGACATCCAGATGTCAGAATGTTGTCGGTAAAATTTTATTTGTCTCGATGAAACCGGAATCAAAGGATAGAGTTTTCCTGGTATGGATAGACATTGCATGCGTGAGTCATACTAACATTTTTGCTGTTTTGTAGGTGTCAGTGACTAATTGGTGTGCATAGCTCTTCCGTTCAAGTAGCTCAGACCAATGGATCCTTCCAACGCCGATATCTTCGAGTTGAAAGAGATGATAGGGGAGTTGTTTAAAGCCGTGCAGGGACTCGCCTTGGGGCAGAAGGCGATTGCTGAGAGGTTGGATAGGATTGAAAGCTGGATGACAAAGGAGAAAGTTCAGGGGGATGTTCCGTCATCTGTGGTACAGAAATCCTCTGGCGATAGTCAGCGTAAGAAGGTCAAATCAGGTGGTATGCCTGTCCGAAAAGAGCGTAGTGAAGATCGTTATCACCCTTATGCTACCACTGTATCCACTCCTGTCAGCAATTCACCTGCTCAGCAGCAACAACTGCCACCTCAACAGAAGACACCGAGAGCTGAAAGCCAGGTGAAGAAGAAGAAAGAGGATCGTCAGTTTGAGGAACCACCCGTGACTTACGCCCTTCTGTTCCAAAGGTTGATGGATCTTGCTTTAGTACGGCCAAGGATATTAATTCCCCTAGAACGACAGAAGAGGCCACCAAACTATGATGAGAAGGCCAAGTGCGAGTTTCACTCTGGGGCACCTGGACACAACATTGAGGGCTGTAGAGCTTTTAAGCATGTCGTCCAGGACATGGTGGACTCCGAGACCATTAACTTGGCACAGATTATGAAGGGGGATGTCAACCCTGTGCCCAGGAAGGGTCCTGTAAAAGTCAAGATGGTGAAGAAGGCCAAGAAAGGAATGGAGATGACTGAGGAGGAGCAACTAAAGGTTCCAATGGCTGTGGTCCCAAAACCTCTGGAGCAGGATGGAGTTTTCCCTGTTAGTGATAATTCTTGTGCGACCGTCACCATAGAGGGAAGTGTATTGATGAAAGACACGACCCAGAAGAGGAAGGAAGTAGAAATGGACGATGTAAGGTGTGGAGCACCCCGTCTGGCAGTTGAAACCGTCCAGGTAGAGAAGGCCTTTGTTGCTGAGAAAGAGAAGAAGTTGTCCATTTCTTCTTATAAACAAGCTCTGGAAGTGGTGAAGAACAAAGAGGCCCAAGGCTGGGGAAGGATCATTGACATCGTGATAAAAGCAGACATGTTTGGGGTCGGTTATTAGCCGGGTCAAGAATCGTCTAGACCAAATAGAGGATGTCGCCCACCATACACCTTCGTCAGTGCAGGGATGTTGGATCCTGGTCATGCCCGTTCAGTGGGTGAAGATGTTGACAGCGACCGCGAGCTTGAGGCGTGGATAAAGTCGTGCGTACCAGGCAACTGGAAGGCCTCCAAAAGCATCACTGTCACTCATCCAGGAGTGTAGTATTTCTGTGTTTTAATCTTATTTGCATGAAAGCCATACGTTTTGCCCGAAGCGTACTGGTCCATTGTAAGGGCCACCTCATGTTTCATTTTGCAACATTTCTGCATCATTAATAAATGGATGTTTTTGTAATTAAAAGCAGTGTTCCCTGTCTTTCACTTATTTTGCAGTTTTAAAAATAAAAATAAAAATGGCAATGTTTTTATTCTCTTTCCTTTTGATTCATTTGGTTCCGACCTTAAAAGTGATTCTCCTGAGCTCATCGATAACAATTTGGTTACACCTCTATATGACTTCGACAATCCAAGCTATCATGCCGAAGAAGAAGGCGCAGAAGATTGTGATCAGCTAGAATTAGCCAGGTTGTTGAAACAAGAGGAGAAGGTGATTCAACCGCACGAGGAGCGAGTCAAGTTTGTCATCCCAAGTACCGCCGAGGTCAGAAGGGAAAGTGAAAGTTGAGGCCGCTTCAGAGGCAAGTCGAGAACAGAATGGTAGCCCTGTTAGAAGAGCAGGTTGATACGTATGCCTGATTGTATCTAGATACACCAGGGCGGAATACCAATGTCATGGGGCACGAGCTACCCTTAAGAGAAGACTGTCCTCCAGTGAAGCGGAAACTGGTGCTGAAAGATGAGAAGGTGTATGGACCACCAAGATGTGAACAGAGCTAATCTGAAGGATGAATTCCCGGTACTTCACAATGAGGTATTGGTTGATTATATAGCTCAGGTCTTAGTGTTTATCTTCATGGATGGCTTCCTGGCCAAGATCAGATTTGAATTGTTGCCAGATGATATGAAGTAAACCAGGTCCATCACACAAGGGGCACCTTCTTGTTCTAAGGAGATGTCGTTCAGTATCGAGAAGGCCGGTGCCACGTATCAGAGGTCTACGGTGACTTTGTTTCATGATATGATTCATCGTGAAAGCAAATGCCATGTTGATGACATGATGGCAAAGTCCCAAGCAGAAGAGGGGCATCCGATGGATCAAGTTGTTTGACAGTTAGAGATAACTCATACTGTTGAGTTCGAATTAGCGCACTTAGGGAGTGCTGTCCAGCAAGCTGCCGAGGCATGTTGTAAATCAGAGGAATCGAGGTCGATCCTATATAAAAAAAATAAAATAAAAAAAAAGAGGTTAAATCGTAGGAACTTCTGATTCCGATGCTTCCCAGGGGGATGATTGTTAATCTGGTACTCGGCAGCCCTCGAGGGGTCTATGAGGTGCGTACTGAGTCAGCATGACCAGTCTTGTCGAAAAGAGTATGCAATTTACCTAAGCAAAAAGTTTATCGACGGTGAAACAATACACTCACTGTTCGAAAAAACTTGATGTACTTTGGCATAGGCTGCTCGCCGACTGAGACAGTGTATGCTAATTCCTACCACTTCGTGGATATCCAAAATGGATTTGGCTAGGTGTGTTTGAAAAGCTAGTAGCAACCCATGGAAGGTTATCAACCAAGGAAGTTTGAGGTCCCTGATGAGGACATCTCGAGGTACCCAAATCGAAAGATTGAGAGTGACCGATCCCGGAGGAGGGGCCTGGCCCTGAATCCGAACGGATTCCGATGTCTGATGGGGAAGTTAAAATGAATGAGGTAGTGCTTCCCGAATCACAGTTGGTTGCACCAACAATGGTGGCTGAACATAAAGTCTGTATCCTGGGTACCAAACCTTGGGATGTGCATCTACCTAGGGGCAGTGTCTTCCTCACAGATGTACGAGAAATCAGAGAAGGCCAAATGGATAAGGACTCGGTATGACGTTTGACCCAACTGAGGAAGAGGGCTGACAGTTACTTGTCATGGGGCGTTGTACCCAGTGAATGAAGCGTATTGTTGACTGAGAAGTGTGACCTCGAGCGTACCACGTGGAAGAATTGTTTGAAAAGGATCCTTCCTCCTCAAGACGATCGTGGGGCAAATGGATAAACAGTTATGAGTGTCTCATTCGTGGTCAAGAAGGTCTTCTCAGACCAGGCCATGTTGTTGATGACCACGGATGACGACGATTTCCATCCACTATGAGTGCGGACGCAGTTAGAAAATACTTCGTGAAGGAGACCCGCTGGACAAAAAGAATAAAGAGTCCAGGCAAAAATGGGCATCCCGGCGAACCAAGAAAAAAGAGAAAGGTTCGGGCAAAAATTAGGGATATAAAAGAAAAGAACTGTACACCCGGCAAGTTGAAAACCCGCAAGGGCGACTTGGGCAAAAAAGGGTATCCCGGTGGACTGAAACCCGAAAGGGCGGTCCAGGCAAAAGAGGGAATGAAACGAACAACTGCGTCCAGCATGATCGTTTTTGCTCATGATGACTTGGATAGTCTCCGACAGAGATCGATTGAAAGCGTCTTGTTCAGAAGACAGAAAGTGCGGAAAGTCTTGAGGACATATGGGGTGTAACCGAGTTGGAACCCGATGAGATCACGGTTCCGCATTGCCAATAGGATAAATTTTTTCCTTTGTGCGCAATCACCTCTTTCCAGGTTTTGCTTCTTGTGTGTTGCTCAGTTCTGAGCCATCTTTTTGTTTCAGTCAATAAAGTGTGTGTTCAGTCAAATAGTTTTGTTTTTGTTTTCATTACCGCTTTGATTACGAAAACATCCGTTCGTCTTGATAAAGAATATTTGCATTTTGAAACATAGAGGTCCTTTCCGATGCATGCTTGTGAGATTAAAATCTGGAAATCTTACTCGGAAGTTTTGAGTGACCTAAGTGTTGAAATATTGAAACACCTGAAGGCATACCTGGGGCACGCTTTTATCTGACGATTTCTGATGCAGGTACTGTTAGATATCTTCATTCACTTACTGGTGGTACTGTGAACCCTTGTTGACAAAAATCCCGGCAGAGCCTGATCAGGGGCAAGGGATAGTTGAACGGTGAAAGGACAGTGAAGGATTACGACGACGGTTCTGGAAAGTTAATCAAGAAGACTCTTCAAAGTCTGATGATTGGAAAGTTTGTCTGAATACCAGGAGTTCGATCTCCGTGGAGTACGGACGAGATTGGGAATACAAGACGATGGAGCAGAAAAGTCATGAAGCGTCTGGAAGTTCGTAAAAGAGGAAAGCCGACACTATGGGTGGACGATGGATGCCGCTGTTCGGCGACTCGACAGGTGTTCCGTGTCTAATAAGCTGTATTTCCCCAGTAGGTGTGAGAGTGTTACCTCCATAACAGATTCGAGATCAGTGTCTCCTCAGCAAGCCTGAAGGTTGCTGTATCCCCAGCGGAGTTGTAATTGTTTTCCAAGTCTGAAGTTGTCTTCCCAGCAGAGGTTGTGTTGATGGTTTTTCCCCAGCAAAAGTTTGTCTCTCCCCAGCAGGATGGAAGTTGACATGGTTATAGGATCCCCAGCACAGTTCCTGGAGTTCCCCGGTGTTGTCTCTGGAGGAGACGTGTGTTTATGCATTCGTCATTTAGATAAGCATAGCATATCGCATCATTAGTGCATAGCATTTCCATGATCATGGGGCATTGTGTAAAACAAAAAAAACTCATGCATCAACATTGCAAACATATCCATTAGCCCTAGGCCGTGGTGACCAGCCGAGCTCAGGTTGTTGGAAAGAGTTTAGCATCGCGCCATTGGATCGGTTTCAGAATTGGGTTCATCAACATGATTGAGAAGTTGGTGTTTTCCCAACAAGTGATTCCTCAGTCGAGTGGGTATCCCCAGCAGTGTTACTCCCCAATTGTTAGCGTCTTGCCAGCTTGGGTCTGTTTCTCAAGCAAATATGGGTGTGTCTGATCTCTCCATGTAGAGCCAACCCTTAAGCAGAAAGTGTCTATCCTTTCCAGCCATTTCCCCACTGAGATACATCCTCGTGGATGACGGTTGCTTCCGTTCCCTCCCTACACGGGATGGGTTTTCCCTATTGAGTTCTTTCCTCATTAGGATGAGTCTTGTTCAGTCTGCCTTTTTGGATCAATCCTAAATTGGCTTTCTGTTGTCTCCTGTTCTTCCCTGGGGCATAAATGAATAGTCGCTCACTAACCGGCACTCATTCATCTTATCCTCAGCAGAATTTGTTGGCTTCTACCTACGAACCGGTAGCTGTAAGTCCTATCTTTGTGGTTTTCTACCTACAAACCGGTAGTTGTAAAATCCCACTTTCATCCCCTAGCAGAGGTAACCTTTGTGGTTCATTCTGTTTGTGGGCCTCTACCTACAAACCGGTAGTTGTAAGTCCTATCTTTGTGGTTTTCTACCCACTAGCTGGTAGTTGTAAAATCCCACTTTCATCCCCTTGGTGAAGTTAACCCTGTGTGCTCATCTTATCGATGACTGGTTACTTTTCTGTGGTTGTCTGCCTACAAACCGGTAGATGTAATCCCCTCTCTGTGGTTTTGATACTCTTTTCCCCTTTGGATACTTGCCTTGATCAAGTAGTATTGTCCCCATTGGGTCTGCCCTTTCTTTTTGGATATTTGCTCCGAGTTAGCAACTTTATCCTCTTTTGATTGGTCATCTTTTGCATACCTAGTCCTGGTACCCTGATGCCTTTCTTTTCGGTCGATTATTCATTTAACAACCTACAACCCGGTTATGGATAATCTTCCATGCGAGGTTATTATCTACGTTCTGATGGCTATAGATAATATATCTCATGCACTCTTTGGTCAATCTTTCGATTGTTATCTCCAGCAGAGTAAGATTCGTATTTCTTGTGGAATCGAATGTCCATCCTCTAACAAGTTTGCCTTCGCTCTCTTCAGGATGATGTCGGTCGATTATTCATTTAACAACCTACAACCCGGTTATGGATAATCTTCCATGCGAGGTTATTATCTACGTTCTGATGGCTATAGATAATATATCTCATGCACTCTTTGGTCAATCTTTCGATTGTTATCTCCAGCAGAGTAAGATTCGTATTTCTTGTGGAATCGAATGTCCATCCTCTAACAAGTTTGCCTTCGCTCTCTTCAGGATGATGTCGGTCGATTATTCATTTAACAACCTACAACCCGGTTATGGATAATCTTCCATGCGAGTGCATTATCTACGTTTTGACGGCTATAGATGATATGTCTCATGTCTTTCCGGTATTCAGACCGAAGGAGTTTCCGACGATCAGGTCGATGTACTCATGGCACTCAGGCCAATTTTCCGGTATTCAGACCGAAGGAGTTTCCGACGATCAGGTCGATGTACTCATGGCACTCAGGCCAATTTTCCGGTATTCAGACCGAAGGAGTTTCCGACGATCAGGTCGATGCACTCATGGCACTCAGGCCAATTTTCCGGTATTCAGACCGAAGGAGTTTCCGACGATCAGGTCGATGTACTCATGGCACTCAGGCCAATTTTCCGGTATTCAGACCGAAGTGGCGTTCAGGCCAATTTCCGATTTTCAAATCGAAGAAGTATTCCTCCTCTCCGTTGGTGTCGATAAACGTCGAGTTTTTCCCAATCATCCGTTGATGATTTGGTTGTGTTCACTCTCCCCAGTAGAGTTTCCTCCTCTCCGTTGGTGTCGATAAACGTCGAGTTTTTCCCGGTCATCCGTTGATGATTTGGTTGTGTCCTTCTTCCCTAGTGAAGTATTCCTCCTCTCCGTTGGTGTCGATAAACGTCGAGTTTTTCCTATTCGTCCTATGACGTCTAGTTGTACCTGTCCCCACGTGGATTTACCTCTCCGTTGGTCTTGGTAAACGTCGAGTTTTTCCTATTCGTCCTATGACGTCTAGTTGTACCTGTCCCCACGTGGATTTACCTCTCCGTTGGTCTTGGTAAACGTCGAGTTTTTCCTATTCGTCCTATGAAGTCTAGTTGTACCTGTCCCCACGTGGATTTACCTCTCCGTTGGTCTTGGTAAACGTTGAGTTTTTCCCATTTCGTCCGTTGACGTATGGTTGTATCTCTTCCAGTCATTCATTAATGTCTGGTTACCTCTCCGTTGGTCTTGGTAAACGTTGAGTTTTTCCCATTTCGTCTGTTGACGTATGGTTGTATTCCTTCCAGTCATTCAATAATGTCTGGTTACCTCTCCGTTGGTCCCGATAAACGTTGAGTTTTTCCTAGTTGTCCGTTGGCATCTAGTTGTGATTTCTTTTCCCATTCGTCGTCGTTGCGATGTCTGGATGTGGCCGTACCCTTTGCAAAAAAAAAGCAAAAAAATACCCAGTAATAAGTATCAGATCCCAGTGGACGTTTCCATTATTGGATCCCTGCATTGTGCAAATTCTACGGTTCTTGGTATTCAATCCCTGTTTACCCTGAAAGTCTGACAGCCGCTGCTATCATCCATTCGGGTTCCCAGCTGATTGAATAGGGGCAGCTGTAGCACCTCAAATTTGCACCTATCATTGTACATACATTCTCATATTAGGTCATAGCATATCATGGTCCACTACATAGCATTGCATTGTCCCTTTTGCCTCAAGTGCAAGCAAGTCAAGAAATTAGGTCAAACTGATCAGGAGATCAGTCAACCAAGCAAGCAAGTGGGTTTCTCAAGGAGCCAAGGCCCTAGGGTTGGTCCAACATGCTCACATGACTTGGAGGTCCATTTGAAGTGTTTAAGTCAAAGATTGAAGGCTCAGAGGTCATCAGTCAATGCACAATCAGTCAGAAACCCTAGAAAGTCAAAGTTGGTCAACTGTGGTTGATTTTATGGTTTTGATGGATGGATTTGGTTTGAGAGAGCTTATTCATGTCCCAATAGGCCTCATATATCATGGCAATCAACATCATTGAAGAATTTGAAGCCAATCAGAAAATTTCCAAAAATAGAAACTGGACCTGTAATTTTAACTGCCAAAAATGGAAACTTCTTGATCCCAAACTTACATCTTGATACAAGCTTAAAATGAATTTTTGCCCAACATGAAAGTTGAAGATCTTGTTCTCCCATTTTCAAAAAGTCCAAAAACTCTCAAATCCCATGTATGGTTGGCAAGATATGATCAAATCATTTTCACAAAATCTTGAACTTCAAAAGGCCATATCTCTCAAACCATTTGGCCAATTTTGGTGGGGTTTTTTCCTACAAACCACATTTAATCTCCTCTTTCCAAAAATGTAAACTTCATGTGCCAAAACATTGCCAATCAAAATGGCATTTTTGAACCTAGCATGTTTGAATTTCAAGTGAAGTGGAAATTTGGAATTTTGAATTAAGTAATTTCTGTCATAGTGGCCAATTGGAATTGATTTAGGACAACATTTTTGACTTGCCCAAGGCCCATTTTCGTGCACATGCTATCACATACCACCATTTGGTCAATTTTGGCAAATTAGCAAATTGGTTTGATTTGAGTTAAGCTTGCTTAGCATACTTGGATTAGATGTTAAACAGACCATATATAACATTTTTTCTGTCCAAAGTGAACCCTAGCTGCCTCCATAACAGAAAAAACATCACTCTCTCAAGATTTGGCATTTTTCTCTCATCTTGAAATTTCTGGAAAAATTGCAAAGAACCACGAGCATCCTCTGTTGCTTCATCATCTAACCACCATTTTGAGTTGTTTCCCAGCATCAAACACCATCTGTAGCAGCATTTACACAACTGTTTTCTTCAAGCTCCTGTAATGGCAGAAGTTGTTTGCATCCAAACCAAGCTATTTCAAGCCGAGCTTTCTTCATCATCCATCATTTGAAGGCTTTGTGTACACCTATTTTAAGCATTTGCAACAAAAGAGTCACTGAAGCAGCCACTGTCATCCAACTTGGTAAGATTTCGATTTGCATTATTCTCTAAACCATGCCATGCTTTAGATAGGCCTTGTTTCGCTGATTCTATTGAGCTTTTAATCCATAAAAACGGTCGAGTGATGAGTGAATAATGATGATTTGAAGTTGTATGTTAAATGTTGTTTTTGTTTATTTCTTTTGCCTTAGTTTAAGTTACTGAAAATAAATGATAGAATGTTGATGATGATGCTTGGCTGGCTCGATTGATACTTTCAATTTGTATTTCTGGAAATTTTGTTTTTCAAACTTGATTGAAGATGATGAAGGAATACTGTGCGTAAAACCCTAAATATGCGTTTGTTGCCCAGAAACCATGCTGCTCGTGTTTTCCTTTTACACTGCATGTTGCTGTTACTATTTGATTACTCATGTCCAATCATCACATGCCACGTCCCGACACCACACGCCGCGTTTCATTAATCTGGGCACATAATTTCAAAAATGCCACCGTGCCCCATTTGACCATTACACCATGTTGTATTTCATCTCATTTTTTTTAAATATTCATTTCATTTGATACATCATCTTCTAAAATTCATAACATCATCATCTCACATCCAAAATTCATGAAATTTTTTGCATATTGTTCATATGAGTCTCTACTTTTTTATCATGATTTTTGCTGATTTTTTGGATGGATAGATTTTAAATGGCATTAGGGTTTTGTTCATGTGCCCAATTTTTGTACATCTTGCCAATTCAATTGTGAAATTGTGATGATATATCCATTTGATCTGAAATTTTTTGTGCTTAATCTACACTCATCCATGGTGATTTTGATATAGAGTTCTTGAATTTATCTTATGTGGTGTGTGAGTTGTGAATTTTTGAAGTAGGGTGTGACAATTTGTGTCACACCAATGATATGCAATTTCATGATTTTTGATGCCATGCTTCCTGACCTCCAATTGATCTGAATTTTTGCATGAGCCTTGTCTTATATGTCTAGTTGACTTGTGATTTTTCTTGGAATTAATTATGCCATTTCCTATTTGTTTGAGATTTTTCTCCCCTGTCTAGTCAAATGTTGACTTTGTGTGATACATCTTGCCATTCCATTTGGGAAATTCTCATACTTTATTGGATGATCATGAAATTTTACATGTGCATACTAGACATCTTAAGCTTTGCATTGGTGTTGATCCCATTCATTTCTCATCTGTTGTCATTGAGTTATGACTTTTTGAAGTTGATACATGTTTGTTTGACTTCTTTGTGCTTGCTTGAATTGGTTTTTACTTTCTGATTTTAATTGACCATCTTCCCATGATCCAATTAAGCTGAAATTTTATATGCATGTCATGTTATGGATTTTGATTGAGCATGAATTATTTGGTGATTTTTGGAATTGATTATGTTTGGTTTTGAGCTAAGTCTTGCTGTTGACTTCTTTGATCATGTTCAAATTTGCTTTGACTTTATGATTTTCATTGACTGCCTTCCACTTGTCCAAATGTGATGAAATTTTACATGCTTACCATGCTAGGTGTTAGGATTGATCATGATTTATCTGGTGATTTTTGAAAATGTTTGAGTTGACTTTTGATGCAAGTCATTCTGTTGACTTCTTTGAGCCCTCCCTTGCCACGCTTTGACTTCTTTTGCTTGTGAATTGATGATGATGCATGATATAAACTTGAGACCAATTGAGCTTGCTTCTTAAATGTTTGAACTTGATTTTGGTTGACTTTCATTTGCTGTTTTGACTTTTTCATTCTCTTTTGACCCTAGGCTTGCCCTAGTGGTCCTGGTACTCACTTTTGAGTTTATGTTTTCAGGTTGAACACCAAATGACCAATGAGATCAATTTCTTTTTGATTAAGCTTGATTGTTTATCATGAGCTAACCTTTGTTTTGTAGGTGGCTTGACTCATATGGTTTGAGTCTTGTGCTTTGCACATTGGTCCCTCTGTGTTGACTGTTGTTTCCCAATTCCTTTTGCCTTAACTGTTGAAATGTGTACTGATCTGTTTGACCATTTCAGGTACCATTAGTTGCTTAAGTTCTTTGAACTTTCTTTGCTTTGCTATTTAGCAACTTGCTTGAGGTATAACTCCTTTTTCTTCATGTAGTCTGGAAGACCTGGCCTGTTACTTGGCCAGACAACTGTCTGAAGTCCTCCTTAAGAGGCAATGTTTGTGTATGTTTAATTTGTCCTTGTACAGAGTCAAAGACCTCCTAAGTGAAGAGGCAATTGGCAGAACCAAGGGATAAGCAACCTATCCCCTGCTATTCAGTGTGTCTTCTGTTTTGCTCACACCACTGTGTTGATGCATTGCAGATACAAACCCAAGATCTTGTACAATTGTACAGTTGAGTCAGTTTCAAATGTGTAGAAGGGTTCCCACCTTCTGAACCCACACATTCTTGTCTTAAGCTCTCCCAGGCCAGGGATAAGAGCTGTGAAGTCTTATCTTCACTCACCTTTCATCTGCTTCACCTTAGCCCCTCAATGGCAAGGTTAAGAGCTAACATTACCCAGTTCCAGTGGTTTGTTTGTTGAGGTTGATATGACCCCTCGACTAAAACCTAACCCTTGTGTGAGCCCCTTGTGTGTATATAGTGTGTGCTACCTGTGCTTGTATGTTTGTTTGACTTGCTTCCTGTGCAAGTTAGGTTTAGTTTAGACTAATCCTTGTTTGCTTTCGCCCTCGTTGCGATCCTTTCTCTCGCCCTCGTTGCGATCGAGCCTTTTCCTTTCTCTCGCCCTCGTTGCGATCGAGCCTTTTCCTTTCTCTCGCCCTCGTTGCGATCGAGCCTTTTCCTTTCTCTCGCCCTCGTTGCGATCGAGCCTTTTCCTTTCTCTCGCCCTCGTTGCGATCGAGACTTCCCCTTTCTCTTGCCCTAGTTGCAATCGAGACCTTTGTCCCTCCGTAGCCGAACTACGGCAACTCTGATTCTCATGTTCAGATGAGATACGTAGGCACGAGATGCGATGTCTTGTCGAGTTTGACTAACCACTAACATTAATTCTCTTCTCTCGCCCTCGTTGCGATTGAGACCATTCTTTTCTCTCGCCCTCATTGCGATTGAGACCTCCCCTTTCTCTTGCCCTAGTTGCAATCGAGACCCTTGCTTCCTGTGCAAGTTAGGTTTGTGTGTGGCTTGCTTCCTGTGCGAGTCATGATTAGGATAGGCTTGCTTCCTGTGCAAGTTAGCTAGAAACCTTAACTTAGGGACGACTTTGCATGACAACATCTAGGCTCGAGTCGTAGTCTCCCTAGTGTTGTGTCTCCCTCTGTTATCTGGTTAGGCTAGATCCTTTGTCCCTGCGTAGGGGAACTACATCGCCCTGATCTTCATACCAGATGAAGTATGTAGGCAGGAGATTGAGCTGATCTCTCCGGGTGCCTTTTTCTTTTCTTTGAGTGTGTGTTTGACAGTTATAGGCTCGAGTCCCCGACTCCCTATTAACTTGTTGTGTTGTCGTGTGCTTGGAAGCCGATGTAAGTCCATCGAGTGGCATTTGGGTTCCAGTGTGTGTGTTTGTTGGTTCGGATGCTGATGTAAGTCCAGTGATTGGCATTCAGGCTCCACGTTTGCCTTTGTCTGTTTGTTTGTGTGCGTGTCAGCCGAGCTACGAATGCTCTGATTCTTCTCTCGTCCGAGAAGATACGTATGCATAGGATGCGATATCCTAGCGAGCATGTGTCGTTTCCCCAGTCCGAACTACTTCGACTCTGATGTCTATGCCTGATAGACTAAGTAGGCCCAGGATACGATATCCTGCCGAGTCAGTTTCAGTCAGTTTCTTTTGTCTCTTTCAGCCAGTGTGTGTGTGTGAGCAGTGTTTTAGCAACCAATATTCCTTCCTTTTGTGCGTGGATCCCGTAGAGTACTACGGATGCGTAGGGGTGCTAATACCTTCCCTTCGCATAACCGACTCCCGAACCCATTCTCTTTGGTCGCGAGACCATGTCTTTCCCAGGTTTACTCTGAGCGTTTCCTTTCCCTCTTTTGGGATAAATAACGCACGGTGGCGGCTCTGTTGTTTCTTTCTTTTCCCGCCGGTTTTTCGCGTGATGCGACACTAAGGAATAACTCCACACAAGTCAACTAGACTATGCCATTCTCCTATCCTAAGTGCACTCGAGTTCGGGTATAGAACTCATCTCACAAAGATCACCAAACATACAAGGAATTAATATTCAAGCAATTCAATCATTACATAAAATATAGTAATCCCAAATTGCACAAAAATATGTCACAAAAAATAATATACAATACAATACAACAAAAAATGAAAAGTAGGCAAAACCCACTAGGCAAATCGTCCCCAGCAGAGTCGCCACTTTTCTGTAGCGGGGTATTCGTTACCTTTAGATTTATTTACTAAATCAAAAGTAAACCATACAAGTCGAGTCGCCACCGCACTTCTATTTATCCAAAGGAATGGTTAGAAAGCGAACAAAAACCTAAAAGTTTTATCGAATCAAAAACTAGTAAAAATGTCAGAGATCGGGGTAAGGGGGTTGGTTATGCAATGGGAAGGTTTTAAGCACCCAAAACATCCTAGGTACTCCTAGGGAGCCCTTTTCACATTTTTTGTAAGGTTGGTATTTTGTGAAAGTTTATTTGTGCAAACATGATTGAAGAGATGAGAAAAGAATATACAAGTTATTTACAATTTTGTGTTTGGATGGATAAACCCATTGCCTACGTACCATATTAAAAAAAAGATTAGGATCAAAACCTCGTAGTTCGGGGTAAAAATCTCAAAATAAATTGGTGAATTGATTGGTCCAAAAGCCTTAAGGTCTTTTGTTATCCAAGGGAGAAAACTCAACCTAAAACCACAAATCCACCATGTGAGGATAACTTCAACATGCTAGTTAGGGGTTAACCCTATAATAAGCATGGAAGACTCATTGTCCATCACTAAGGATATAGGTGAGTATTACATCTTCCTCAAGGATAACTCAAATCTAATAGCTAAAGGTCATGAAAAAAGTTTAATTAAGAAAAATGGCCATTGGAACCACAAAAGTATTTCAATGAGTCATATTTACCAATGAGAAGTATTTACAAAATATGGTCAAAGTTGACTTAAAGATTCAATTCAAGATAAGTGTTATGAAAAGGAAGTTTAAAAATCAAAAGCATAAGGCTTAGGTTTCTAATGTTTGAAAACAAGTGTTAAATGTTTGCACAAAAGTTTTGGCTTGGGTTAGAGTGGAGGGAAGAAGAAGAATGGCTAAAGTCCTAATCATGCAAGAGATGAGGGATAAGAAACAAGACCACAAATGGAGTTCCTCCCTTGAGATCATATTGATGATCCAAGTAGCTCCCATCCTTTGGAATATGCAAGCAAAATAATAGTAAGCTCAAGCAATCAACATAATCAAACAAGATCTTGGAAAGTTACTCAATGGCTCTTAGATCTCTCTCTCTTAGAAGCTCATGGCAATGATTCCTCACTTAGGCCCCATGTTGGAATCCCTAGCACAAGAACACACACATTAAAAAGTTCTATCAAACAAACCAAGAATGAACAAGAAGGAGTTTAGAAAGTGGTCTCTTCAAAGCTCTCTTTAGCATTTATAGCATTCTAAAGGCCTAATGCCTAGTTGCTCTTTGCTTTTATAGCACTCTAAAGGCCCAATGCCTAGTTGCTCTTTGACTCCAAATTTGATTAGGGGAAGTCCTAAAGTCTAAGTCCATTTGTTCACTTTGCATTTGGTCCACAACAATCAAAACAAAACACAAGCACAATGATATATACACAATTATGTGCTCAAGTGAGCAAAAGGAAAATTGCATTAACATAAGCATGTGCTCAAATGAGCAAAGGAAAAAGCAAATGAATAATATGTACAAGAATAGTAAATTGCATAAATGTAAAGTGAAAGAAGTAAATGTTAATGGTTAATGGTTAATGTTAGTAGTTAGTGTGCCATAAGGAAAATTTAGCGCTATGTTAAGCAATCGTAATTGGACTTATGTAGAAGTCACAACTATATGAGGCCGGTCAATAATAATGTAGTCAACAACACAAGTTAGAGGTCTTGATTAGTGAATCAAACTCCAACAACTTGCCATGCCAAAAAGAAGATGAGAAATGATCTTGTATTGATTTAGGTTCTTTGCATGATTTAGGAAGCAATCTTTCCTTAATGCAAAGCCATTCACTTGATCCATGATTAAGATGAATTAGATTTGAATCAAGGAAGATTAAACCTCCATGTATCAATGCTAACCACCAATCTTTAACTCATTGATTAATAAGAAAGAAGAAGAAGAAGAAGAAGAAGATGAAGAATTAAAGTGTATTAATGGAAATAGTATGTATTAATCAACAAGCAATAACCAAAGATAGAGAAGATCAAGGTCAAACAGTAGAAAACAGAAGCAAAATAAGGATTAGAAGTCAAGAAATAAATAAAAATATTTTTGGCATTTTTAATATTTAAAATAAAACTTGAATTAAAAATATAAAGAAAGGTCAAACTTCAAACTTACTTCAAATCAACTTTGAAAAGTCCAAGTAAATTATTCCAAGTTCAACAAGATCAAACAAAGTTTGACAAAAAATTTCAGCATTTTTAAAAGTCAAAAACTATTTTAAATCAATAAAAAATGCATAAAAATAACCTAATTGAACTAAAATCTCAAATAAATCTCAAATCAATTAATAAATTGATGAGAATATTTTTCATAGACCTATCATCATTCAAAGAGGTTGGAAAAATATTTTTGTATTTTTTGAATATCAAAAACTATTTTAAATGAATTAAAAATAATCAGAAAAGAGAAAATTACTAAAAAAAAGCAAATGATAAAATAAAAAAAATTAAAAATCATTTTTAGAAAGTTGAAATTAAAAGGAGAAGAATGAAAATGGTCTCATAATTTTTGGACCAATAATGAGTGAGATATGAATTTTTGAAATGAAATGGAATTAATGAAATAAAAAGAAAATTAAAATCAGAATTTAAAATAGCAAAAAAGGAGAAGCGTTGGATGAAGCTCATTAAATGAGCTGGCAGATCACACGGATTACACATGCGCGCCTACCAAACGCTTCAGTCAATGCAATCATACCTAGCCATTAATTAGGTCATAACTTTGAAGGGCCTAGGTCAAATATGGAAATGGAAATACACGGTCATGATTCAATCTGGAGACCAGACAGTGGCCAGCGCCACCGTCTTCTCCGGCCAGCTCCGGCGAAGTCCAAAAATTACAGAGAAATAAATATGCACGAAAAGCCACAATCCAGGTACCAAACGAAAGGTGGGGTGATGTACATCACCCATGTACCAACCAAATCCACTCTAGATTCCTATTGAGAGAGAAATCAGAGGTTGAATTTTTCATGGAGTTCAACTGAAACTTGTTGGATTTTGAAAATTCAAAGCATGAAATGATTGCCTCTATGAAGAGGACTTCAAACAACACATCAACAACAAGAAACAAACAATATATGAGTTAATTCGAAGAAATTAAAATCAGAAGTAAACCTCTGATTTGCAGAGATTGAGAGCATAATTCCTTGCTATGGATGCTTGTAGTTTGTTCTTTGGATCAAAGGGAAGAAGGCTAAGGAACTTTAGATCTAGAAAACAATCAATGAAATTGAATTCAAGATCTGAAAAATTGAGAGAAAATTGGTGAGTTCCTTTAGAGTGAGGTTGAGGGATCAATTGTACAGCATTTAGGGTGCCCTTAGGTTAGTGAAATGAAGCTCATATGCAATGTATTTATAGGCAAGGCATGGCTGAAGTGCATGAACATTCCCTTGCATGAATGGAAAGGGCCTCCATGCATGGGCCTGTACAGGCGCATGGAGGGCCCAATTCCACTTGGTTTTGGCAGCTGATCATCATCATGTACAAATTGGACGTGCAAATTGTGTATTAATGGATCATGCAATGCAAATTTAAATGATTTTCCAAAATGTGCCATAATGTTCAAGCCTTCGAAAATACCATGCCCAAACTTGAAACACCACCTCATGAGTAATGGTTGGAAAGCTTGTTGCATAAGGAACAAATGTCATGTTGATAAAAACTCCATTCGGGCCTTGGAAATTAGTGAAACTTGAACTTGAAGTGTAGGGTGCAAAACATGCATATATGGAATTTTCAAAATTGGCCAAAGTTCAAGCCCTTCTGTCTCAATGATGCAAGCTCCAAATGATAAAACCTTCAACACAAAAGTTTGATATCTTCTCAAGACAATAAATTTAGACCTAAATTTTGCATCATTTGGGTTTTTGATGAAGAAGTTATGGGCACTTGAAGTTGGATTTTTTCACATTTCAATGCATTTGGTCCAAAGTGACCTATAATGTTTTGCATTATCACATATATTTCTTTTGAGATTTTGCAATTTTTCTCAACATAACATTTGAAGTAGACATCTTAAGCTTTCCAATGCATTAAGTCTCACCTCAAAATCATGAAAAATGAAGGAGTTATGTCCTTGGTAAGTTGACCTAAAATTAGGGTTTCAATCAAAATGACCTATAATGTCTTGGAATGGATGATGACCTCCCAAGCTTCAAATCAAATTTTGATGAACATGAAAGTTGTTCATATGGTTCTTAAGGACATTTTTTCTCTTGGGGTCATCTCTATTTTACCAACACATAAAAAGTTAGGTCTCAGTGTATTTCCAAATAGTCAGATGGATTGACTGATCAACTTCTCAAGTCCAAAGCTCATATCTTGATGAATTGATGATTGAGTGTAGCGGGGTATTCGTTACCATTAGAGATATTGACTAAATCTAAGGTAAACCATACAAGTCGAGTCGCCACCGCACTTCTATTTATCCAAAGGATTGGTTAGAAAGCGAACAAAAACCTAAAAGTTTTATCGAATCAAAAACTAGTAAAAATGTCAGAGATCTGGATAAGGGGGTTGATTATGCAATGGGAAGGTTTTAAGCACCCAAAACATCCTAGGTACTCCTAGGGAGCCCTTTTCACATCTTGTTGTAAGGTTGGTGTTTTGTGAAAATTTATTTGTACAAACATGATTGAAGAGATGAGAAAAGAATATACAAGTTTATTTACATTTTTTTGTGTTTGAATGGATGAACCCATTGCCTACGTACCATCTAAAAAAATTAGGATCAAAACCTCGTAGTTCGGGGCAAAAATCTCAAAATGAGTTGGTGAATTGATTGGTCCAAAAGCCTTTAGGTCTTTTGTTATCCAAGGGAGAAAACTCAACCTAAAACCACAAATCCACCATGTGAGGATAGCTTCAACATGCTAGTGAGGGGTTAACCCTAAAATAAGCATGGAAGACTCATTGTCCATCACTAATGATATAGGTGAGCATTATATCTACCTCAAGGATAATTCAAACCTAATAGCTAAAGATTATGAAAAGTTTTAAGAAAGTGGCCATTGAAACCACAAAAAAAATATTTGAATGGGTTGTATTTACCAATGGAAAGTATTTACAAAATATGGTCAAAGTGGATTAAAGGTTCAATTCAAAATAAGTGTTATGAAAAGAAAGTTTGAAAATCAAAAGCATAAGGCTTAGGTTTCTAATGTTGAAAAGGATTGTTAAATGTTTGCACAAAAGTTTTGGCTTGGGTTAGAGTGGGGAGAAGAAGAAGAAAGGCTAAAGTCCTAAGCATACAAGAGGTAAGGGAAAAGAGAACAAGACCACAAATGGAGTTCCTCTCTTGAGATCATATTGATGATCCAAGTAGCTCCCATCCTTTGGAATAAGCAATCACATAAGCATAAACTCAAGCAATCAACAATCAATGAATTCTTGGATAAGGCTCCTCAAGGTGTCTTGGATCCCTCTCTCTTAGAAGCTCATGATAATGGTTCCTCAATTTGGATCAAGTTAGAATCCCTAGCATAAGAAAACACACATATCAAGAAGTTCTATCAACAATCAAACAATGGACAAGAGGGAGTTTAGAATATGGTCCTTTCAATGTTCATCTTCAAGCTTTAAGCATTCTAAAGGCATAGGGCCTAGTTGCTCTTTGACATTTAAGCACTCTAAAGGCATGAGGCCTAGTTGCTCTTCAAACTCCATTAGCTTGGGTAAGGTCCTAAAGTCTAAATCCATTTTGTCCATTTCTTTGCATTTGGTTCACAATCAAATAAACAAAACACAAACACAAAAGATATATACACAATTATATGCTCAAGTGAGCAAAAGGCAAATGGCATTAACATAAACATGTGCTCCAATGAGCAAAGGAAAAAGTAAATGAATAACATGTACAAGAATGATAAATTGCATAAAGGTAAAGTGCAAAAAGTAAATGTTAATAGTTAGTGGTTAATAGTTAGTGTACCATAAGGAAAATTTAGCGCTATGTTAAGCAATCGTAATTGGACTTATGTAGAAGTCACAACTATCTGAGGCCGGTCAATAATAATGTAGGCAATAACACTAGTTAGAAGTCTTGATTAGCGAACCAAGTTCCAACAACTTGCCATGCCAAAAAGAAAATGAGAATTGATCTTGTATTGGTTTAAGTCCTTTGCATGATTTAGGAAACAACCTATCCTTAATGCAAAGCCATTCACTTGATCAATTGATCAAGATGAATTAGATTTGGATCAAGGAAGATTAAGTCTCCCTAATCAATGCTAACTTATCAACCTTTAACTCATTGATCAAAAATAAAAAAGAAGAAGAAGGAGATGAATAATGGAAATGGAAATGAAAAGGTTAAAGTGCATCAAATGAAAAGGAATGTACCAATCTATAATGTTGGCCAAGGACATTGAAAGTCAAAGTCAAACAATGGGAAACCAGAAATGGGATGAAGATTGGAGGTCAAACAATAAGCAAAATATTTTTGGCATTTTTTAATATTAAAATAAACTTGAATTAAAAATAAAAGAAAGATCAAACTTCAAAATCACTTCAAATCAACTTTGAAAAGTCCAAGTGATTTATCCCAAGTTCAACAAGGTCAAACAAAGTTTGACAAAAAATTTCATCATTTTTTAAAGTCAGAAACTATTTTTAATTAATTAAAAATGAATAAAAATAACCTAATTGAACTAAAATCTCAAATAAATCTCAAATCAATTAAAAAATTGATGAGAATATTTTTCATAGATCCATCGTCATTCAAATAGGTTAGGAAAATATTTTTGTATTTTTTGAATATCAAAAACTATTTAAAATGAATTAAAAATAACCAGAAAAGAGAAAATTCACAAAAAATATCAAATGACAAAATAAAAAATATTAAAAATCATTTTTAAAAACTAGAATTAAAATGGAGAAGAATGCAATTGGTCCCCTATTTTTTGAATTAAAAATAAAGAAGTTATGAATTTTTGAAAATAAAGGAAATAAAAGAAATTAAAACAGAAATTAAGAAAATAAAAAAAAAACAGGAGCGTCTGATCAAGCCTCATTAATTGACATGGCTGATCAAACGCTCCACATGCGCGCGCTCATGGTAGGCTTCAGTCAACACGTCACACAAGGCATTATTAAAAGTCATAACAATGGACTGCTGAGATTAGATCTGGAGATGCCATCACACGGTCCACAATCCATCTGGCAAAGGGACGGTGGCCAGAGCCACCGTCTTCTCCG
The DNA here is from genome assembly GCF_024323335.1 of Lathyrus oleraceus. Classification (NCBI taxonomy): domain Eukaryota; kingdom Viridiplantae; phylum Streptophyta; class Magnoliopsida; order Fabales; family Fabaceae; genus Lathyrus; species Lathyrus oleraceus. The sequence continues at coordinate 9,734,040 of NC_066585.1, read as the reverse complement.
GCGAGCTCCGGCGAAGTCCAGAAATTGCAGGTCATAATATCTCAACCAAAAGGGACGATCCTCATATCATTGGAAAGCTGGGGTGATGTACATCACCCCTGTACCATTTGTTTCTCCTCTAGATCCTCATAGAGAGAGAGAAATCAGAGATAGAAAAGCATGGTGTTCATACTGAACTTCATGGATTTCAACAATTGAGCATTCAAAACAATTGCCTCTATGAAGAGGACTTCAGACAACACAATAGCCAGGCAAATGGATCAAAGATTAATGAGTTTCGAAGAAAAAACCAATTGAGGATCACCTTTGGATTGTGAAGATTTGAGCTAGCTTCCTTGCTTCCTTTAGCCAAACAGAAGTTCAATGGATCATATGAGGAAGGTCTAGGAACTTTAGATCTAGAATTTCAATCGAGGAGATCAAAATTCAGATCTGAAATTTAAGAGAAAATTGAGATTGTTCCTATAGTGAGAGGTTGAGGAATCAATTCAGCAGGGTTTCAGGCGCCTTCAGGTTGGCTTTTTGAAGAGGAATGGAGCTTCTATTTATAGCCAAGCATGATTCAAGCAATGAGAAATCCGTGTGTGCATGTGAATTGGGTCCTCCATGCATGGGCCTGTACAGGCGCATGTGAGACCCAAGAGCAATAGCAAATGAGTTCTGAACATCAACCAGATTGATTTGGACGTGTAGTTTGGAATGAATTAGCTTGTGCATGGAGTTTTAATGTGTTATGCATAATTGAACCAAAAACTTCTCCTCTTTGAAAATGCCACTTGCCAAATCCAAACATAAGCATGTGGGTAATGGTTGGAAAGGTATTGATGTAAGGAACAAATGTTATGTTGAGCAAAAACTCAATTGGAGTGTGGAAATTGGTGAAATTTGAATTTAAAGTGTAAGGTGCAAAACATGTAAAGGCAAGGTTTCCAAATTTGGCCAATGTTCAAGCCCATCTATTTTAATGATGCAAGCTTCAAATGAAAAAACCTTCAAAATAAAAGTTATAGATATTCTCAAGACAATCACAATGGACTTACATTTTGAATCATTTTGGTTTTTTATGAAAGAGTTATGGGCACTTGAAGTTGGACTTTTTTGCCTTTCAATGCATTTGGTCAAAAGTGACCTATAATGTTTTGCATTATCACATGTATTTCCTTTGAGATTATGAAATTTTGTTCAACATAACATTTGAAGTAGAAATCTTAAGATTTCCAATTAATTTGATCCCACCTCAAAATCATAAAAAATGAATGAGTTATATTCTTGGGAAGTTGACCCAAAATTAGGGTTTCAGTCAAAATTACCTATAATGTCTTGGAATGGATGATGACCTTCCAAGCTTAAAATCAATTTTTGATGAACATGAAAGCTGTTAATATTGTCCTTAAGAACATTTTTTCTTTTGGAATAATCTCCATTTGACCAACACATAAAACGTTAGGTCTCAGTACATTTCAAAATAGTCAGATGAATTGACTGATCAACTTCTCAAGTCCACAACTCATATCTTGACGAATTGATGATTGAGGACACTCAAATAAGTTCAACTATGCATGAAATGATGAATTAAAGGACTTCCCTTGATTGTATTTGATCATGAGCTGAGGTTGCTTCATGAGCAAGGCACACTTGGTACATAAATGAATTAGGGTTTCCTTGAGAAACAAACCTCAAACCCTTTGACTTGCTCTGATCAAAATGATGAATTGAGATACTAGGGAGGCATATTTGAGGAATGAGAGCTTTCAGAACCATTACCATGCTTGCTTTCCTCTCCACTTGGCCATATCTTTGCACAGAGGATCTCATAGAAGCTCTTGACCTTATAGTTGCCCAAGCTACAAACAAGAAATGTTAGTGACATATTTTTGTGCTTTTGGTTAGTAAATAAAAATGAGAAAAGCAACAATATACAATTCAAGCATGCTTGGTGAGCTCAAACCACTCACAAGGGATCCCACCCAAAGGCAAAGGGAACCAAAATGCTCATGATCCTTGAGGCTTTGCAAATGCAATGTTATGATGCCATGAGGGATCTTAGGGACAAAATTGGGGTCTTACATTGAGGAAACTCAAATAAGTTCAAATATGCATGAAATGATGAATTAAAGAACTTCCCTTGATTGCATTTGACCATGGGTTGAGGTTGCTTCATGAGCAAAGCACAGTTGATGAACAGATGAATTAGGGTTTCCTTGGGAAACAAACCTTAAACCCTTTGATTTACTTTGATAAAAATGATGAATTAAGATACTTGGGAGGCATATTTGATGAATGAGAGATTTGGGAACCATTGCCATGCTTGCTTTCATCTTCTCTTGGCCATATCAATACATATAGGATCTCCTAGAAGCTTTTGACCTTGTGACTGCTCAAGCTACAAACAAGAGATGTTAGTGACATATTTTTGTGCTTTTGGTAAGTAAATAAAAATGAGAAAAGCCATAATATACAATTAAAGCATGCTTGGTGATCTCAAACCAAATCACAAGAGATCCCACCCCAAAGGTAAGGAGCCAAGATGCTCATGATCCTTGAGGCAATGTAAATGCAATGTCATGATGCCATGAGGGATCTTAGGCTCAAAATTAGGGTCTTACAATCTTTCTGCAGGAGCTTGAATATAGGCGCACATGTGGCTATCATGTGGGATATAAATCTCGAAATGTAATTCAAGCGACCAAGAAAACCTCGGCCTTGCTTCTCAGTTTTGGGCGCAGGCATCTCTTGTATTGCTTTGACCTTGGCAGGATTAACTTCAATACCTCTCTCGCTGACAATAAAGCCCAATAACTTGCCGGAACGGACTCCAAATGTACACTTGTTCGGATTTAGGCGGAGTTTGTACTTCCTCAAACGCTGGAAAAGCTTCAACAAGTGTTCTACATGTTCAACTTCCATTTTCGACTTTGGAATCATATCATCAACATATACCTCAATCTCCTTGTGCATCATATCATGAAACAAGGTAGTCATAGTGCATTGATACGTGGCTCTGGCGTTCTTCAAACCGAAGGGCATCACTCGATAACAGAATGTTCCCCAAGGTGCGATGAATGTTGTCTTCTCCATATCCCCGGGTGCCATTTTAATCTGATTATATCTGGAAAATCCGTCCATAAATGAGAAGACATTGAATTTAGTTGTATTATCTACCAACATATCAATGTGTGGTAGAGGAAAATCATCTTTTGGACTAACTTTATTCAAGTCACGGTAATCCACACACATTCGGACTTTTCCATCTTTCTTAGGCACATACACAATATTGGCCACCCATTGAGGATACGTAGAAGTCACCAGAAACCCCGCATCAATTTGCTTCTGAACTTATTCTTTAATCTTCACTGCCATATTAGGATGAGTTTTTCTAAGCTTTTTCTTCACAGGCACGCACTCAGGCTTCAAAGGAAAGAAATGTTGCACGATATCAATATCTAGACCAGGCATGTCTTCATACGACTAGGCAAAGACGTCGACATATTCTCGTAGCAACTCAATCAACCCATTCTTAACAAACTCTTCAAGGAGTGCCCCAATCTTCACTTCACGAATGCAGTCTTCAGACCCCAAGTTGACTGTTTCGAGATTCTTAAGATGTGGCTGAATGATCTTCTCTTCATGCTTAAGTAGACGGGTAATCTCATCAGGAATCTCTTCAACATCATCTTCTTCTGCCTCAAATACAGGGGACTCAAAGTTGGGAGATGGTGTTGGATCATTATGTTCAATGGGTTTGATTAACCTGCATAATGATTTTGAGTATAAAAGAGATTTCAGAATTCAAACAAGGCAAATCATTATGCAGATGAAAAGATTGATTTTATTCTCTTTTTAGGGTTTTATAGTGATCACCAATTTCATGCAAAAAGCAAAAAGGGAAAATAATTTTGGAAAAACAAACATTTAACATGTGATTATTGAATGAATATCATTGTATTAATCAAACTGTGACAATAATGTCTTCACTTCTCCTTTTGGCATGGGAGAAGGGTTTTCAAACAAAATGAACACATTACGTTGACTTATGGATAACTGTTGGAACATCAACAACGACCCAATTATTGCAGATTCCTCCAAGTATGACAAAGTTGCCAAGGTCTTCCTCTTCATCATCTTCAACAATGGCAGCAGCTTCCTGATCTTCAACAGTGTGGATAAAACCTCCACTCTGGAATAACCCACGCTCATTGGAAACACCAGAAGAATACCCTATGCCAGCACAAGACTTATTATCTTCCAACTTGATCATTTGCCCCAAACCAGTAGTTGCACCATCCTAATGGCCAACTTTGCATCATTATAGGAGACAAATGAAGAAAGTCTTTTCCTCGAAGGCTCAACAATAGATAAGGCTTGGAACAGAGTCCGAACCTCATCCTCAGCATCAATATAGGAGAAAGAAGATAAATGACTGACCAAGAGAGCCTTCTCTCCCCCTATCACCACCAACTTCTTGTTCTTCACAAACTTAACTTTTGGTGTAGGGTGGATGTCACGGTGCATGCCTCGTGAATCCATGGTATGCCAAGCAAACATCTATAAGACGGATGAATGTCCATGACCTGGAAAGTGATCTGGAAATCACTAGGTCCAATCTTGATCAGGAGTTCTAATTCACCAATCACAGTTTTATGCGATCCATCAAACGCCTTCACAACCACTCCACTTTGCCTCATGGGAGGCCCCTGGTACAAAAGTTTAGCAAGAGTGGATTTTGGCAACACATTAAGCAATGATCCTGTGTCCACCAACACATTGGACAAGGCATCATCCTTACAGTTCAAAGATATATGTAAAGCCAAATTGTGGTCTTTTCCCTCCTCGGAAGGGAACAACCTTGTCTGATACATACGGGACATGGCCCGCTGGCTTTATCACAAGAGCTGGAGATACCTTCTTCTTGCTGCCATCATACTTGACAACAACAAGCTCAGGAATTCTAAATACAGGGGAGATAACATCGACTTCGTCCTCGTTACGATTCTGAAGTATTTCAATCATTCCCTGATCAATCATCTCCTGTATGTCCCTGTAGCGGGGTATTCGTTACCATTAGAGATATTGACTAAATCCAAGGTAAATCATACAAGTCGAGTTGCCACCGCACTTCTATTTATCCAAAGGAAGGGTTAGAAAGCGAACAAAAACCTAAAAGTTTTATCGAATCAAAAACTAGTAAAAATGTCAGAGATCTGGGTAAGGGGGTTGGTTATGCACTGGGAAGGTTTTAAGCACCCAAAACATCCTAGGTACTCCTAGGGAGCCCTTTTCACATTTGTTGTAAGGTTGGTATTTTGTGAAAATTTATTTGTGCAAACATGATTGAAGAGATGAGAGAAGAATATACAAGTTATTTACATTTTGTGTTTGAATGGATGAACCCATTGCCTACGTACCATCTTAAAAAAGATTAGGATCAAAACCTCGTAGTTCGGGGTAACAATCTCAAAATGAGTTGGTGAATTGATTGGTCCAAAATCCTTAAGGTCTTTTGTTATCCAAGGGAGACAACTCAACCTAAAACCACAAATCCACCATGTGAGGATAGCTTCAACATGCTAGTGAGGGGATAACCCTATAATAAGCATGGAAGACTCATTGTCCATCACTAAGGATATAAGTGAGTATTACATCTACCTCAAGGATAACTCAAACCTAATAGCTAAAGGTTATGAATTTTTTTGATTTAAGAGAGTGGCCATTGAAACCACAAAAAGACATTTGAATGGGTTATATTTACCAATGAAAAGTATTTACAAAAATGGTCAAAGTGGATTAAAGATTCAATTCAAAATAAGTGTTATGAAAAGAAAGTTTGAAAATCAAAAGCATAAGGCTTAGGTTTCTAATGTTGAAAACAAGTATTAGATGTTTGCACAAAAGTTTTGGCTTGGGTTAGAGTGGAGAGAAGAAGAAGAATGACTAAGATCCTAAGCATACAAGAGGTAAGGGATAAGAACAAAACCACAAAAGGAGTTCCTCTCTTGAGATCATATTGATGATCCAAGTAGCTCCCATCCTTTGGAATAAGCAATCACATAAGCATAAACTCAAGCAATCAACAATCAATGAATTCTTGGATAAGGCTCCTCAAGGTGTCTTGGATCCCTCTCTCTTAGAAGCTCATGGTAATGGTTCCTCAATTTGGATCAAGTTAGAATCCCTAGCATAAGAAAACACACATATCAAGAAGTTCTATCAATAATCAAAGAATGGACAAGAGGGAGTTTAGAATATGGTCCTTTCAATGTTCATCTTCAAGCTTTAAGCATTCTAAAGGCATGGGGCCTAGTTGCTCTTTGACATTTATAGCACTCTAAAGGCATGAGGCCTAGTTGTTCTTCAAACTCCATTTGCTTGGGTAAGATCCTAAAGTCTAAGTCCATTTTGTCCAATTATTTGCATTTGGTTCACAACAAACAGACAAACACAAGCACAAAAGATATATACACAATTATATGCTCAAGTGAGCAAAAGGCAAATGGCATTAACATAAACATGTGCTCCAATGAGCAAAGGAAAAAGCAAATGAATAATATGTACAAGAATGATAAATTGCATAAATATAAAGTGCAAAAAGTAAATGTTAATAGTTAGTGGTTAATAGTTATTGTGCCATAAGGCAAATTTAGCGCTATGTTAAGCAATCGTAATTGGACTTATGTAGAAGTCACAACTATCAGAGGCCGGTCAATAATAATGTAGGCAACAACATAAGTTAGAAGTCTTGATTAGTGAACCAAGTTCCAGCAACTTGCCATGCCAAAAAGAAAAAGAGAATTGATCTTGTATTGGTTTAAGCCTTTTGCATGATTTAGGAAACAACCTATCCTTAATGCAAAGCCATTCACTTGATCAATTGATCAAGATGAATTAGATTTGGATCAAGGAAGATTAAGTCTCCCTAATCAATGCTAACTTATCAACCTTCAACTCATTGATCAAAAAGAAAAAGAAAGAAGAAGAAGGAGATGAATGATGGAAAATGGAAAAGGCAAAATTAAAGTGCATTAAATGAAATAACATGTACCAATCCATAAATGTTGACCAATGATATTGAGGATCAAGGTCAAACTCTAAAAAACAGAAGTGAGATGAAGATTGGAAGTCAAGAAATAAATAAAATATTTTTGGCATTTTTTAATATTTAAAATTAAACTTGAATTAAAAATAAAAAGAAAGGTCAAACTTCAAAATCACTTCAAATCAACTTTGAAAAGTCCAAGTGATTTATCCTAAGTTCAACAAGGTCAAACAAAGTTTGACAAAAAATTTCAGCATTTTTAAAAGTCAGAAACTATTTTTAATCAATTAAAAATGAAAAAAAAATAACCTAATTGAACTAAAATCTCAAATAAATCTCAAATCAATTAGAAAATTGATGAGAATATTTTTCATAGATTCATCATCATTCAAATAGGTTAGGAAAATATTTTTGTATTTTTTGAATATCAAAAACTATTTAAAATGAATTAAAAATAACCAGAAAAAAGAAAATTCACAAAAAATATCAAATGACAAAATAAAAAATATTAAAAATAAAGAGAAAATATGAATTTTTGAAAATAAAGGGAATAAAAGAAATAAAATAATAAAATAGAAAAATCAAAAAAACAAGGAGCGTCTGATCAAGCCTCATTAATTGACGTGGCTGATCAAACGCTCAACATGCGTGCTTCCATGGTAGGATTCAGTCCACGCGTAACACAATGAGTTATTAAAAGTCATCAGATCCAAAGGCTGGGATACAAACTGGAGATCATATCCAATGGTCCACAATCCATCTGGCAAAGGGACGGTGGCCAGAGCCACCGTCTTCTCCGGTGAGTACATGAACTCCGGCCAGAATTGCAGGTTCAAAAACCTCAACCAAAATCCACGATCCATATATCAAAATGAAGCTGGGGTGATGTACATCACCCCTGTAACCTTGAATCACATTCAAAATTCCTATAGAGTAAGAAATTTGAACTGGAAGATTCAGGTATAAAAAATGCAGTTCAATAAAACACAAAATTGAAGCTACCACTAGCTTGCCTCTCAAGTGAGGACTTCAGAAAACACATTGGCCAGGCAAATAGATCAAAGAGTAATGAGTTTCGAAGAGAAAACCAGTTGATGATCACCTTTGAATTCTGGAGATTTAAGCTTGCTTCCTTGCTTCCTTTGGCCAAACTGAACTTCTATGGATTATGTGAGAGAGGTCTAGGAACTTTAGATCTAGAAATTCAACCAGATGTAGTTGAATTTCAGATCTGAAAAATTTGAGTGAAAATGAGATAGTTCCTTTGGTGAGAGGTTTGGTTTTCAATTCAGCAGCATTTCAGGTTGATTCATGGATCAAAATTGAATGGAGTGATGCCTCTATTTATAGAAGGAGAGGCAAGGCAAGTGTGATCAAATCCGTGTGCATGGCCAATGGAGATTCATTGCATGGGCTTGCATGATCATGTAGAAGGCCCAAATTCAATGCCAAATGCAATCTGAAGCATAATTGAGCTGAAATGGACGTGTAATTGGCAATGCATTGCCTTGTGTAATGAGTTTCAACATGTTATGCACAATTATGCCTAAAACATCTCCTCTTCGAAAATGCCATTTGCCAAATCCAAACATGACCATGTGAGTATTGGTTGGAAAGGTCTTGATGCAAGGAACAAATGTTATGTTGGGAAAAAATCCATTTGAAGTGTGGAAATTAGTGAATTTTGAGTTTAAAGTGTAAGGTGCAAAACATGTAAAGGCAAGGTTTCCAAATTTGGCCAATGTTCGAGCCCCTCTATTTTAATGATGCAAGCTTCAAATGAAACAACCTTCAACATTAAAGTTATAGATCTTATCAAGACAATCACAATGGACTTAAATTTTGAATCATTTGGGTTTTTGATGAAAGAGTTATGGGCACTTGAAGTTGGACTTTTTTGCCTTTCAATGCATTTGGTCCAAAGTGACCTATAATGTTTTGCATTATCACATGTATTTCCTTTGAGATTATGAAATTTTGTTCAACATAAAATTTGAATTAGACATCTTAAGATTTCAGATTAATTTGATCCCACCTCAAAATCATAAAAAATGAATGAGTTATATTCTTGGGAAGTTGACCCAAAATTAGGGTTTCAGTCAAAATGACCTATAATGTCTTAGAATGGAGGATGACCTTACAAGCTTCAAATGAATTTTTGATGAACATGAAAGTTGTTCATATTATCCTTAAGAACATTGTTGCGTTTGGAATCATCTCCATTTGACCAACACATAAAAAGTTAGGTCTCAGTGCATTTCAAAATAGTCAGATGAATTGACTGATCAACTTTTCAAGTCCACAACTCATATCTTGATGAATTGATGATTGAGGACACTCAAAAAAGTTCAAATATGCATGAAATGATGAATTAAAGGACTTCCCTTGATTGTATTTGATCATGGGCTGAGGTTGCTTCATGAGCAAGGCATTGTGGTACACAGATGAATTAGGGTTTCCTTGAGAAACAAAACCTCAAACCCTTTGACTTGCTTTGATCAAATGATGAATTGAGATGCTAGGGAGGAATATTTGATGGATGAGAGCTTTGGGAACCATTACCATGCTTGCTATCATCTTCACTTGACCATATCTCTGCACACAGGAATCTCCTATAAGCTCTTGACCTTGTGATTGCTCAAGCTACAAACAAGAAATGTTAGTGACATATTTTTGTGCTTTTGGTTAGTAAACAAAAATAAGAAAAGCAATAATATACAATTCAAGTATGCTTGGTGATCTCAAACCACTCACAAGGAGTCCCACCCAAAGGCAAAGGGAACCAAGATGCTCATGATCCTTGAGGTTTTGCAAATGCAATGTTATGATGCCATGAGGGATCTTAGGGCCAAAATTGGGGTCTTACAAATACCCCTATTTAAGGTCATTCTAGTCGGAGAAGTGAAGGTTAAAATCTTCGTCTCGACGAGGTAGAATGAGCTTAAATAATAACAAAGAGACAAATTTTGGTCCCTAAGAGACCGCATGATGCAAATGTATGTATGCAAAAAGGGTAACACTCTGTGGGGATATGAGTCCACAAAGAAAAAAAGAAATTAGGGGAAACTGACAATCCATATGAGTGATACACTCAATGGGACAGAGACTCTGGAGACTTTTATGGGGATAGAAGAGGAATAAAAAACGCGTGAGCAGGGCACGACTCAAAGCTTAGGGGTAGAATTCCAAAAGGAGTAAATCAATTGGAAAGACCCGAACTGACTCATAGGCGCATGTATTGGGGAATATGCCAATACAGCAAAAATTATCTTTAATAGATACTTCGGATAAAAATCCGGACTCCAAATGGGGAAAAATCCACTTAGGGACTACGCTGGGGAAAACATCCAAACAGAACTCCTCTGGGGAAGCAACAGGATGAGGTATTACCGGTTACTGGGTAATAAGCTCAAAGGGACATGTGATCTGAACATCGGTATAAGGGTGAGATAACAACATGCTCAGGAAGAATGAATATCTAAGACCGGTATAAGGGTGAGAGATATCAAACATCCGAAATCATCTGAGGAATACCTAAAAAGGTATACTTCGGCTCAGGAAAATCTGACTCCACAGGGGACAAAAAAGTCATAATAGGGAGTAGAGGGGAAGGAACACCAGGGATACCGGTTACTGGGCATATAACAGGTGACTAACCAAAACGTGAATTGGGGAATATTCCCAAGACACTCATCATCCAAAAGAGGGCTAAAAGCAAACTCAAATATAGGATGGACATCCGATTCCAAAAAAAAGGATACGAATCTTACTCGACTGGGGAAGAACAAAAAGCTTCGACCAAAGAGTGCATGAGATATATTATCTATTACCGTCAGAACATAGATAACATACTCGCATGGAAGATTATCCACAGCCGGTTACTGGGTTTATAAAGGATGAATCGACCGGCAAAGAAAGGCATCGGGATACCGAAACTAGATATAAAGTGATGACCAATCTAGGGGAGAAACAATCGTTACCAACAGCAAAAGGTAAACGAGAGATGACTTGCTGGGGATGAATTGCTTGATCAGAGTAATTATCCGAAAGATGAAGGAATATCGATACCGAATATTGGATAAAGATAAACGTCAAGGAGGGGATTACATCTACCGGATACTGGGTAGAAAACCACAGAGAAGTAACTGTCACTGATTAAGGATGAGCAAAACAGTTACTCTGCAAAGGGGATACAAATAGGGTTTACAACTACCGGTATAAGGGTGGAAAACCACAGACTCCGCCGGGGATGAGATGAACGATTACTAGTTACTGAGAAACCATTCATTTACATCACAGGGGAGTGCAAGAAACAGCCAAAAGAGGCCAATCTAGGATCAAGCTAGATAGGCACGCTGAAACAAGACTTGTCCCTATGAGGATATAACTCAATGGGGAACTCCATCCCAATATATGTGTTGGGAGGAAACAGAAACAACCATCATCCACGAGGATATAACTCAATGGGGAATACAGAAGGAAAGATAAATACTTTCTGCTCATGAGGCCGACTCTTCATGGAGAGATCAAACACTGTCATCTGCTTGGGGAGACATAATACCCTCAAACAAGAGAATGGAAAACAGAGATACATGGCAAATAATGCGCCATGAATATTTGAATGCTAGCAATATGCACATATGTGTGGTCTATGTATGATGAATGCTGACAAACAGACATTTCTAACACAAACATGTCCAATGAACAAGCATCCAGTACTACATCTCGGGAGAGGAAGCCAAACCTACTGGAGGACATCTAGTCCAGATCTCTGCAGGGGAACCAGACTAGCTGCTAGGGAAAAGGATCACCACATAGGTAAGATCCGTCGTAGAAACAAATCTATTGGGGAACTCATCAAAGAGAAGGATGGAACTCTGTGGGGAACAACCACCAACTCAGAAGTTGCCAAGGGTCATCAAATACTGCCTCAAATAATGAGATCACATCTGCTGAGGAGGAAGAATCACTACTCTGCTGCAGGAAATAGGAATGAACAATCCTACCAATCCCTCTGCTCGGGAGAAAGGAACCCCAAAAGGCTCCGGAAAAAGATACAAGCCTGCCAAGGATATGAACAAATGTCTTACCCTGTCGAGAATCTTACCATCCTTGGGAGAGCACTGAAGATATCCTCAGTATCCCCTCATCTTTGTGAATGTTCACTTTGTTTTAAAAACAAATTATGAAAGATTTGAATAAAACAATGATATTTTTCAATTAAAACATGCTAAACATTTGTTGAAATAGGAACAAATAAGAGTGCAAATAATTGGATAAAGGCTCAAATTTATTTGATGGAATGGTAGTCTGCAAATGGCAAGACTCCACAGATCTTTCCAAATTCGAAATTGGTGATATATATTGGAAAAGGGCTACATTGAACATAGTGACCATTTCTCCACCAATTCTGAATCCGATGTATTTGAAACTTCAGTTGATGATGGCTAAGCGAGAATCTCTGACGGATGACAGTTTCAAAGCAAAGTCTTGTCAGGATGCAGTTACTTGCCAAATCCCTATTTTTTTTTGCCTAGATTTCCCCAGGGTGAGGTACTCAATCTCTGGTTGGTCCACCGAGACGCCCATTTTTTCCTAAGTCGCCCTTTCGAGTTTTCAACTTAGCGAGCTATTCTGTTTTTATTTTAGGCGAAGTATTTCTTGACTGCATCTGAATTCACAGGACGAGTGAAATCCTCCCCATCCATAGTTGTAAGTATTAATGCACCGCCTGAAAAGGCTCTCTTAACAACATATGGGCCTTCATAGTTTGGAGTCCACTTGCCCCTGGAATCGGGCGCGAAGGACAAGACTTTCTTGAGCACAAGGTCGCCTTCTCGAAACACACGAGGCTTGACCTTCTTATCAAAGGCCTTCTTCATTCTCTGCTGATATAATTGACCATGGCACATGGCAGTCAATCTCTTCTCTTCTATCAGATTCAACTGGTTATAACGACTCTGAACCCATTCAGCATCAGTCAACTTGGCTTCCATCAAAACTCTCATTGATGGGATCTCCACCTCTACTGGGAGTACAACCTCCATGCCATAAACAAGAGAGAAAGGGGTTGCCCCTGTTGAAGTGCGGACAGAAGTACGATATCCATGTAAAGCAAATGGCAACATCTCATGCCAATCCTTGTATGTAACAACCATCTTCTGGATAATTTTCTTGATATTCTTATTAGCAGCTTCAGCAGCCCCATTCATCTTGGGTCTGTAAGGAGAAGAATTATGATGCGTTATCTTGAACTCGTTATACAGCTCTTTTATCATCTTGTTGTTCAAGTTAGATCCATTATCAGTAATGATCTTATCTGGAATAACGTAACGGCATATGATTTGATTCTTGATGAATTTCACTACCACCTGCCTGGTCACATTTGCATATGACGCGGCTTCAACCCACTTGGTGAAGTAATCGATTGCTACGAGAATAAATCTGTGTCCATTGGACGCTTTTGGCTCTATCATGCCAATCATGTCAATTCCCCACATGGAGAAGGTCCATGGTGATGAAATCACATTCAGAAGTGTCGGGGGAATATGAATCTTATCCGCATAAATCTGACACTTATGGCATTTCTTTACATATTTACAGCAGTCAGATTCCATTGTCAGCCAATAGTAGCCTGCTCTCAACATTTTTCTAGCCATGGCGTGTCCATTGGAATGAGTACCAAATGAACCCTCATGTACCTCAGTCATTAACAGGTCTGCTTCGTGTCTATCCACGCATCTGAGCAGCACCATATCAAAATTTCTCTTATAAAGCACATCGCCATTGAGTTAGAAACTTCCTGACAATCTCCTCAAAGTCTTCCTATCTTTCACAGATGCCCCGGGCGGGTAAATCTGGTTCTGAAGGAAACACTTGATATCATAGTACCACGGCTTATCATCTTTCACTTCTTCCACTGAAAACACATGAGCTGGTCTATCCAAGCGCATCACAGTAATATTGGGAACTTCATTCCAAAGTCTGACCACAATCATTGAAGCAAGCGTAGCGAGAGCCTCTGCCATCCGATTCTCATCTCGAGGAATATGATGGAAGTCAACCTCAGTAAAGAACGTTGAAATCCTCCTCACATAATCTCTATATGGAATGAAACCAGGCTGATTCGTTTCCCATTCACCCTTAATCTGATTAACAACGAGGGCCGAATCACCATAAACATCAAGATGCTTGATCCTAAGATCAATACATTCTTCCAATCCCATAATACATGCTTCATATTCTGCCATATTGTTCGTACATTTGAAAGTTAGCCTTGCTGTAAAAGGGATATGTGTGCCCTGAGGGGTAATAATCACTGTCCCAATACCATTTCCATACTGATTTACAGCGCCATCAAACACCATGCTCCATCGGGAACCAGGCTCTGGCCCTTCATCGAGTGTAGGTTCATCACAATCTTTCATTTTCAAATACAGAATCTCCTCATCTGGGAAGTCATACTGAACAGACTGATAATCTTCGATCGGCTGATGTGCCAAATGGTCAGCCAAGATACTACCTTTAATAGCCTTCTGAGCTCGATACTCGATATCATACTCAGACAACAACATCTGCCAACGGGCAATCCTCCCTGTTAAAGCAGGCTTCTCAAAGATATACTTGATTGGATCCATTTTGGATATCAACCAAGTCGTATGATTCAACATATACTGGCGTAAGCGCTTAACAGCCCCACCCAAAGCACAACATGTCTTCTCAAGCATTGAATATCGAGACTCGTAATCGGTAAACTTCTTACTCAAGTAGTAGATGGCATACTCTTTCTTCCCTGATTCATCTTGCTGACCTAGGACACAACCCATTGAGTCTTCAAGAACAGTCAGATACATAATCAAGGGTCTCCCTTCCACAGGCGGAGACAGAACGGAGGTTCAGACAAATATTCCTTAATACTATCAAAATCTTTTTGGCAATCTTCAGTCCAATCATGAGACTGATCTTTCCGGAGGAGCTAGAATATCGGCGCACATGTGGCAGTCATGTGTGATATGAATCTGGAAATGTAATTCAAGCGGCCAAGAAAACCTCGGACTTGCTTCTCAGTCTTGGGTGCAGACATCTCTTGTATTGCTTTGACCTTTGCAGGATCAACCTCAATACCTCTTTCACTAACAATAAAGCCCAATAACTTGCCAGAACGGACTCCAAATGTACACTTGTTGGGATTCAGACGAAGCTTGTACTTCCTCAAACGCTGAAAAAGCTTCAACAAGTGCTCTACATGTTCAACTTCCGTTTTTTACTTAGCAATCATATCATCAATATATACCTCGATCTCCTTATGCATCATATCATGAAACAAGGTAGTCATAGCTCGTTGATACGTGGCTCCGGTGTTCTTCAAACCGAAGGGCATCACTCGATAACATAATGTTCCCCAAGGTGTGATGAATGTTGTCTTCTCCATATCCTCGGGTGCCATTTTAATCTGATTATATCCGGAAAATCCGTCCATAAACGAGAATACCTTGAATTTAGGTGTATTATCTACCAACATATCAATATGTGGTAAAGGGAAATCATCTTTCGGACTAACTTTATTCAAGTCTCTATAGTCCACACACATTCGGACTTTTCCATCTTTCTTAGGCACGGGCACAATATTGGCCACCCACTGAGGATATGTAGAAGTCACCAGAAACCCCGCATCAATTTGCTTCTGAACTTTCTCCTTGATCTTCACTGCCATATCGGGATGAGTTCTTCTGAGCTTCTGCTTCACAGGCACGCACTCAGGCTTCAAAGGCAAGAAATGTTGCACGATATCAGTATCTAGACCAGGCATGTCTTCATATGACCTGGAGAAGACGTCAACATATTCTCGTAGCAACTCAATCAACCCCTTCTTAACAGACTCTTCCAGGAGTGCCCCAATCTTCACTTCTCACACACAATCTTCAGACCCCAAGTTGACCGTTTCCAGATTCTTAAGATGCGGCTGAATGATCTTCTCTTCATGCTCAAGTAGATGGGTAATCTCATCAGGAATCTCTTTAACATCATCTTCTTCTGCCTCAAATACAGGGAATTCAAAGTTGGGAGATGGTGTTGGATCATTATGTTCAATGGGTTTGATTAACCTGCATAATGATTTTGGATATAAAAGAAATTTTAGAACACAAACAAGGCAAATCATTATGCAGATGGAAAGGTTGATTTTATTCTTATTTTTTAGGTTTTTTGTGATCACCAATTTCATGCAAAAGCAAATAGGGAAATTAATTGGAAAAACAAACATTTAACATGATTTTATTGAATGAAAATATCATTGAATTTACGCGCCAACAATGTCATCACTCCTCCTTTTGGCATGGGAGAAGGGTTTTTAAACACAATGAACATTACTTCGACTTATGCATAACTGTTGGAATATCCACAGCGACCCAATTATGGTAGATCCCTCCAGGGATGACGAAATTGCCAGAATCCTCTGCATCCTCTTCCAAAATGGCAGCAGCTTCTTCATCTTGACCAGTGTGGATGAAACCTCCACTCTTGAACAAACCTTGATTGTTGAAGACACCAACAGAATAGCCTATGCCATCTCGGGATTTATTGTCTTCCAACTTGATCATTTTCCCCAATCCAGCAGTTGCACCATGCTCAATGGCCAACTTCGCATCTTTGTAGGAAGCAAATGAAGGAATTCTCTTCTCATCAGGTTCAGCAATAGATAAAGCTTGGAATAGAGTTCCAACTTCATCCTCAGCATCTATATATGAGAAAGAAGACAAATGGCTAACCAGGAGAGCCTTTTCTCCCCCTACCACCACCAGCTTCTTGTTCTTCACAAATTTCAGTTTCTGGTGTAGGGTGGATGTCATGGCGCCAACCTCGTGAATCTATGGTCTGCCTAAGAGACAGCTATACGATGGGTGAATATCCATAACCTGGAAGGTAATCTGGAAATCACTTGGTCCAATTTTGACTGGGAGATCAACTTCCCCAATCACGGTTTTGCGAGACCCATCAAAAGCCTTCACAACTACTTCACTCTGCCTCATGGGAGGCCCTTGATATGACAACTTCGAAAGAGTGGTCTTCGGCAATACATTCAATGATGACCCAGTGTCCACCAACACATTGGACATGGTGTCATCCTTGCAGCTCATAGATATGTGTAATGCCAAGTTGTGGTCTCTTCCCTCCTCGGGGAGATCAGCGTCACTAAAACTCAAATTGTTACAAGCAGTGATGTTTGCAACGATGCTATCAAATTGTTCTATCGTGACGTCGTGATCCACATACGCCACATCCAACACCTTCTGCAGAGCTTCTCGATGTGGTTCTGAATTCAAAAGTAACGATAACACAGATATTTTGGATGGCGTTTGTAGAAGCTGGTCTATAACATTGTACTCTCTCCTTTTGATGAGCCTCAACATCTCATCACAATCTTCTTTCATATTGCCACTCGGGCCAACAGAAGTAGGAGTTTTCAATATAGAGGAGGGCTTAACAACAAGTGCCGGATTCGGAGTGCTCACAGCGTTCCCAATCGGGCGTTCAAAAAAATAAGTATCAACATTTCCTCTAGCATCAACTTGAGGTTTCAACGGTGCTGAAAACACGCGACCGCTACGGGTCAAACCACTGACATCAGCAATATTAACAACAGATGAAGAAGGCAAGGATACCTCTTTCCCATTCTCCATTGCTACAACATTGTAGCGATAGGGAACCGCTTTCTCAGAAGAGTACGGTACAGGACCGACAGGCTTGATGGTCAGAACTGGAGAAACCTTCTGCTTGCTGCCATCATACTTGATAACAACAGGCTCAGGTATCCGGAAAACCGGAGAAATTACGTTGACCTCAAGAGCATCTTCATCAACATTTCTATTCTGAAGGATCTCAATGATTCCCTCATCCAACATTTCTTGCACATCTCTGCGCACCTGGCGACAACCCCTCTGATTAACAGAACATACTCGACATCTATCGTGGTCATGCTCATAATGACTATAATCACACAGCAGGCGATGCATCTCAACCAACGATTGTCGGATATGACTGACATATTTAACCTTGTATTTACCAAGGCAGCCCTGGACCATATTGACAGATTTCCCGTGCTCGGGCAATGGGTTCTTCTTCACGTTCGGACCTACGTCCTCGAAAAACAAAATCCCACTTCTCACAAGGTCTTGCACCTTGGTCTTCAGGGGATAGCAATTCTCTACATCATGTCCGGGAGCGCCAGAATGATACAAACAGTGAAGCTCAGGCTTGTACCACCACTGGGGGTTAGCAGGTATAGCGGGAGGGTCTCGTGGAATGATTAATTTTCTATCAATCAGAGATGGATAGAGTTCTGCATAAGTCATCGGAATTGGATCGAAGGTGACCTTCTTCCTCTCGTAGCTGGTACTGGCATTGTTGTTGTTGTTTCGAGGCTGGTAGGCCTGCTGTTGCGGACGCGGTTGTTGTTGTTGATATTGCTGAGTTTGCGGTTGTTGATAATGTTGAGCTTCCCTGAACACAGGTGCTATATGAGCCACCTGATGCTGGTTGTTGACTGGGCGAGTAATCTTCCTCTTCACAAAGGGTCTTCTTTTGATATGGGAAGACACGATATGTGCCTCTCCCTCCTTCTTCTTAGTAAAGCTTCCATATCTCTTTGCTAAAGAGCCTTCATCTCGAGTCAAACGTCCTTCACGGACCCCCTCCTCCAGTCTCATTCCCATATTCACCATCTCGGTGAAGTCTGAGGGAGCACTGGCTATCATCTTCTCGTAATAAAACGAGCTCAAGGTCTTCAAGAAGATCTTGGTCATCTCTTTCTCCTCAAGGGGAGGCACTATCTGAGCTGCCACCTCGCGCCACCTCTGGGCATACTCTTTGAAGGTCTCCTTATCCTTCTGCGACATTGCTCTCAGCTGGTCCCTATCCGGAGCCATATCCACATTGTATTTATACTGCTTGACGAAGGCCTCGCCAAGATCGTTGAAAGAGCGGATGTTCGAACTCTCCAAACCCATGTTCCACCGGAGAGCGGCACCAGACAGACTGTCCTGGAAATAGTGGATGAGCAGTTGGTCATTATTAGTTTGCGTTGACATCTTGCGAGCATACATCACAAGATGGCTGAGTGGACAGGTGTTTCCCTTATACTTCTCAAAGTCTGGCACTTTGAATTTAATAGGGATCTTCACGTTGGGCACAAGGCACAACTCAGCAGCACTCTTACCAAAGAGGTCCTTCCCCCTCAAAGTCTTCAGTTCCTTGCGAAGCTCAAGGAATTGGTCTTTCATATCATCCATATTCTCATAAACGTCTGGGCCCTCAGATGGCTCAGAGTGGTAGATGGTATCTTCGACCCTGGGTACTGTGTGCACAACGAAAGATGGCACTGAAAGGACCGGGCTAGATGCCGATAAAGAAGCAAGAGTAGGGGCGAAACCCTCTGGCATGAAATTGGCAGGCATTCCCCACGGGAACCCGGCTGGCATAGACGATGCAAAATGAGCAGTTGCACCAGGCACGGTAGAGGTTACAATCTCAGAAATGACCGTCCTCTGGGGAGGAGTTGATGGCGTTGGAGAAGACTGGCTCTGAGCGACCAAGAATGACTCCATCAAGGCAGTCAACCTGGCTACCTCCTCTTTCAGCTTGCGGTTCTCTTGTTCTAGATGGCCCATCAGTCTCGAAGAGTTGGCTCTGGTGTAGTACCGGTGAGTCAGCTTGTCTTTGAAATAAATGAAGAACAGAGAGTTAGACCAAAGGACAAGAAGCCTGGAACAAAACCTGCTTATGTACATGATGCATGCAATGCTTGTGCATATGATTTGTTTTTTATATCAGAGGAACTTTTAGAGTTCTATTTGCAAATTTTGGGAAATATTATATTTGTATCACATATGGAAATATCTCATCAATAATATATGGAAAATATTTTTACACCAAAGAAGTACAACATTGGTAACCAAGATATATGAGAAAAGGAAAATGACCATCCTATGGATCCCTAGAAACAATCATCTAAAGCTCGGGATACGGGAAGATAAGATGCACGAAGCCTCTTCACCTCCTCCTCATAGACTGCCTCCATACCTGCCTTCTCCTTGGCGAGTCGATCATACTTCCTCTTCCAGAACTTGGAAGACTGAGGAAGTAGAGAAGTCCATGCATCATCAGGATCATCAATAACTTGATGCTCGAGAAACTCAATCAAATCATCCTTCTCCTTAATCTGCTAAAGTAACTCCTCTCGTTCACGGATCCAAGCACGTGAACGGTCTTCGTCTCTCAACTCCTCTACTCCTTGATTAGGGAGGGTTGAAGGCCCAACCATAATCATAGGTGTAGGTCTCGGATACTCGTAAGGCATGAGATACTCAGACACTCTCTTCCTAACCCAAGCAGTGTAAGGCTCCAAAGCAATGCAATTCTTAGGACCCAACTCCTTCCTTCCTTTCCTATGAACCTTGCGCCAAGCGCGGATCATCCTAGCTTTGAAGCCTTGGGGATCTTTACCCTCCTGAAAGAACACACCCTCCAATATAATATTATTGGGTTTATCCTTTAGGGGGAACCCAAGCTGACGACGTGCCAAAACAGGGTTGTAGTTAATCCCACCACACGTACCAAGAAGAGGTACATTGGAGAAATCACCACAAGAGTCGACAATCTGCACACTATCATACACACGGCTGTACCAAAAGATATCATCATTAGTGAGAGATGAAGGTGAGAAAAACAAGAAAGGGGGGGTTTGAATTGTTTTGGAAAATAAGCACTTTTTCAGAATAAGAACACACAGGATTTTATACTGGTTCGCTTATAACACAAAGCTACTCCAGTCCACCCGGCCAAGGTGATTTCGCCTTTAAAAAGGACTTAAGCCACTAATCTTGAAAGATTATTACAACCAACGTCTAAGAGAAAGATCTCTTAGTCCTCCCAAGTATACAGACTGCGCAGAGTCACTTGAGGAACAATCAAAAACAATTTAGGCAAAACAGAGTTTGTAATCTAGAGTGCTTCTAGGATAAAGCAAATATTACAGCAATTTGAGCAAGTAAAAGGTTTCACGTGAGCAAAAGCTCGTGAAAGACTAAGAGAGAGTGGAATATTTCTGTGGGTTCAGGTGTGTCTCTCAATGAAGTTTGTCGTCCTTTATATAGAGGTGTTGGGACCGTTGTAGTGATGGCATATATTTTGTCTTTGATGAGAGTTTAATGCCATAACTTCTGTGTTTCTTGCCAAAACAAGTTTGTCTCCCTGAATAACTTCTTTCCAAATATAATTTCTTTCCATTTGAAGTTGTAGTTTCCGTTACTCTTTCTGGATAAGGAAATGTTTCGTCAGAGTCTTGGTTACTCTGTTAATCTGAGAACTTTGAGATGTGACATTAGAGCTTCTGATAGTCCTGTTCTATTAGATCCTCAGCGTTGATTCAAGAGGAAGTTGAGAGCTTCTGATATTCTGCTATGCTGTTTTGCTCAGAGTCAAAACTTCTAGAGCGCGCTTCTTCTTCAGATGTTTCTGATCTTCTGGTACTTTGTATCTTATTCGATTCTGTATCTAATAACGCGATCAGATTCCTTTGTTCTTGTTCAGAGTCCTGCATACTTAGAGAAATTTTGTTAGAGTGCCATTTTTGGTTTTATCCTTTGTTATCATCAAAATCCTGGAATCTACTGTAGAACAATTTTTGTTCTTACAATCTCCCCCTTTTCGATGATGACAAAACAAACAGAACAAACTTTAATTAATAGATGAAACATTCAGATATAAGAGTTTTATCAGATCTGATAGAAGTGAGCTCCCCCTGAGATAGGCTAGGGAGTTCAGAAGTTCTTACCAGAGCTTCTAAGCAATGAAGTTTCTAGATACCCTTCTGCAACTTTCTAAGTCAAAGAGTGTTAGATAGATTTTTATTGAATAGTATGTTTGCAGAGTACTGAAGGAGTTAGATAATTTTTCATCAGAGCTTGTTTGATTTCTCCCCCTTTTTGTCAGAATCAAAAAGACTTAAACAAAACAGGAAGAAAATATATATATATATATCCAGATAAGAGCAAAAACATCAGAGATGAAAGCGGAAAACAAGTAGAGACAAAAAAAGAGCAACAAGCAAGAAATAATCCTAGGTGCCTAAGGGTTGGGAGGAGGAGGCATCCTCTGAAGCAGTTGGGTTAGCAGATTCTAAATGTTGGCGTTGACTGTGTCTTGTTGATCCAATCTGGCTCGGACTTCCTTCTGCTTTTTCTGAAGCTCCTCAAGGGTCTTGAGAACCAGAGGGGAAAATGTAGAGGACTCCCCCTGGGTTAGAGCATTCTGTTCTTCAGTACAGAGAGCTTCAGCTTCAGCAGCGGCTTTAGCTTCAGCTTCAGCAGCAACTTTTGCTTCAGCTTCAGCAGCAGCAGCATCAGCTAGAGCTTTGGCTTCAGCTTCCTTTACCCTTTGAAGTTCTTCTTGTCTTGCTTTTTCTTCTGCTTCCCTTCTGGCTTCTTCCTCAGCTTCTCTGGCTAAGCGCTCCTGTAGTCTTGCCTCAGCGTCTCTGATGAAGTCGTTTCGGACTTGCTCAGAGAGGTTTTTCAGCTTGAAGGCCTCAAAGGTCATCCAGCCAATAACTCTGTTCCAGTGTGTCCTAACAGAGGAAGGATCATCACTGATGCCAGAGTTGAAGGTCAGAGACTTGACCTTTTCCACTGATGCTCCTGCAAACAACATAATTGCCTCTTCTAGGGTTGACAGGGAGTGTTCAGGTTCAGATGGTGGAGGTGAGGAAGGGGGAGGGCTTAGGTTGAGAGTTTGAGGTTCAGCGGAAGTGTTTGGAGGGGTAATGTCAGAGGTGTTGGGGTCAGAGGGTTGAACGTCAGAGGGAGTGATGGTTGGTTGTTCTATGGGTGGTGAGGTTACTTCAGATTCAGGTGGAGGTTGTTGTGGTTATTGTGAGGCACGATTTTGAGTCTGAAATTGGGCTAGAGTGGGAGAAGAGGGGTCAGAGAATTCTGTGTCAGATGAGATGATACAGTAAGGAGGTGATTCTGGGGTTGAAGATGAGGAGGTGGTTTCATTCATTTGTTCAGCTTCAGATAGGGGTAAGGAGGTATTGGCGAGGTTAAATTTTGGGAGTGGTTGAGATGTTCTGGTCGTTGAAGGAGGGGTTTCAGATGGGGTGTATAGAGGTGTTGGTAGAGGAATAGAAGAAGCAAGTTGCTGTACAGAAGGAGCAGGAGAGGCAGACTTACCAGAAGACTCATGCAGAGGTGCTGGAGGTCTGGATTCAGAGGGTTCTCCTAGCTTCGCTTTCTTCGCCTTTGATGTCTTCTCAGATGGACCTCTTTTATGCCTCATGATGTTGCGAGCTTTATCTGGCAGTTCGCTCAACTTGAATTCTGAGATATCCACTCCTTCATCCTTCAGACCTTGGAGATAGTGGAGAATTGCCTCTTTGGGTTCTTCCTTGGAGAACAGATATAGACCATGGGGAATTTTCCTCTGATCTTTTAAGGCTTCCCAAGAGGTGTCCAGAGTAGGTCTAACGTTGACCTTCTCCAGAATCCCCATGCTCTTCAGATTCCTGGAGTTTAGAGGCTTTCCAGTGTCTATTGCCATGTCTTCCATAAGCCTGAGCTTTACCAGATGGTCCACGAGACCACTTTCTATCAGTACATCTGAGATGAGTCTTCCCAAAGGAATGTAAGTTCTGGGCTTCATGTGATTTCTGGTTTCTCGTACAAAATCTCTGAGGTATTTGAAGAGAAGTGCTGGGAGGCATAGCTTCAGACCTTTATGAATGCAGTACAGAATACATTTCTGATCTGTATTGATGTAATTTGATGAATTTGACGCTGGGCAATGATGGATTGTACCCAGAATGATCTTCAGCCAAACCTGGAGGTTCTGAAGTAGTTCCTTGTTCTTTGAAGGGTTGCCTTCTGCATTATGTTTGAAGATTGTTGGATTGATTTCTTGAGATATGTATTTTGCCCTGGGGTTGATGTTGTAAATTCTTCTGCCTCCATCTTTCTCCATGTTTAGAAGAGCAGCGATGGACTTTTCAGTTATCACCATTTTTACTCCCAGAACATAGGAGACGATGAAGTGATCGTCAGCATCAGCAAATCTCCAGAATTCTTTAATGAGATTTGGGTAAACTGGACCGTAGAGGCGTTGAAAATAGTTTCCCCAACCTTGTTTGCGAAGTTCTTCAGTGAGGTCTACGCCATTTCTTCTCATGTTATCAAAATATACCAAGGATTCACACAACACTTCTAGTTTGTCAAAGGGCGTTGCAAGATGAATGTGGGGCTCACGATCAAGAATGTGAGGCTCCTTGTATACTGGTGTTGGAACTACGCCTGTAACCGTTGGAGTAGGGTTGCTTGTGCTTGGAACTTGATTGCTTGAGTCCATTTGCTGAGAGTAGTTGAACACAGCTTGTTGTTGAGCATCCATGGTGTTGATGAGGAACTGATATGAAGATGAACTGCTTGCAGAAATGCTTGAGAGAACTGGGGTTTAAAGAGTGAGTGAGAGTGAAATGTGTGCAACGTGAGAAAAGAGTGTTTAAATACCCAAATTTGGGCGCATGCAAAACGACACAAAAATCAGAGTTTTAGCATAAAAACCAAGTTAGCACGTTTAGAGGGAGAAATGATTATAGCTCATAAATGATGTCTAATCCCAACAGTCAGCACACTGCTCGAGGAGATCTCAAGAGACTGTTCCTTGATTACTGCTGGACAGTTGTCTAGAAGTTCCAAGGTCAGACGCAAGACACTCCACGTGTTTTGATTTATCTGATCTTCAGGAATACCAAAGGATTGGTTCCTGGAGATTTCCAACTCAGATAATTTCTAACTGAGTAGAAGTATCAGAGTCAGAGGCAAAATCCATTTGTTTATGTCAGAGTCTCATTTAACAACCTCAGAGGCACATTTTATTCAGGGCAGTTTTGAATGTTCAGATTTTCTAAGATAAAGAGGAATCTATCTTCAGCTAAGGGTTTAGTAAAGATGTCTGCCCATTGATGATCTGTATCAATGAACTTCAATGTTACTATTCCTTTCTGAACATAGTCTCTAATAAAATGATGTTTTATTTCAATGTGCTTAGCTCTGGAGTGTAAAATGGGATTCTTACTTAAACAGATGGCAGCAGTGTTGTCACAAAAGATAGGAATGTTACTCTCGAAGATTTGCAGATCTTCTAACTGATTCTTCATCCAGAGCATCTGAGTCGTGCATAGTGATGCTGAGATGTATTCGGCTTCTGCCGTGGACAGGGTGATGGTTGACTGTCTTTTGTTGGCCCAGGATATCAGATTGTTTCCCAAGAGCTGACAATTTCCAGATGTGCTTTTTCGTTCCAATCTATCTCCTGTGTAATCTGCATCACAATAACCAGAAAGTCTATACTCTGATGTTTTCTCATACATCAGGCCCAGGTTAGGAGTTCCTTTCAGATATTTGAAAATTCTCTTAACTGCAGTTAAGTGAGTTTCTCTAGGATCTGATTGGAATCTGGCACAGAGACAAACACTAAAAAGAATATCAGGTCGAGTAGCAGTCAGATAGAGAAGAGAGCCTATCATACCACGATAGAGCTTCTGACAAACCTTTTTACTGACTTCTTCCTTTTCAAGAATGCATGTTGGATGCATGGGAGTCTTTGCAGAGTTGCATTCAGCCATGTCAAATTTCTTCAGAACATCTTTTATGTATTTGCTTTGATGAACGTACGTGACTTCTGAAGTTTGGTTAATTTGAATTCCTAGAAAGAACTTTAGTTCTTCCATTAAGCTCATTTCAAATTCTACCTACATTAACTCAGAGAATTCTTGACAAACAGAGGCGTTAGCTGAACCAAAAATTATATCATCAACGTATATCTGGCATATCATGAGATCATTGTTAAGGTTTTTACAGAAGAGTGTGGAGTCAACTTTCCCTCTGATAAAATTATGTTCCAGAAGATAGTTACTTAACCGTTCATACCAAGCTCTGGGAGCTTGTTTATGTCCATATAAGGATTTTTTAAGTTTAAAAACATGTTCTGGATACTTTGGATTTACAAAACCTGGAGGTTGGTTGACAAACACTTCTTTTGATATATAACCATTAAGGAATGCACTCTTGACATCCATTTGATATAATTTGATAGAATGATTTATAGCGAAAGATACAAGAAGACGAATAGATTCTAACCTGGCGACTGGAGCAAAGGTTTCATTATAGTCAATACCTTCTTGTTGACTGTAACCTTGAGCCACCAGTCGAGCTTTGTTTTTGACGACTTCTCCTTTCTCATTCAGCTTGTTTCTGAATACCCATTTGGTTCCGATAACGTGAATGCCTCTGGGTTTAGGAACAAGATCCCAAACATCGTTCTTTGTGAATTGATCTAGCTCTTCTTGCATGGCTAGAACCTAGTCGTTATCTTGAAGTGCCTCATCACAGGACGTAGGCTCGATTAGAGACACTAGTCCCAGAGGAGTCTCTTCAGAGGTCTTGAAGGTAGATCTGGTTCTGACAGGTTCGTCCTTGTTACCCAGAATCAATTCTTCAGATATGTTGAGGCGACTTTTAGCTTTCTTTGGGATTAATGGAAGATTAATTTCCTCAGGATTTTGAATGGCAGTTGCTTCTGGAGTTTTGTCAGATCCTGCAAGAGTGATTTCTAAATCTGCAAAATTCTCAACTAGCTTTGACTTTTCAGGGTCAAGCTTATCGTCAAATCTGACATGAATTGATTCTTCCACAATTTTGGTTTCTGTATTGTATACTTTGTAGCCTTTAGAGCGTTCTGAGCATACTAACATAATACCTTTCTGTGCTTTGGAATCAAACTTGTTCAGATGTTCTTTAGTGTTTAAAATAAAACAGGAGCATCCAAAAGGATGAAAATATGAAATGTTTGGTTTTCTTCCTTTACACAGTTCATAGGGAGTCTTTTCCAGAATAGGTCTTATGGAGATTCTATTCTGAATATAACACGCTGTATTTACAGCTTCGGCCCAAAAGTGCTTAGCCACATTTGTTTCATTGATCATAGTTCTTGCCATCTCTTGGAGTGTCCTATTCTTCCTCTCTACAACTCCATTTTGTTGTGGAGTTCTAGGGCAGGAGAAATCATGGGATATTCCATTAGAGTCAAATAATTCCTTAAAAAATTTGTTTTCAAATTCCCCACCATGATCACTTCTGACTCTTACGATTTTAGAGTCAAATTCTTTTTGCACTTTGGAACAGAAGCTAGTGAATACAGAGTGAGACTCACTCTTGTGCTTTAGGAATTTCACCCATGTCCAGCGACTGAAATCATCAACAACGACTAGTCCATACTTCTTTCCATTGACTGATGTTGTTTTCACAGGACCAAATAAATCAATGTGAAGAAGTTCCAGAGGCTTAGAGGTAGTAACAATAGTTTTCTTTTTGAAAGATGTTTTTGAAAATTTTCCTTTCTGACATGCTTCACATAAAGCATCTGAAGAGAACTTCAGTTTAGGTAGGCCTCTGACTAACTCGAGTTTATTTAGCTGAGATAATTTCCTCATACTAATGTGGCCCAAGCGTCTATGCCATACCCATTGCTCTTCGTGAACGGACATCAGACACTTCACATTTTGTTCTTTTAAATCAGACAGATTAATTTTATAAATATTGTTTTTCCTCTTGCCTGTGAATAGGACAGAACCATTGTTTTGATTTATGGCTTTACATGTTTTTTGATTAAAGATTACATCATAACCGTTATCACTTAATTGACTTATGGATAACAGGTTATGCATTAATCCTTCTACGTAAAGGACATCAGATATAGAGGGAAGAGTACCTTTACCAATAGTTCCGGAGCCTCTGATCCTTCCTTTCTGATCTCCTCCGAAACCTACGAATCCAACGTCTTTAAGTTCCAGGCTTTGGAACATAGACTTTCTTCCCGTCATGTGTCGCGAGCATCCAGAGTCCAGGTACCATGACTGGTGTTTGAACTTTGCTGCATAAGATATCTGCAACATAGACAATCTTATCTTTTGGTACCTAGAGTCTCTTGGGTCCTTTATGATTAGTTTTCCCAGAGTTTCTTGTTACCTTGGGTTTTCTAGCATTATCAAATTTTTTCTCTTGTGTGTGTGTATAGTGATATGAAAATGGAGATTTAGGTTGATCACTAGTAGAAGTTTTATCTTCCTTAGGATCATACCCAATTCCTCTTCTATTATTCTGACTGACTCCATAAATCATGGATGCCATTACACTCCTTCCTATCCCATTTTTCAGAAACTTTTGAAAGGCTTTTTCGTATTTATAAATTATCATGTTTGAAGTTTGTGGAGCTTGAGATAACGCTTCTTCTAGTTTTAAACAATTTTTCTTTGCTGCATCTCTTAGTGATGTTAAAACTTTGTTTTCATCTTTTAGTTCTAGAATTGTCATCTCAAGTTTGCCACATTCTTCAAATTTTTCTTCAAGACAACCTTTTATTGCTTTAAATTTTTGTTTTAGTTTCTGATATGAGCTAAGAGTTTCAGACAAGCATGATTCTAGGTCAGATCGAGAGAGTTCAGAAAATACCTCTTCTGATTCAGATTCTTCATCTGAAGTGTTCCTGGATGTGGTAGCCATGAACGCCACGTTGGCCTGTTCATCAGAGTCAGATTCTGATGAGTCAGATTCACTATCATCCCAGGTGGCCATCAATCCCTTCTTGGTTCTGAGGGAGTTTTTCTTGAAGCTCTCTTTTCTGGAGCTGTCTTTCTTTAACTTGGGGCATTCGTTCCTGTAGTGACCTGTTTCTTTACATTCATAACAAGTAACATCTTTGTTAGTTTTACCTTTTGAGGTTGATTCTGATCGATCCCCTCTGGGTCTTGGTCTCCTGAAGTTATTGTTCCTATTTTTCCAGAGTTGTTTAACTCTTCTAGTTAGGAGGGACAATTCTTCTTCATCATTAGAATCTTCCTGTTCAGAGTCATCAGCATCTTCTGTTTCGGCCTGGAATGCTTTGTTTTTGTCAGATTTGCGTCTTTCAGATTTGGACTTTAATGCTACAGACTTGTTCTTCTTCTGAGGCTCATCTTCCTCTAGTTCTATCTCATGACTTCTGAGTGAACTGACAAGCTCTTCAAGACTGATGTTGTTCAGATCCTTTGAAAGCTTTAAGGCAGTGACCATGGGTCTCCACTTCTTTGGCAAGCTTCTGACTATCTTTTTGACATGGTCTGCAGTTGTGTATCCTTTGTCTCGAACTTTGAGTCCTGCAATAAGAGTTTGGAATCTAGAGAACATTACCTCTATGGCTTCGTCATCCTCCATTTTGAAGGCTTCGTATTTCTGGATTAGAGCCAGAGCCTTTGTTTCTTTGACCTGAGAGTTTCCTTCATGAGTCATCCTCAGGGAGTCGAGTATGTCTTTAGCTGTTTCTCTGTTGGTAATTTTTTCATACTCGTTGTAAGATATGGCATTGAGAAGTATCGTTCTGGCTTTGTGATGATTCTTGAATTCTCGCTTCTGATCGTCTGACATCTTACTTCTGGGAACTTCAACTCCAACATCTGTTACAGGAGGTTTGTATCCATCTGTGACAATGTCCCAGATATCAGCGTCATAGCCTAGAAAGAAACTTTCTATTCTATCTTTCCAGTAATCGAATTTCTCTCCATCAAAGACAGGAGGCCTAGCATTGTAACTGTCTCTTTCATTTGTGTGGGCCATAGTTTTTCTCATTCTGGATCTCTCTAAACTGTTAAGTGTTTGATTAGAAAACCAATAACAGAGCCGAAGCTCTGATACCAATTGAAGGTGATAAAAACAAGAAAGGGGGGGGGGTGGTTGAATTGTTTTGGAAAATAAGCGCTTTTTCAGAATAAGAACACACAGGATTTTATACTGGTTCGCTTATAACACAAAGCTACTCCAGTCCACCCGGCCAAGGTGATTTCGCCTTCAAAAAGGACTTAATCCACTAATCTTGAAAGATTATTACAACCAACGTCTAAGAGAAAGATCTCTTAGTCCTCCCAAGTATACAGACTGCGCAGAGTCACTTGAGGAACAATAAAAAACAATTTAGGCAAAACAGAGTTTGTAATCTAGAGTGCTTCTAGGATAAATCAAATATTACAGCAATTTGAGCAAGTAAAAGGTTTCACGTTATGAGCAAAAGCTCGTGAAAGACTAAGAGAGAGAGTGGAATATTTCTGTGCGTTCAGGTGTGTCTTTCAATGAAGTTTGTCGTCCTTTATATAGTGGTGTTGGGACCGTTGTAGTGATGGCAGATATTTTGTCTTTGATGAGAGTTTAATGCCATAACTTCTGTGTTTCTTGCCAAAACAAGTTTGTCTCCCTGAATAACTTCTTTCCAAATATAATTTCTTTCCATTTGAAGTTGTAGTTTCCGTTACTCTTTCTGGATAAGGAAATGTTTCGTCAGAGTCTTGGTTACTCTGTTAATCTGAGAACTTTGAGATGTGACATTAGAGCTTCTGATAGTCCTGTTCTATTAGATCCCCAGCGTTGATTCAAGAGGAAGTTG